>NC_048426.1:16975117-17194825 GCF_013103735.1 Etheostoma cragini | reverse complement strand
CCCCCCCCCCCCCCTCAATCCTCCTCAAAAGCTACAGACACAGAAATGGCACATCCTGAGGAAAGAACAACATGTCATTGGACCGTTAAGTGCCTGGGGCAGATCCCAGCAAGAAGAGGCCAGTATGGACAGGGATTAACGTAAATGTAAAAAGCTGGGAGCAGCATTTTCATGTGATGTAACCTTCATGACTTTTAATAACTAACTCCCTCAGTCTTAACTGGATGGATGCATCACTGACCTGCAGACATAGGAGAAGTGTTATGGAACTCCTCCAGTGCCTTTTCCAGTTTTTCTGTCTCCTGCTGCTGAACAAAGGCCTTGAGACTGTACAGCTGCTTCAGGACAGAGGAGGAATGCCATCCGGGGGTTATGCTGCTCAGAAGGTCATTCACTGTTCCGGACAGGGGAAGCTTGTCTACACGCAATGAGGCTGGAGGAGCACGGCAGAAGTGAGAGATGCACTGTTTATTTAGTATTTGATCAACCATTAGAGTAGTGTAATCCAACTGGAGCTCACAAAACCAGACATGTACCTTTAAAAATTGCACCCAATTTACAGCAACAGTTTAATCATTTCACATCTTTACATGTATAACCGTTGCCCTGGATACACTTAACTGGCTAGACTCAGTGACATCACAATTGTTTACAAAGCCATTCTGGGTTAACCTCATGTCTGTGCAGTCTTGCCATTTATTATTAGTCTTGCTCATTTATAAAGGCTGTTCTACCAGGTACCAAGGTCACAGGAGCTTTCATAGCCTAATCTTCAGTACACCAGGTTGGCTGAATTTTGTATCGTCAGTCTGCTGCGACTGTTTCATTGAATCAATAGTTAAAGAGGAATAGAGTAATTGAAATTACACGAGTGTCCTGGCCAAGACAGGCAGCAACACAATTAAAAAAGTTAAAGATGTAAAACATAACAATTCACAATGAAAATACATTATTAGTTACAGGATCATAAAAATGTCAAAATATTTATCAATGTTTGTCAGAAGTTATCTACATCTGGGATCAAACAGATCAATCAGCCAAAATAATATGGTATGTATGTGTAATTTAAAAGCATCTAATGAGACCAACTGACAACGGTTCAGGCAATTTTGAAAAACATTCCGTCAACATAAGTGTTGATGGTAAATATAGTTGACTGATGCAATAAATTCCTTGCTATATTGGCCGAGAAAAAAATTGTGTCTCATTACGCATCCAGTGACGTGAAAATTGGAGATAAGGAAGAATAACAGAACCAAGGAAGATCTAAAGAACAGCCAGATGACGAGTGAGTATTTTTTTTTTTTTTATGTAATGCTGTTGTAAGCTATTTTGTTGAGTTGCAAATTAACAAAATCCGTGAATTTAAGTTGGGCTTTTATTTTGCAATGTTAGAACAGAAGTAGTGAAGCTATAATGTGCTGCCAATGTGAAAATAATAAAGTGTTGTTGCCGTCTTGGTTTATGCTGGTTCAGTTTACGGAGCCTCTATGTTTTTGTAAAAATAGTCTGCATTGATATAGGCAAAACTTGTTACTTGCTAGACTATGTTTTAGATGGGCATCAATAGCTTGTGCTTAATGCGTTCCTGACATGTAGGCTGTGCCGGCACGGCTCCGGGAGCAGGAGAACTAAGCTTTCTCGGTCAATTTGGCGCACACTGAGAAACGTATTGCTTCAAATGACTACATTTACCTTCAACACGGATTAGACATTCACAAAAGAGTTGGCAAATGTCCTTTAAACACGATTTAATTGTAACTTTTATAATATCTGAAGCATTCCAAAATTTGAAATAGTGGGCTATCTCGGCTTGGTTTAATTTAAAATAAACGTTAAATAAATCAAAGCTTTTGACAATTGTTACTACTCGAAGCTCAGATATAGGCGCATCTGGCAGCTAAAAAAGCTCACACACTTAGGTTTCTCTATCTAGTTTATTTTAAGGGTACTGCAATTTTAGCTTTTATAATTCAACTACTGATACTATGTTTTTAACTATTCTGTTTAAATGTGACATCACATCTCAAAAAAGTGCAGATGTGCAATGGCAAAAGTGCAAAGTGCAGTGAATTTTGTCAAAAAAACGTTTTTATTAACATGTTTGCAGCATTTTGCAAATTGGATTATGTGTTTGTGAACTACATCTGCAAAAGCCATCAGATGTGTGCATCAAATACCCAAATAAATCAGAAATCAAAACTGCTTGGCAGGGTGTTACATGTCCAAATATTCACATTTAAGGAGCACAAGCTGTAACAATTGCTACAAGATTCAGCACAGAGAACGTAAGAAACTAGCTGATCCAAAAAGAAAAGCACCGCTCTGCTCAATACTTACAATCTGACATATAGATTTCCATCGTAGTCCTGAGGAAGTCTGACACCTCAGCAACTCTCCTCTCATTATCCTCCTCCTCACCCCCCTCATCCTTTCGGTATGTGAACTCCAGGGCAGCGGCCTGGGGAATCAGACCCATGGAGAGCAGCTTCTCTTTGTGTCGTTTCTTCTTCAACTTCCTCTTCTTGTTCCTGTTAATGCCCTCTCCTCCCTCATCTACAGTGTTGTTCACTGGAGCTGCTCCATCTTTCCCAGAGTCTTGATGGAGGGTTAGTTTCCTTTTCCTTCTCCTCCTTTTTCTTCTATATTCTACTTCCTCTTTATCTTGGTCTAGTTCCTCGTTGCTGTCATGGACGCGCTCCTCTGTGGGCAACAAGATGATAAACTCTTGATTAGTTTAAAGATGCCATGCCACACATATTTCATTGCTTTGTGGTTCTACCATAGACTAAAAATTGTTTGTAGAAAAAGTGCCTTGGTTACCTTGTTTCAAGCCATTTTAGTGTGGTATAGAAAGCCTGCAGGAAGACTCAGCTCAATTTGTGCCAGTTCTCATTAATATTAAATGAGCTAAGCTGCTTGACTCTGATTGGCTAACAGTAAGCCATTGAGAGCCTGGCTATCAGCATCCTTTACCCATCACAACTGTGTGAACTAATGAATAGGAATGAGCTCAGGTAACATGACGTCACACTGACCAGCTTTTGTGATTGGCCTGATTTCTCTGCGTCTTTCTTTTCAGTGACTAGAGCTCACAGAGGAGGTTCCAGTTCATTTTCACATTCACAACATAACACAAACATGTATGGACATATTTCAAAAGATTTAAGTAAAAACAGTTTTGTGTGGCAGGGCACCTTTAAAAACATTGTTAAACTTAATGAATGCATTATTCTGCATATTAAGAGTATAGGTGTATAGTATATACCTGTACTAGTAAAATCAGAAGTATAAATATTAGATTCTTGTGTTCACATTGTTCATAAAACAGATTCTGTGTCACATATTGGAGGTGGGTGGGATATGTCTGATAATGTGGCACTGAAAATAAAGTTCACATTCTGTACACCGTTTACCATGGAGCTTTGAAGTTCATCACTGGTTTTAAAGGCCCCACTCACCGTTGTGAACTGTATGAACGTGTTGGACGGCCTCCTCTGTCAACACGTAGACTGAACCACTGGCTTATCCTCATATAGAGGGCTGTTTTAAGTCTACTTCCATCCTACGTTCTGACCTATATCAGTGTAAATAGTACTGGGACTCAAAATCTTCGTTCCCAGGATGTTTTCCTTCTGTCTGTTTCAAAGGTTAGAACTGAACTGGTGAAAAAGCTGTTTAAGATTGCTGCTAACACTCTACCTGGAACGAGGTGCAGAAATCCATGAAACTTAATGAGCTGGTCACATTGGTCGCTTTTAAGAGGATGTTAATTGAGTTGGAGGCAGACACATCAGGGTCTGATGTATTTGTTTGTTGTTGACTTGGAATGATTTGCTGTTTTACATTTGTATCTACTTTGCGTTTGGGTGTATGTGTGGTTGTACTGCTGCCCCCCCCCCCCCTCGGGTTGAATAAAGGTTAAAAATAAGAAGTGAGAGCTAAGCACAGGTTGTATAAAACTAGTGGCTAAGAGAGAGCAGGTTTCCCTCCAGCCAATCACTGCACCAGATGATTCCACTTATTAGATGCGTTTAGCTGATTGCATTCTAATCAGCACAATCAGCTGGTGTGGTAACTGATTGAAAAGAAAACCCATGGGATCTTGGCCTCACATGGAACAAACTTAAGACTAAAAGGTGATTAAAGTACAGAAGATGTTATGTGTCTGGTGACAGAATAGCAGACACAATCATATATTCAGTCTTTAATTGTTCCTGCAATTATTATGTACAATGGATATACATCTCCTATTCTGCTTTTAACAATTTCCCTTATTTTTAATCCAGAACCTCTGAAGAAAGTTGAAATAAAAACTGGGCCAACGCTGAGGTTCTGCATTAGCTCGTCTTGGCGCCCATTCCTCCTACTTTATGGAAATCATAATTGGTGCTCCTGCAGTTCTATTTCAGTTTTGCTGTTAGATTTACTTCGCTGTCGTTTTTTCAGTTGGTTTCCTGGTTAAAAAAATGGTGTCTGTGTCAAATCGCTCTTCTGTCGGGTATGTATTAGTACGTAAATCTTAAATTGAATGACTAGAGCTGAACTGTGAGCCCATACAGAAACGCAGCTCTCGCTGGCTGAGCCGCTCCCTCTCGACCTGGCTACACCTCCCTCTGCCTAACATCTCAAGAAGCATTGAGAGGTCAACCGCTCCCATTGAATTCTTGGTTCACACTAAAGGCCATTTTATGCTTCTGTGGAGGTTCCCCGCAGAGCTTTTGTGCTTGTGCGTTGGTGTGTGCGTCGAGGCGGCATGTGTGTGTGTGGGGGTAGTGTGTGGTAGAGGGAGAAGTGAAAGTGTGACAGCAATTAGTTTAGGAGCGAGTACTCACTGAGTAATAGTGAGAGAAACAAAGTGTCTCCCATGGGCTTTCGGACTAAAGTGAGACGTTAACGCTCTCCTTGATTTCATGTTGTTTATGGAGAAGGAGAACCAGGAAATGAGTCAGGGGAAATGCAACGCTACCAAGCCAGGGCCGAGAGACATGCGTCGCCAAGACGTGTAGTTACATGTAGAGGTGCACGTCAGGCTACAGCGTAGACACAGAGGGGTGTGTGGGGGTACGCCGTCGATGCAGAAGCATAAAAACGGCCTTAATGCAGTGGCAGTGCAACAACCACCAACGCTGAAAAGCAATTCAAGAGAGACCCACTGTTCAATTTAGTGTATTACCAATTGTAGTGAAAGGCAAACAAAATACACATACAGGACTTGTCTATATCAGAATCAATGAAGCAAAAGGGAAAATTAAAAATCGGGAATTTTACTAATTCTGCCTATTTGTGGTATATAAAACATAAACCAAATGATGTCACATCAATAAAACAATAGCTCAGCACAGAGGAACAGATAATTACTTCAAGCCCAAATGGACTTCCTGTCATACAGTACAAAAGAATTGAGAAAAACACAAAAGATACATATTATGCCTTGCTATGATAACTTAAAGACAGTAATGCACACTTTGTAAGTCTAGAAAAAGTGTTTCCACTGGTAGCCAAAGGATAGCCACCGCAGTATTAGGATAACACAGATCTGCCCATAAAAATAATTGACCAGAGCCGATTTTTGAACTGATTAATCCCTACAACAGCACATCATTATGGAAGCAGTTTTCACATGACGTATGTTTCCAAATCTTACTGTCTAAGACTATAAGTTCAGACTGCACTGGAATAGTGTAAACACAGTGTGGAGATACATCTGGTAATTTAAAATGACCAAAGAGGTTGTCTTATTCACTTTTATCAATACTATATCACACCAACTAGTCATTGATCCTATTTTATTATGTTGATAAACCCAAGCTGCCCTTAAACAGGACTTTGGATTGCACTTTCCATCAGGGCTCAGAGCCCGCTAAATTAAAAATGAGTTCAATTAAGGAGCTGTTTGGGAAACGAGTGCAATTAATCAAAGTTAACGCTCATTTATAGTTGGCTGCGCTGCCTCAGCCAACAAATCTCTTCTATTTCATTGAGGTACAGCAAAAGCCTGTCAGGTGGATTGAGGTCTGCATTAAGGATGATGATGCGTACAGAGATGCATGTAATGAGCCAGAACTCTTATTACAGTCTAGGCATTCTACCGGTTCATGACAAGAGAAGTGCAGATGGAGCACAGACAAAATAAACAGTCTTTGAATGTCGCTTATCAACTGCAGCGTGAATAAGTTGTATGATTTCTCTCAATAGACAGATCAAAGTGAAAAACACCCAGGCTCAAACACCATCTGTGCTGCATTCAAGATTTCATTTTTTCAGATACACACTTGATTACCACCGTTTGCTTCCACTGTGTGGCAGAGGCAATCAAGAATAGTGAGTTTAATTCATGACAGAGCCAACCTGGATTGACCCAGTGCAATAAATCTCTCTTAGCTTTATGGTGCACAGCAAAAGTCCATAAATGTAAGATTATGGTTGTCTTACCAGCAGGGTCCTCAGCACAATTTATGCTTTCTAAATGCGGGGGTGTGACAGATTTCTCTGAATCTGTCTTGTAATCTGCAGGAGGAGGTAGAACTGTGTACACCCGCCTGACCTGATTGGCTGTACTCTGTGTGGTCCCTGCATCTCCTGAGACAGACATGGCAAATAAAAGAAGTTATAAACTCCAATTGTCAGCAGTAGGGTGGTGGCAAATATGCAGGTTTGGTGTGTTGGTGTGTGAATGTGTGTATTATAAAAGTACTTTTGTAAGCAGCGAGTTAAACTGTTGTACTGAATATGAACTCACCAATGACAGTGTCCTGTTGAGAGGCTTTTCCTTTCACATCGTTTTTTCTGGATAAGACATCTAGAGTGCATGGTGGGCAGGGATCCTTCTCCCGTTTGGGAGCTGCAGGGTAAAGCCTTTGGAGTACTTTTGTTTGAAATACTTAGTGACACAAGAAAAAAGACAAAATCAGAGATACCACAACTTGTTAATCTGATACATTGTAATTGTCAAATATAATACTATTAATCTTTAACCTAACATTTAACAAAGAAAATCAAATATAGTGTGGGCTACATACTAGTGATCAAACGTATTTTTGATTTGATTTTTGATTGAGCACAACATTATAATTGGTGTTGCTTGATGGGCTATTTGCATAGTTGCTATATGCATTACTACTACCACTACTCGTACTAATTATATATTATGGTTATTATATACGCCGTGAGGCAGCACGTTTAAATAGCGTTAATAAATACTGCTTAAAATATAGCAACATCAGTCTGTCAGATATAACCAGAAACCAAGTTTAACCTGAACGCGAAATTGAAAGGTTGTCGTATACATTTAACGTAATCTGCTGTCGACACATTCGAATGACGGTACATCGGTCTCGGAGTGCAGTGCGAACACTAGCTAACTGTAAAGTTAACTACAATCCGAAAGTTGAACACGTGCATTTGTTTACAATATAGCTAGCTACAACCCACACAACGCGAGACTAAAAGCTGCTAGCTAGCTACTCTCGCTAACTAACTTTAGTTGCATACAACACGAGATGAATATTGTTGTCGACGCAGCTAGTGATGCTTACCGTCTTTCCTACGTGCCATATTGACATTTAAATCTTCGTAGAGGCGACGAGGACGGAGACTTCAGTGCAACATGTGACTGTAGCTAGTTTATATGCTAGCAAACAAGCGGAGTTAGCTAACCAGCCTGCTAGCTTTTAAAATTAGCTCGCTTGATAACAGAGGTTTAACACGTCCGTGAAATGATTGAGCTATGTAACATTTCGTTTTAAAATAGCATATGGAATAGCTAGAGCTAATTAACTATACTTAAACAATACTAAAAATGCAAGTTAGCTACGCTCATCAAAGTGCAAGAATGCTTGGACACCTCTTGCTGCGCTCCGCACAAGGCATAGACTGCCTGGTAACACTGACTGGATAGTAACCTCGCTTGGTGTAGTCGCGCCGATTCACATTCAAACTAATGTCAATTTAATGTAACATTAGTTGTCAGAAAGGATAAGTACCCTTTACATGATCCATCATTACATTGTTTTAATCTGTAAAATCCATTCTTCAAATCGGCATATAAAGGAGCCTTGTTCGGTTTATATACAGAATATCATAGCTGTGTGTTTGAAGAAAAACATATACTGACATCACATTTTTCCAAGGCAAATTGCTTCTCTAATATTAAATGAAAGACGAATAAAATGTGACTCAGTGTACTTCTTAAATCCCTCGCATGCGTGTGTCCCTGCCACAACAATCAAGTCCAATTTGTTTATAGACAGTTCTATTGCCAACTTTCTTTCATGAATGTGATGAGAACGATGCATCAGACTAGAGCTCCCCATGTGTTTGAATCCTGTAAGAACAGCGGTTTGGGGCGTGCGCACACTGAGACGGCTGTAGGACGGAGTGGAAGCGAGATGAGAATACTAAGTAGGCACCTCATGGCTCAGCATCAGCACCGGGCTGAGTTAGGATTTGCGCACCCTCAAAACTTGGCTTGGGACCTCAGCATGTGAACGGGCTTTGCAGGAGGAGGACCCACCTAGGATGTCAGCTCTGAAGAAGGTAAAGCCCCCCTCTCTCTAATTAATCATTGATAACATATTCAACTTCAAAAATATAACATATGCAGGATTCAAAAATCGTATATATAATCTTTTCACAGCAAATGAGAAGATGCATGCAGTTGTGAAAATTGGGTGTTTAAAAATTAAGTGTTTATTGGTCTGATGAAATTGTCTTAATTGGGCATGGTAATCAGACTCTTGGACTTTTGGCTTTTTTTAAATTGATAACAATGTAATGCCTCTCCATAGTTATTTAAGCTATATTAATACAAAAAAAATCAAATTTATTATGCCAAACATCACAATAAACAAAATATTATGCTTTTTTTTTGCATCACTTTTGCATGCACATTCATTTTGTTCACCACTCCTCTGAACGGCCTCACAACTGTCATTTCTGCACTTACATTCATCCCAGTGGAGGAGGCTTGGATGAGAAGCATTTCAGGCAGAAAAAAAGCCTTCTTAGTACAAGACTAACTTCTCAAATGGATGTTACGTCAGTTTGTCATGTTGAACTGTATACCATGTTGACTGTAGTCTCTGTGGGAGTATGAGCTTCACTGAATATATATCTGACGAGCCCAAACCCAGCACTGGTAATCTTCATTGAGAGTGGGGCTCCATAGAGCTTAATGAAAGGAGAAGGCATTGGATGAGCAGTGGGTTTTGTCAGAATCAAAGAACTACACAGACCTGTGTAAACATGTTACATAATGCCTTGCAGTAAACAAGGCATTGAACAGCATATTTTCCCACAATTCCCACCAGCCTTCTGATTTATCAAGTAGTGAGACTTGTACACCTGGGAATGGGCGATTACCGGTGTAGGAATCAAGCCTCTTCTGTTGTTGAGGATATTGCAAGATTGGAAAAAGTTATCCCCCTGTTTGTGTGAAAAGCTTGTCATCACTGTCAGTTGTACACTGACACATTGTGTTGTTTAAGATTCATGGCAGTTGCCATTATTGATGTTTCAGCTCCGATCAATTCCCATGATCGAGCGACACAAAAAGAAAGGAAGTTGTATAGAATGCCTGCTTCAGCACTGCCGCCGAATCCACCGCAAATCCACAGTACTCAGCACGCACTGTGAGTGACAAAGTGCTGGCTGCCAGCACTCCCATAGTCACACATTATAATCACAGACGTGCTAAAAATAGGAAACCATATTCATTGCAACGCTTTAGAAGTTCAATTGAGTTATTGCTGTTTTGCCCCCGCAGCTAGGAGTTTTATGTTGTACTCCTACTGTGCTCAAGAAGAAAAATCTTTATTTTTAGAGAGAAGTGGTCAGCAAGCCTTTCTTCAATGGCACAGCTGCTTGGGTGAAACATTGATGTTCAAGTGATGAACTTTTTTCACCCCCCAGTCCCTGAACCTAAGGGTGCACTCCACAGCAGTTCATTCGTACATAGAAACTGCATTTTCTGCCACAGTAACAAGCATGTTTTATTTCGGGTCAGAGAAAAGTGTCCAATGTTCATTTATTATGCAGGTGGAGAGAAGGGCTATAGCAGTCAGTAGCAAACACAATTACTTTAATCAATAAGGAGGGTAATTGACAGTATCTCTGTGTGTATTGCGTTGGCGTGCCTGTGTAATATGCACATGTAGCTTGTGTAAACCAAAGAGAGAGGGAACATGTGGTTGAACAGGTGGAAAGGGAGATATACATGTCACCTCTGTAAGTCCTTATGTGACTGAAAAATAAATTACTTGTTACTTTCCAGCTTCAGGGGGGCTCCACCTTTCACCTCATCCACATCACGCCCTCTGCTTTAAACCAGACTTTTAATGAAAGCCTGATTATTTATACAAGAAATCTTTACTCGTGGCTTGTTTAACTCAGTTGGTGGAGCAGGCACACATGTATACAAGTTGACTCCTCGACGCAGTGGCCGCGGGTTTGACTCCGACCTGTGGCCCTTTGCATGTCATTCCCCTTCACTCCCCCCTTTCTTGTCTTCATCTTTCCTGAGGAATTAAAGGCATTAAATGCCCCAAAAATAAACTTAAATAAAAGAAATATTCACTCATTCTACCAGCTAATATCTTAACTTACGGAGAAGAAAGCGTACAAAGAATAAAGGACAAAATGAACTAACTGGACATATTTACCCCTCAGAGGCACTTTGGAATTGAAGGCAGCTCGTTTCCAGATATTTCCAATGCTGATGTCAAATTGTTTATATGCAAACACACATGCCCACACACACAGACAATCACAGAGTTGTCAATGGGAAGCTTGTGTGAATTCTGCCTACCTGGCAGTGACATGATAAGGCTCTCATAATCTGTTTGAAGATGCATAGAAAACTTGAAATGCTACATTTATGTGTGTGGCGATGTTATTTTGGTCTACAGGGGAAGAGCAGCAGCGGTGAATGTAGACAAGTCCAACTAAAAGTACATCTTCAAATATTCAGCAGGCTCTTTTCTTTTTCATCCACTCAACGTGACCAATGTGTTTCGGCTTTCTCACTTCATGTCCTATTCTTCTTATCCTTCTTCACTCTCATTTTAATACTTTCTCTTACCTGCGCATGCATCTTATTCACCTTATTTCTTCTGTCTCGGTTTTATGTCTCTATTCATTCTCTGATGAATGCCCCTCTCCTCCCCCCACATCTGTAATACTTTGGCTTCCGGAGAGGGACGCAGAGGGAATGTAGGGGCTGGATGGGATCCAGATTTATAAATCTAATAATGCACGAGAGCCAAGTGTGTGTACTGTACAGTATGTGATTTTTGTGTGTGCGTATCTTTGTATACCTGTGCACCAACACTGCATCCTTTATCATCTTTTATGCTGGGGTGGGCACAGATCATCCAGGCGGGTGGGTGTCATTGCACATTCTCCCATGGTTATTGTTACTGCAACCCTGCCACATAGCCTTAAGTCAGATGGGACTCATTACAAGGTCCATTAGCAAGCTGGTATACTATCTGTAACCATTCCTCTCTGTTCTAATTGTCATAAACACACACAGTTTAAGCCTAGTTTGTAATATCATAATTTATAAGGATTTTACCAGACTGCCTTTGTCAGCCAGATGAGTACATTTTCATCTTAACAGCAGCTGTCTTTAATAGCTGGCACAGCAGAGAAAGGAGTGTCTCTTGTCAGCTGTATGCCTTTGAAACTCTTTGACTGGAAACAAAAGTAAATCATTTCATGGTCTTAAAGGAATTATAAATGTGTCCCTTAAGGCCCACTGTCAAAATGTGAAATTTGATACTAATGCAAGTGTACCCCGTACACTCCAATTGTACTTGAGGTCTGCCTTGTAAAGGATTACAGTTGGCAAAAGGCCCAGCTCTTTTAGAACCAGCACTGTACCAGATCCTTTAAACCGAGAGATGAACTTGAATATATTGGCAGCCCAATCTAACAAAGGACACCAAGGCAGCTGATTTGTTGATTGGGACAGGTCTAAGAGATTTGATTAAGCTCCAGAGAATTACTTAGTACTTCAGTCGCTCCAATGTGGTCAAGTTGTTTAACATAAATGGCAGTTTTTCTTTTAGAATTCCCTTGTTGCTTTTGTTCATCAGACATGGATGTATGCTGCTGCTGCTATGATTACTGTGCACCTATGCGAGTTTCAACTTTTAGAGAGCTTATCATTGGTCATTTCCGCTCTCCCCCTCCAACCTTTGGCATCTGCACTTTTGGCATTAATAATCGGAATTCATGTAGATTATCTCTTGATGCATCATGCTAGCATTCTTGGTAAAAGTTTGAACCTCTGTCCAACCCATAGAAATATATAAAGGTGGATGCCGTCTCCACTTCTCCTCAATGTAAAAAAATGAAGCCAAAATATCCCGGATACAGGCGCTGCCATGTTGCGCTGGTCATCATTTTGGCTGCTTGTCATTTATAGCCAAAGTTTGCGCACTAGTTATTGGTGATGGAGCAGCGTTATCGAGGTCCCGCCCATTCACCCGCCTAACTCAATCGCTAGTCAATTACAGCTTTTAATGATGTTTTTGAAGTCCTTGTGTTACACCTCATTTTAATAGAATGAAAAAACTAATTTAAACCAAAAATGAACACTTGAACTTACATCAGTGTGATAAGAACTATCTAAAATGACAGAAACCCTCTTGAAAAATTGATTTTAAGTGTGTTTTGATTTTGATGTCCTATCTGCTTACATGGAGGGTGCAGGGTTTATGGCCTATACTTCAGCCAGCCACCAGGGTGCGATCAAGATGTTTTGGCTTTCCTTTTGGCCGTAATGCTGTTGGAGGAAGTTGGAGGTTGGAACTGGGAATGATATCCCACTATTGACTGCGTTCCAGTAACAAGTCAGAAAACTATTATATTTAACGTGGTGGGAGGACTCTATACAGGTCAGCCATTGCTAGCAATACCAGTTGATAACAATGCATTATGTGGTATTTTGCACATGTACAAGTTGGAGCACACCATATGGTCCAGCCCTGCAAACAAGTCCCTGCACTTTCCGGATGCACAACTTGTCTTAATGCATGAACATCTGGAGGAGATCTCAGCTTCCCATTTTCCCTTTCATCTACATGCCTACCCATGTCTCTGGTCGTGCATATTCCAAATAAGTGAAGTAAACGTCAATATGTTTTAGGACAGAGGTTTACTAAAATGTGTGGGTATGAATGGGTATCTCTGAGACTGAGAGTGCCAAAAACTTTACATTTCATATTGATGTTGTTCCTATGATGGTGGAGGGTATTGAATGCTGAAATTAATGAAAGCTACATATTTTAGAGAGATTAATTTGCACACAATGCTTTGTGGAACTTAAAGTTGTGAGTTGTTACTGACAGTGTTAGAGAGGTGTCAATTTTTAAGGGCCCTATGTGGTATTGTACTATTTGACTGCATTGTATTGAAAGGTTTTCTAATATTTTGTACACTTCTGTGTGTCGTGTCTCTTTAGCTTTTTGCTGGGGTGAGTGGTTACAGTGCAAACCTTATCTCCTGCTCCATCGGCACACCACTGCATTTGTTAGCTTGCCTGGGTAAGAAGAGAGCAGGCAGCGCTCAAGGCTAACAGTGGGGTGACTCCACTTCCCGTCCGTCCTCTCAGATCTCCATTAGATCACCAAGAGTTGCACTCTGGCTTTCAGCTGCAGGCGCCAAGATATCCTATTATACACTTCCACTTGTGATAATTGCCTGTACCCAGCAGTAATAGTGTGGGGAGATAAGTAGTGAGCCTGGATGTCACGTGTGCACATGTGTGTTTTCTGTGGCCGGGATGTAGACAAGTACAGTATTTGCTTTGTGAGCATCCTGAAACAGCACAAGGACAAGAGCGGTTCTTGTTGACCGCTCTCAGCCATGGACAAACAGGCTACTTTACCCACAACCTTAAATCATGTGCAGAGCCATTGAATAAACCTGGTGCATTGGAGCCTGACTTGTTTTTATGCAGTTACACCAAAGTCTAGTACAACCAGGTTGACAGGGGTCACCACTGGGAAAAGAATAAGAAGTTCAACAACCAGAAACTACTTTACTTGAACCTACCATTTAATGTCAAAAGTTTGCTTTTATGAGCATCAGGTTGTGTGTCATTTCAATCAGAGAGGCTATTTCTGATCCTCCCTTTCCAGTCTGATGAGGCAGGCTCCATCAAACAGTAGATAAAAACCATCTCCCAGACAAATGGACTAGTTGGGGGGGGACATTTTCAGAGCGAGCTATCAGAGAGAAATTCTCTCATGGACTCAAATGGTGTGTGATTCATCTGAGTCGGCCCATTTGATTGTTCATCTCAGTCGATGAGCATGCATTTTGTTGTTCCTCTCTTCATCTGCTTCTGTCTTAACAGTCTTTGTGTTTGATTTATTGAAGGGTATGTGATGATGTGGGGTTATTTTAATTCTAAAGGCCAGGGGAGGTTTATCAGGATGTCTAGTATCCTTGATCTGGGAAATAAGTGGCTTTAATAAAAAAAATAAAAAATCTGCCTGCCTCTATGGGAATTTACCATAGGGGTGTGTATACTTATGCCCCCTGTATTTTAAGAAAGAACATTTATTTATTTACAATACATTATTCATTCACAAAGAAAATTGGTGTTCTTAAAAGGTTGAATTTTCCAAACAAATTAGAATTAAGATCACTTTCCAAAACATGTTTTTTTTATTTTATTTTTTATACACCTTTATCATGTGTTTGTAAACTTATTCTAGCCACTGTACATCTGTAATAGCACAAATATCAGGGGGTAACTTGTTCCAGAGTCTCGAGGCAGCAACTGCAAAAGCCTGTTCACCGCACCGTTTATACCTTGATCTTGGCACTTCTAAAACTCGCTGATTTGAAAAATGCAATGACCGGTTGTGCTCTCGCAAAGTAAAAATTTCAGACAAATACTCCGGATCCATGTAGCTAATTGTCTGCTTTGTCCAAGACATGTAACTATATTGGAACCAACAATCAAAAAGTTGTAGAAAAAAACCATGCATTAGCCTTGTTTTTCAGATTATTCTCCGAAATGGATGCGGTAGTAGTGAATTTCCTAGTGCTGCTCACTACTCATTTTTATTAGATGAGTTGTTCTAGAAGTGGCAGAAGTTGATGCTATAGTAGACATAAGGCATATAAATATATATATATATATAAATTATGTTGATGGTTTATATCATATCTTGGAAACCTGGGAATCCAGTTTTGTAGCATTCTTGAACCAATATACTTAAAATACAGCAATTAAAAAGTAAATATTCATTAATCAGCATTTGCTTAATTCTATAGCCTGCTTGATGACCAGAATAGTGTCCTTTACTCTATGCTATTATCTGCTATTATCGTTTGCATTTGCAAGAGAAATGTAACAGATTGATAATACAGTTACTGGAAAAATCTACTTTAGGGGGGTTTAATGATCCACTATGTCTCCACTGAATCCCCACAGCCCCAGGCTACAAGAGAATGGCAACCAGTCCTGTTAGAAGAGCATGATGGTAAACTGCTGCAACGTTGCCAAATGGAGCCTTATATTAAGGCTTAATGGGTCTCAAAGACTCATTGACAAGATTGGGCTTCTTGTTGTCAGGGCACTGCTTTGGATTGTCTTTGAAGATTTATTTTACAAAAAACTGCAAAACTGTTAAATTAACTGATTTATTGGGTGATGAACATTCATTGAATTTTAATATAATCAAGTTTATAGTTTTCATGTATTTCTGGCCTTAAATAAAAATAATTAGGCTAGCCATTAACTGTGATTTGAATAAAAAAACCAACTATCCAATTCTATGAATAATGTTCAAAAAACAATCTGTGAAAATACCCAAACAATCCTAGGTTTTCGTATTTCCTGTTGCCCCAGTTGTGTATTGTCCTGCTGTGTCTTGTAAATCTGTCTTGTTAAAACAGGGTGAAATAAATCCTCTCTTATGCTCATCTCAAGATAAGCTTAAAAAGACAATCAAATGGACGCCCAACACATTTTCTCATGCGAAATTAGAATCCTTACCTTTCAGACTCCAATCCTTTTAAAGCGTAAATGAGAGGCAACTGACAGCTCTGTGTGTCTGTAACACTAAAGAGTGTCCCTGACAGTTTGTTTTCCACACTCCTCCAGTACAAGTCTGCCAGCCAGCCAGATAGTCAGCATCAATTATAACTACATCATGCAGCTGTGTAAGTCATTATAAACCAATCATTACATCTGTGGTCTCTGCATAGACCTACAAAGAGATTTGTCCCGTATATGTGATTTAAGAACATTTGTGGAATTCATATATCGGCAACTTATACATTTTAGTATAGCTGTTTCTCCCACTCCAATAGCTGCTTCAGAATCTCCATGCAGGTCTCTGGCCATTATCATCCTTTGCTGCACCTACAGTTTAACATCACATACCGTAGGCTATAATGATCCCTTTATCTCTGTAATTGTCACTCTCCCTTGACTGCATCCCACATTACTCATGAAGTGCTTTGCCTTAGAAAAAAGTCAAAACATTCCCTCTTTTAGTTTGTCTGTAAAAATACAGATCTGCTTTGATGACATTGTGCTGACATCTGTTCTGTTGATGAATTCCAGGTAAGTGTTTTAAGTCTTCTTATACCACCACTGGCACTGCAAAAATGTTATTATCTGATTATCTATCTTGTTTTCGCTCTTTAGTATTGTTTTTATGAATGAAACTTGGCTACTCACGTAGCAGAACACACAGCTTTATTTGGCAAGTTGAGGGCATTGATCATAAACTTGCACCTCTTAATGAACAGGCTTTTTGTATCAAGCTGAACCAAGCGGAATTCACAACTAGTTTGTCCAAACTAAAGAGTTTGTGACTCTGATTTGGAGCAGTCTTAAAAAAAAAAAACACAGAAAAAATTTAAAAGAGATTAAGGATACAATAATGTTCTTGCATGAGGCCCAATGACTGGGCAATCAAGCACATCTACCATGGAATGGCACCATAACAAGGTGTTTTAAGTAGAAATAAAGGTCCTGAGTTTAAAAGTCCAACATGAGCTGATTTGATTAGATTATAAGGACAGATGCAGTGTTTATATTAATGCAAGATTACCTCTCCTCTTAAGATGCTGATGATAAAGTAGAAAATGAGACTATATGATGAGAGTCTACTTGAGGCCCTCCTACCGAATGAATGATTTAGTTGGATGGTATTTCTTTGAATATCCCCCAGAAACAAGCCATTAGAGTTCCTTTCTATTTTTCTTTCCTGGTCTCCTATCTCTTTTCAAGAGGTAACATTTATGTATGCTCCTCTCTTTAATTTAAAGGGACACTTATCTGATTGGTCTTGTTCATTCTCGGAGAGAAATAATATCACAGAGAGACAGGAGAGCCTGACATAACCACCATGTGCAAATGCAAAGAAATGTTAACACTATCATGAAAAACAAAGTGGAGAAAAAGAAAAAGACAACCGTCTATATCAGAAAGTCATTTTGCACAGTGTGCCTGTCAGTCAGAGACGAAGACAACGAGGTAATGTTAGCACCTGCCGAGCCACCTCCGCATCTCCTTCTTTGTTTTGGGTCCCTGGAAATTCTGCATATTTGTGCCTTGTGAACACCAATAATGGTATTCAGCGTCACAGCAGTGCTTTCACAAAACTGTCATCGTACAAAGAAATGAGAAAAAGCATACTATTCAAACTCTTTACCTACAGAAGAAATGGTAGCAAAATATTTGCCGCTGAGATACAACTTAGGAAGGATTACATTTTTAATTAACTCCGCACAGAAAAGATTGTAAGCATGCATTATTGAGTATGACTTGTACTTGTGAAAGGTGCTATAATTGGCTGTTGTATTTGCTGCTACAACTTCCTGGCATGTGAAGTTGCTAATAGAGCAGAGAAAGCTTCTTAAATTTGGTTCGTTGATGTGACCACAACAGATCGACTGATAACACTGCCAACTTTTCTCCCATCTCAATCCAGTGTTGTTGTTTTTACATCGCTGTGCTTTTCCGTTCCAATGGATTCTAAGTGCATCATATTCTCCTTCACACTCCATTCAACCCACCTCTGACTGTTTTTCAGTTTGAATAAACCAGAGATACACAGTTAAAAATGAACTTTCGGCACACATACCGTATCCACACCGGGATCATCATTTAGTGCTCCACTGCTCTGATCACGGTGGAGAAGAAAGGTCTTAGATAAATATGGGAGCAGCTCCTTTTGATGCAAATGGTGTGAGAAATGGGGTATCTTCTGCTACTCTGTAATTGTGGGTTGCAGCATGGCTCAGTGCTTTTCCTCAGAGCTCCACCTTGGTTATCTGCTTTGAGCTGCGGCGATATTAACATCTTTCACTCTCTTCCTCCCTCTTTCTCCCGCTCTCTCTCCCCCCTGCTTTGTTGTTTCTTGGAAGGTGTTGCCAGGCATACTGAAGAAGCACTGCTGTATCTTCCCAGACAGGAACACAGGTAAGGGCCAAACAGATGTCCCCTCTCCAGGAAGCACACCAGTCACACACAGTGCAGAGACAGAAGGAGAGAGCCAGTCAGTGGGAGTAATGAGTGGGGGGTGATGCCAGGGGATGGATGCTCAGTGGACGGGTCCCATTTTCCCTATTTTCTGTCTATCTGTTTTGTATGTACATCTGTATATATGGCTTATACTGTACCTTGTCTGCTAGCCATACACTCCTTCTTGATGATGTTTTTCCCATAGTTTTTATGTAGTGAAACATCCCTTTTTTTACAATTTGGCCACAAACTGATCCCTTTATCCTTGGATGCTACCGCTAGCAAAATCAACATTTAAGATCACATGGGGTTCTCTGTGTGGCATAATTTTCTCAACTTACATGTCAGATTGAGGGAAAGATTTGGGTGCAGTTGTTGCGAACATGTGCTGATGACTGGCTTCTTCACATCATTGCAGGTTTGAAGAGGTTGCTGATGAAATTGAAGAGCAGGGGGATATACTCAGGTACCTGGCCGTAGTCCTCACAATAATGACTTCTTCTACTACTACTATTTTCTGTGCGTTTACTTTCGGGGCAACTTAACCTTTAACCTCTGGACTGCAATGAGATTGCATGCTCATGGGCTAGCACACCATCCATCCCACTAACAAATCCTCATTAACGATGCTCCAATACTTAACGGCTTTGTAGTGTTGTTTTTTTAATTTGTCAGACTCATGGCCTTTTTATCATCTAAAGGTAATAACTGCCTTCTTGCAGTGAACGTGGTCCTCTGTTTTGCACTTTGTTGCTGCAAATAGTACAAGACAATGTATTTCTCAGAAGCAAGATTAGAAAACTAACCACATACCCATCTCAGGTGTGAGACACATGCTGAAGAGTAAAAGCAAAGGCACAGCAACCTTGGCGATAGAGAGAGAGACTTGTTATGAGTTTCAGGTGTTGGAGCTTGAAACTTTGAGTTGCAACTGATAACTGTTAGGGCATCTTGCAGCTCAAAATTATTTTTTGGCAGCGCATATACTGTAGGGAAGATCACGTGCACTTAAACAGATAGGGAACCGGTACATTATCAGTTTTATTTTTGTAAAAATATGTAAAATATAAAATTTCTGCAAACCAGACCTGGGCCAAATTGTAATCCAATCCGCTCTGTTCATCGCTCTATTTAAAGGGTGCCAGGTGGGGCTTGTAGTTATGGAACAATTCTCTTTTTGTACCACACAAATTTAATCAATTACAGAAAGTATTTGAAGAGATTAACAAATGTTTGCTTAAGATTTTGTGATTCAACTTTCTCAGCAGGATGAGCTGCTGTGTGCAATTGCAGCATGAATATTGAAAACCCAAGGGTGCACTTCTTCACTGGTCTTAGAACAAGGTGTTCTGGCAGAGTGGACACTTATTAAAATAACCTTATAAAAACCTTATGAATATGGATGTGTGAAGCTCTGAAATGTTTCCAGGGATATTTGAGCAGACACTTGTCCGGGAGAGAGAGCTAGTTGTATTCTTAATTCATGATGTGTGTGTGTGCGTATGCACACATTAGTGTATAGGATACATTGTTTGCATTTGAATGTAGTTTTCACTACAAATGCTAAAATATTCCATTTCTTTTTTTTTTATAAAATGTTGCTTCTCCCTGAAAATGTTTAGATAGATCTGATAAATTGCAACAAACCTCAAAATACTTCCACCAAAGTTTATAGATCATAATTTGTCCTCCAGTTCCATCCCAAATACAGTCAGAGCCTTTGCTGAATGACTTCAGCACACTTACGCACAATGATAAAGTTGGGAACAACCTCAGTGCCCCCAGCAGTTTCTGTATTTATAGTCTGGATCAACGGAAGTACAGGATAATTGCCTGATGTGCCGGATGTTCACCTTCCCCTTTCTGTGTGTTGTCGTTGCAAACACCCCAGAGTGTTTTTTTTCTCCTATCCCAGAATGAATGTGTGGTGTAGCCAGACCTTCACTCCTCAGTGTTGTTGAGATAGGTTTAACAATGTGAGACTACTGTATTTATATTGTCTACCTTGGCATCCTGTTCCCATGTTAGTACAGCATGCGGTGTCAGTAAAAGCAAACACTGCATTGTGTCCATTTTAATTAAGCATTACTTCACTCTACTGATTGGATGATGTAGGGCGGTTACATTTGCATATGCTAAACAGATGGCATACATTAACACTGGCACTGGATGAGGATGCTCATTAGTGAGTACAGAAGTGTTGAGTCAGGTTTGGGTCTGCCTAAGGAGAGACATGAGTTGAAAGATTTTGTGTAGGCCGTGAGGAAGGAAAGGGTACAGTAGGAGGGGTGGAATATCTGCAAAATCATGAAGAGCAAGTAAGACTGGAAGAAACTTTGAAAATAATGGCCATAAAAAGATGGGTCTCCTCCTGGTGAATAAGACGCTGCATTGTGTGTGTGTGTGTATGTGTGTCCACATCAGTGTTCATGTGCTCTGCTTTACTACTCCATCGAGTGAGGGGCGCCCTCTCCTGGGCAGTTACACAGCTCTCACAAATCCATCTCCTTCTCAGAAACACATCCTTCAGCTGTTCCCCGCTTCTGATTCTCAGATTTTAAATCTTAGAAAGTGGAGGCATCAGGTTGATCGTAACCTTCCAGTCTCTCTGTAATCAGTGTGCCCCTCTGCGCCTAATGTACCCCATAAGCAGAACCCTTTCTGCTGATGAGAATTCAGCATTTGTAAACCACAAATTCACAGACTATTCCTATTTATAAACATTAATTGATGTGTGAATAGCTCACCATTCTTCTGCCATTTTTAATGTCCATGCTGATTTTATGGCATCCTTTTACCATCTCTTCCATCAACTGATCAGAGCCATTATCCGCTTTGGCATTTTGGGAAAATGTAACTAGTAATTTCCACTTATGTAATTCACTAGAACCTGAATTCTGACTTTTGGAAGATTTTTATGTATTGATACTGAGTACACGTTCATATCCACTGAATGCCAGTGGACACAATTATACCATGAATGCAAAGGTGCTATGAGAGATATGCTGAAATGTATTCTGGGAAGCCCTTCTATCATTCTTCGTATTTGAACCCTGCTGTTTTGCATTCGTTGCCTTATATCCTCATTGATTTTGTCACCCCTGAGTCTTACAACCCAATTCTACACACGTACACACAAACAAGTACACACAAACGTTACTCATTGCCTCCATTTACAATTCCAATGTGTTAAAATTTGTTAAATCCTGCAGTTGACATACTGTTATTGTTTATCTTGTATTTTCTGTTTGTTAAAGGGAAGATTTAAATGATGGCTGACACCAGTGCACAATAGCATTATCATCTACAATTTACAATAAATACAGCATATTTTTCCTCCAGACCAAACAAATATAATGTTCAGTTCAGAAGTAAGATGTATTAAAAAACAAAGCGGGATAAAGTCAGCCTAATTTGAGTTTTGTCAGTAGGAATAACCTACCATGGACATAATGAAACTGCAAATTGTATATATGTACAAAAACTGTAATATGAAAGGTTAACACTTCTCAGAGTATGAAAGCATTAGCATCATGTCATAGTGACATTTGAATATAATAAAGCTCAATAGTAAATACTACATTTGCTAAATACATTTCATGAATGTCAGTAACTAACTGCCTTACTGTACAAGGCAGTCAAAATGTTCCGTCTTTATAATTGAGCTTGTTAGCTCGAGTGCTAGTACAGTAGTTGGGTTGGGTTACACACTCACTGAAATGTTGTCTTTATTTAGCTAGCTAACTTACCACTACTGCTGCGTATTTTGTCGTCTCAAAGTGGAAGGGTTTGTCTGAGGACATGTTGCCATGGAAACAAGTTAGCCAGGAGGACTTCAGGGACATAAAAGATACGTTAGTTAGAAAGCAGGAGAAGTTTCTCGGAGATGAAAACTATAACAAAATATTGGATAATTGTGCTTTAAAGTCTTCTTAAGAGCATCATAACATGTTGTGTATACTTAATCTGAAGATCAAAGATACTGCCGGTGTCAGCTGTTGGAAAACTTTCTGAAGTCCCTGAACTACATCAGTCTAATGGCTTTTGTCTTTACCTTACTTAGCCTTTGTCCAGAGTCACAGCACGTCCATCTTAATGCTTCGCATGTCCTGCCTGAGCCTCACCGTCCCGCTGTGAATCTGACTGAAACAGGAGTGAATAAGCAGCTGCTCTATTAGCTTGAGTAATTAACGGTCGAGCTGTCGCTTTCCCTCTTTTGTCTAGCCTGCTTTTGTAAAGGCACACACACACACACACACACACACACACACACACACACACACACACACACACACACACACACTGTTTGTTACAGTGTATGCTGTAATTTGCTGGTGTCTACTGTTGCATCCTAGTTCAGAAGAGGTCCTCTCAAGTTGGAATATGACAGTAGACTCTCACTCAGGCTATCACAGTGTCACCTGGAGCAACCATTCAATAAAAGAGGCCACAGATGGCAGCCCCCATGCTAATCGTTCACCACTGTAAATCTACACACACACACGCACGCACGCACCCACAACACACACATAAACACACACACACTGTACATAGACACACACATGCTCAGTCATTCAGTGCTCGCATGCATTATGTGTCCTCCAGCAGACTGGATATCAATCTGTAGCAAAGCGAGACAACCAGGGAGAGCCTGTCTCCTTCTGATAGCGCTCAGAGGCCTTGATGCCAACTCAGTATGCTCTTCATACCCGCTCACCAAAAAAGAGAAACCCAGAGAAATGGGAGAGGCTGTAAGGCTGTATTAGAAAGCTATAAAGCATAAATAAGATGAATAGACTGCATGAGCAAAAGAGTAAAAAAAAAGAGATGAGTGAATCTGAAAAACAAGCAAGAAAGATGGGAGAATGAGCACGAGCTGACAAAGTTAAGAGAGGGGAAAGAGTTGCAGTGTGCTGAAGGCCCTCAGGAGGTCTCCTCATGTCTGCTAAACTCTCGACAAATCCTACACTATCTCTCCTCCTCAGCCTTCCCTACTTTTCTACTGTTAGTCTGTACCCTTGACACTCAACCCCCCCCCCCCCCCCCCCCCCCCCCCCCCCCCCACAAACACACACACACACTCCTGTTCTTTCCTCCTCTGCACTCCCTCCAGCACCGCCGAGGCATACCCAGTGGACTGTTACAAGAGTTGGTGTAGCAACACCGCCTTTTCCTCCAGGTCCCTGTCTCAGTGCAATTGCACAGCCACTGAAGCAAATTGATTGTAAACAAATACGACACAGAGGAATAATGGATCAGAGGTAAACTCATCAATACTTTTTGAACAGCTCCCATGTGGTATCAGAGATCTCAGAATATAGGGCATGCTGGTCAAAGTGCAGCTTAGATGAATATTCATGATATAGTGCCTGTAGATGTTTTGCCAGTTGTTGTTTGGCCACTGTTTATTTGTTTATTTGTCTGTATATTTGCACAGTTAGATAGTTAGAGATTGCGAAATGTACTATGTGATACATAAATACATACATACATACATACGTACATACATACATACATACATACTGTACATACATCATACTTTGATGATGCAGGTGTAATACCAGGTGTTAAATCTGCGGCCATGTGTTGCCAGTGCTGGATGATTGTTTGCTTGTTGTTGGGAGCCAGCATATTATTTAGCTGGTGTTGTTAGCAGGTTGGGTTTGTTGGTAGGTGAGGTTGTATGCTAAGTAGCTCAACTGCAGGTCACTGGTCAGTGTAAAACAGCATTTTGCTAGCTAAGGATGCCTTGACTCATGCATAACTTTAAATTGAAAAAAAATTTTTGTCTTTGTCTTTTTCGTTAAGAGAGGTCTAGGGACACAGTTCATGCATGAAAAACTTAGTTAATTAAACCTAATTAGGGGCTATTAGTTAGATGAGTAGAAATAGATCAACAGTAATGGTGGCTAGACCAATGAGCAGGCCATGGCAATCAGATGAAAGTTCCTATTAGGCCAATCAGAGGAGACTGGGCTTTTGTGGGAGAAGGGATTTAAGAGACAGGTGCTCCTACAGAGCGTTGCATACAAAGGTTGAATACAGGTTCAGCAACAGTTTTTTTTAAACATTAAAGCGTGCAAACACGTTCTAGTACAAACACAACGTGCAATAATATTCCTGAAAATGCTATATAATAGTTGCCCTTTAACGTATTTGTACAATAAGTGTGTTTTATCTATGTGTAGGGACTCTTGTCAATGAACTACACAGTGTCTGACTGGAGGACAGTTGGGCTCTGTGGACTGGCTGTCTCAGCTTGTCCCAAACATAATGAGCAAGCTGGGAGTAAGCTTTGATTTAACGCTGAGTCACTCCGTTCCAGGCTACACATTAACGGGTTGCAGACGGTGGCAGGAAGTGAAATAAATGGGAGGTGGTACCTTTGATTCCCTTTAGTGATATTTTATTAACATCTATAGGAACATTTCAATGGTTGACCGTCAACATCAATCCTGGAATTGACTAATTCCTTCTTATAGTAGCACGAAAGATAGCCGAGGGCAAGTAACATTAACTCTACACGCACAGCACGTTAAATAATATTACCGACAGAGACATTACGTTACTGGATGCAAGATTGCTTGTATTAAATGTAGTGCAGCAATCAATTGGCTAAATCAACTATTGAACAAGAGTTAATTAAGGCAGCGGTTTTACTGATTAGGAGCTAGGCTACAGGGTGTGAGTCGGCAGTGCATGCAGGTTGTTGGAAAAGAGAAAAGTAACTTAACTCCCCCTGAAAATCTTGTCTTTGCTGAGCTCCAGTAGTTTAACTTTTCACCTTGCTGAAGTGAAGTACAGGTTTTCTCCAGGACACTATGACATCACTGTTGGGTGGGGTTTGAGGTAAATCGCGTTTGAGACTTTGAATCAGAGAGGGCAGTAAAACACTGCTTCCCGAAATTTCAAATTAGAAACTTTGTCTCAACTCTTTTTGCTGCCATACGTTTGATAGATGTGTATCTATTATTGACATATTATAGATTTGATACAGGAAATTAGTATAGTAGAGTCCTACAGTCTACCTCAGCAGATGTCAACTGCTGTTTCCAAGACTGAGAATTAACTAACAAACTCAACCAAGCCAACATGGACAAACTCCATCTGTTGTGATGCCTTCGAAAGCTCCAAAACAGCCAGTTCCTGAAAACCATGCAGCTTGTTTTTGCAAATAGGATGGTTGTACTTATTTCGGTCTTCCTTGCTTCTTTGGTAAAACTTTTGTCTTTCAGTTGACAGTATGTATGTGTTTGCAAAATATTAGATACCGCTGATAGTTTAGCTCCAATTTTGCAGAAACAACATGTATTCTACTTCTTTTGTACCGGTCGAGCAGATTTTATATAAAAACTGTTGTTGTTGTCAGGGTATATACTGTAAAAAACAGTGTTTAAGAATAAGCTGCCAAACCAATATATTATGGTCTTGTTTGGTTTTCATAACTGTGTGAAATAAATACAGTAAGTGTCAAAGAGAGAGGCATAGGTATACATTTTTTTCCTTGAGGAAATTGAGGGGATAGCTGCAGCCTACTACCTGCATGTTAATACTACGCCCCCCATGGATGGTTGCAAGGTGACAGAGAATGGTGATTGTAAAAGCTCATCTGAAATCTGTGGAGTGGTTGACCAGCTAGATTGTCCAAACAAAGTCAGGCAGTATTTGTGCTTGTGTGTGTTTGTGCATCTATCTGTAAGTGTGTGTGTGTGTGTGTGTGTGTGTGTGTGTGTGTGTGTGTGTGTGTGTGTGTGTGTGAAGGTAATTGTGAGAGATAGCGACTTGTCTGCTATGGTCTGATGCTCTCAAGTGTCAAGCCTTTCTGTTGAAACTTAGCGTAGACTTTGTTTCACAGTTTGTCTGTGGATAGTGTCATCTAAAACTATTATATGTGTCAGAAATGGTGTCTGTCAAAATGAAGAAGCTGGAGTCTAAAATGAAAAGGCCTGTCATTGAGTCTTACTTCTCACAACAAACACACACACACACACACACACACACACACACACACACAAAGATACACACCCTGTATTTGTTTAAGGCCTCCGGACTAGGTTTTTACATTGGTTGCACTGGTGCTAATTTTGTCATTTAGGTGCACCAGTCTATGATTTAGGTGCACTCAAAAATATTCACTTCACTGTTTCAGTTTGCCGCTGCCTGGCATAAGGCTGCAGGGAGATGAACTGCACTGCCTGCCACGCGCCTGTCACGGCACAGGACGTGTTACTTGAAGACATTGTACTTTTTCTTTTTTAAATGTAGAATGTGATGCCCCGACAGCAAAACCACTGTTTCCAGCAATTATTTGGCTGCAGTCTTTGCAATGAATGCAATGCATAATATTGGCCATTTTATCACATATGTGCCACGGAAATCGGACAAGACTTTCAAACACTGCATTTTGCCTTTTTTTTTGTGGCAGGCTTTGGCTCGGAGTCAAATGAAGTAATCTCTGCCGAAGTCGTTTGGTCAGGATTAGGCAGTTTACTGAGGACAGGGGAGACAGGTGCTGGAGCAGTTACCTCTGCCATTTCCTTTGCTTTGCCATCTGTGGAGTATAGTCCCCAGTATGTATAAGGTTAGATGATGTCTGTCTCTCATGTGACCTTGTTATTTGTACACACTGTGACTATACAAATCACAACATGTAAATTGGAACATGTTGGCGTTATGTTGTAACTTATTGGGAGTAGTAGGCTAGTTGGAGCTGGTTACCTCCGGCATCTGTTGGAAGCCAGGGTAGCGGTGGGTGCGTCAGACAGAGTTACAACATGATGAGAAGGGTATCATGTATGGATTTATCTAACTCTGGGGGATACAGTGAACAAGCTGAAGTCCTAATAAGTGGGCATGTTCCTTTAAATGGCATCAAAGAAATGCCAATAAACCAGAGCACGTTTTCCTCCCCTCCCCGAATGGAAAGTGGAGTTGCCAGACCCTCTTTCAGATCGCTTTGGAGGACGGTCTGGCAAACGAGAAAGATATAGTTAGAGAAGTAAGACATATGTGCCGTCTAAATAGATGGCACCTATTTGGGATCCCTGAGTTCTCAAACACCTGAGCTCCACCTGTTTGTCTGAACATCCTGCAGTCTAACAGTTGTATGTCTTTTATTTGTCCTGTCTCTTCACATTTGTCATTGTGTCTCTTTTTGCTGATGCACACACACACACACACACACACACACACACACCCACACACACACACACACACACACACACACACACACACACACATTCAGATGGGTACACTGTCATCACTGTGTAAGAATAAGTGAATAAAAACCCACAGAGGCCAATTTCAAAACAAACATTTGTTTTACTGTTTGTACTCTCAGATGTTCAGGTACTCACTTCTTACTGAACCAAACATTTTCTCCGCCTCTCAGCCAACATTGTTGTCTTTTTTAGTATTTACCACAGTTCCATTCTTTTGTGCTATTGTAGTGAGAGACAACAATGACCAATTGTTAATACAGTTTCTGGTAACAAGATCAGTTTCTCTTCAGAAGAAGTGACATTATCTGTGGAGGTGGTGTAGCCGGCGGGCCAGTGACTGGCTGTCTGGAGAGGTTTTAATTTGATTAGTAAGGATCCCAGCCACAAGTCAAATACAGTACAACAACCTACTTTATTATGACTGATTATCTCTCGTTTAAAGACGTGAAAAAATGTAGGGCTGCAACAAACTACTACTACAAGTAAGTGGTCCAACCCCTCAAAGGAAAACTTCAACTTGTTTGCTTCTCTGCCGCTTGTAATTGATCTATAGTATACATTTAGTTAATAATGTGTTAACCATTACAACTTAAACCCTTGAAGGGTGGAGAATACTTAATAAAAAGTGGTAACCAAAAAAAAAAAAATATATATATATTATTTTAAATAAATACAAATTCTACTGGTTGGGGCATTCCTTTTATTTGTGAATGCATTTCAAGAAGGCCCCAAATACACTCAACACATCACACAAATCAAACACTGAAAATGCTTTACATTGTTGTATGATAAGTTATTGCAAACTCACATGGAAACACAGTTTGCTTTTTTATCTTTGCCTTCACTGCACCCACCTCAGCAAGTAAAAACCAAGTGCTTCTCCTATCAGAGATTTGAACGTTTTGTATTGAAGAGAGCATTTTTAGATGTAGTCACATGTTTGAGCAGAGTGTGAAGCTGCTGTTACCAGTTTTGTGCAGTTTCCGTTTGGGATCGCTGACTCAATTCACAGGCTCAGTCTTGTGGGTAAAAATATTTATATTCAGATAGGCAGATAGATGCACTGTATTGCTCTATTCATAGGGTAAATACACTGTGGTGTTTGTCGCTGATGCCTAATAAACTTCCTCTCATTTGACTCCTATCTGTCATTGACCTTTCAGACTGGTCTGTACCATTTTCTGCTCTCAATGCTGCCATCTGTACTCGTCGCTCTCCATTGCTTCTTTTGCCTTCCTGATCCCTCTAACCCTACGTTTTTTTTCTTGGGTTTGTGCATCATGGCATCTGTCTCCACCAGGCAGCCAAACACCATTTGTCGAATTTTTAATTGAATTTGTTCAAGCCTAGAGTGGCCGGCAGATCAAGGTGATTCCTCCACTGCTCATCCTTAATAATAATAAAAAAAAAAGAATGGAAATGCTCCCTCACACTGTTTATTTGCATTCCTTTGGCTGATGGTGATAGTTCAGTAATAAGAAATCGGCAAGATCTTTGCCACGCTCTTCCTTTCAAGGACACAGAAAGTGCTCTCTTTTAAGTTTTGACTTACTCAGGTTTTTATTGTACTGAGTCCAATTCAAGAAATTTCCAGATTTTTCTTGATGTCTCATCAGTTACATCTTTTGGTCAAGGGCAATCATTATTTCTCGACTCATCTACTCTCTGTTTTCTCTTCTTTATTCACATTGCCACACACAGATTTACAGAGCCCTCCCGGGGTCAGCTGTTAAAAAAAAAAGAACTAAACCGTGCGCACAGAATAATCCGTTCCCTAGGTTTTATAAACTGTGCGCATGGAGTCATAAGCCGTGCCATCTGTTTTATAAACGTGAGCAAAGTAGGAAAGATATTCACAGATTTAAACTTTCGCGATCAATTACTCTATAGCAAAATTATATTAAATCACAAATGGCTCATCTTTTCTAACGTAGTAAGGTTAACAATGAGCTACAAACTAATTTTCATCAAAACGAGACTTCCTCCAACCTGGAGAAATAACATTCGTCTCTAGTAGCAGCCGGTGGCTTCTATAAACTACACCGACACATACATATTTATTAATTTAATGAGTAAATAAGTTAGTGTCTCCAAACTTTTTTTTATTTGTTTTGTCGGTCCCTAAGTGCCACCGGCTGCTACTAGGTTGGAGGACGGCTTGTTTTGATGAAAAATTAGTTTCTAGCTTGTTGTTAACCTTACTACGTTAGGAAAGATGTGTCATTTGTGATTTAATATAATTTTGCTGTAGAGTAATTGATCGTGGAAGTTTGAATCTGTGAATATGTCTCTAACTTTGCTCATGTTTATTAAACCGAGGGAACAGATTTGTATTCTGTGCGCACGGTTTATTTTATTTTCTCAGCTGACCCCAGGTGGGGCGCCGTACAACTTGTCATTTTTGCTACGTTTCTGAAATCTTCTGCAAATCCCTTTATTAAGGTTGCTGGTGGAGTGGGTTGTCAATGGCATTGTTTACTTGAGGAGATTAGAAATTAAATGAATTAAATCCTCAGACAAATCCCATGACAAAAGGCCGACTCCCAGTGATATACATAAAGTAGTAGAGGACAAGTGTAAAGTGCTTGTGTGTTTGTGTGTGTGTGTGTGTGTGTGTGTGTGTGTGTGTGTGTCAGTCATGTTTGTTCTTGTGTAGTATTTCTGTTATAAACATGGTCGCTGATTAATCAATTTATTCACTAATTATTTCAGTTCTAGAATAGAGCAAAGTAACTGGTCAGTGTCAGTGCCTCTGTTGTGATGTCCTGTTGGCCCGATAACATTTAGCCAGAGTCAGACCTCCAACTGGGCAGAAGATGAAAGACGGCCAGTGTCAACCTCATTCCGCATCTCATCAGAATGACTCATTGCTTAGGGTTAGAATGTAGCGGACATCAGACATTTAAGAGGAGTAAAGAGAGAGAGACAGAAGGAATTGGAGGACTAAAATAGCCCAAACTCCATGCAAAAAAATCTCATAGCAGTTTTAATAATTAAACCCAGTCATCAATTCTTTAATATGTAAAGATGGAGAAGTTCTGTTTGATCTTCTTTCAGGGACTTAGAAGCTTGAACAAGCTAAATCAGTCATGGAAACTGTTTAAAAGATCTTTGGTTTTATGACAAGCAGCAGAATTATGCTGGGAATCAAAGAAGGTAGTGCTGACACACTCTCTCTATTGATGTTTTGGAATCTCGTCTGAACGCAGGAGATTAGACAACTGAATATGACTTGAAAAGGTAGAATTAATCAAAAAGATCTGAAGACAATCAATGAGAATGGCAAGGGTCAAATCGGATTTCAGGGTTCAGAATTTTTTGAAATACTCTTATTTAATTACTTAACTATGTCTGGGCCGGTTTCCAGTGACTTCCTTGACTTTACTGTAAAGTTGCTAGGCAATCATCCTAGCAACTTTGTCTTACCACACTGAGACTTCTTATAAAAAGTACAACTTGTCATCTTAACATTTTTTCTGTTTGTGTACAGATCAAACAAACAATATATAGAAAATTAGTTTAGATATTGGCATTTTTGTGCATTTTTTTGAAAAGTTGGACAAAGCTAGACTCGTTTTTTCCGGCTGTTTCCAGTGTTTTTGCTCTAACTTCATACCAAATAGACATATATAGATTGATATGGATGTCCTTTCGATGAAATAAAATGAGCATTTCCCAACATGTTGAACTATTCCTTTTAAAATTATTCCAAAACACCTTTTGGAATAATATCATACAGTTAATAGCTACTAGTATATCAATCAAAACCCTGTAATGCTATCGATGATAAACACATCCTAAAGCTATTGAAAAAAGCATTAGAGAGAAAAGTTAGGCACTGTTTTAAATAATTCTAACTTGTTCCAATGGATGACAGCCACATTACAGTGAAATAGGTGCTGGATCACATTATGTAGGGAGTGAAAAATGTCACTGTTCTGTAATCAAACATTGAAAAGGCCAAAGTCGATATTAAGAGTCTATGATCTAAATGTCAAAATTGTTGGTTATTGGTTTATTACCTTTCTATAGTGTCCGTGAGGACACCTGTTGCTCTGTTCTAAGCCCTCAGAGATTCAGGGTACTAGCTTGATGGTGTAAGTGTAAGGATTAAGCCTTTTGTTTGTTTTTCATAATTGAATCAGATGTTCTGCATGACTTAAGACAATAATAATACCTAGAAATGTAAGAGAAGCAGGATACTGATTAATTTGTACTTATGTTGATGGAAGTATGAACTATAACTCTTAGTCAAGGGTGTAAATATCAAGAAACTCTGCGGTTATCTTGATAAACTCAAAATCTACAGTTAGGTCCCTAAAGGATAAACATCTTATTCACTTTGGGGATCCTCTTACTTCCCCTCTAGCGTCACCATCTGTAAATCAAAGGGACATATCTGTGACAACTATTGTAGTGATTGTCATGACATTTGTTATAAGTTGTCCTAAAGTGCACTTACAAAAGTCTTATAAAAGGTAATATTCTTTCAAGATGATGGTATGTCAAAAGCCACAATCTGGTGCATCAGGCTGAGCTGAGAGGAACCCATTTTTAGACAAATGTGTTCTTGAATCCTTTATCGAGATTAGCACAATTATGTTTACCTTGCAAGGACCAGAAATGTAAAGCCACCCTGTTACAAATCACAGTGGCCTAAACGAAGAAACAAATATTGGTTTTCCTGGCTGAGCAGAGCTTGTGAAAACAGCAATTCTCCTAAAGCAATAAAGACCAGACAGTCATGAAGACAGATGGAGGTTATCTTGCCCATCTACCATGCCCAAAGGCGTAGTCCCAGATAAGGCCCTGCTGGGGACCACCGCGGGGGGAAAGACACTCAGGGCTCTTATTAAGACAGCAGTAATGGTGTTTCACCATCACAGACCTGCCTCAGCAAAATATAGTGTGGGTTTTAGAGAGAAAGAGGAAAGAGAGAGACAGTCCATTAGTGTTGATCCACAGTTTTTGTTTGCCCACTGTGCTGCATCATAGCTAATCAGTGTATTACACTCGTTGACTACATACCATGCTTTATGTCTGGTTATTGACAGATGAAGCGTACACATCAGTGTGCCACTTTGTAACTAAGTGGCGTGGTGACATCTTGAGGAAGCATCGGCATAAAGGATGCTAATAAAACGTCCCTGTTAATGGTAGCAGTTAAGTGGCTCATGCATCATACTGTATGGAAAGTTGCTTGTGTTTAACGTCGACAGGTATTACATCCAACCTGGGGGGGATTGATGGCTCTCTGTTTGGACTGTGTAGACAACCGACAGCCTAGCATATGGTTGTCATCCTAATCAAAAGTTAAGGTGTGAGGGATGGAGGTGATTGAGAATTGAGGGATGAATGTAGATTACATGCTGATTGTCACTCAACATTTACATACACAAACTCTACAGCTCACTACTTTCTACCACTACTTTCATAATTGAATTTTTTGGTTTGTTCTTTTATTTAGTCAATTTTCTGCACCACCAACCCATACATTATTACACTTTTACAAGTTCAATTTGAGCCTATACTTTCATCAGGGGGTGACATCTTATCTAGGCCTCCATTGTCAGATTATGTAATTCTGCACCCTACCACATCCTCAGTTCTGAGACAGTTTGAACCTGCTGTTGTTAAATGACTTTGCAGCCTCACGTCAAGCAGCAGTGAAAACAGTTAATAATTAATCTAGTTGTGTAGCTTGTGTGTTTACTGTATCAGGGGCTGGATCTGTCTCCCGCTTGCGTTTGGCACAGTCAGCTTTGATAGCGCTTCAAAGCATTTAGGATGGTAGTGGAATATATAACAGTACGTTAAATATTGATAGGCTTGTCGGAAGATGTTGCCCAGTTCCAGTGTTAGAATCGATACGCGAAATTTGGCTCAGCTGTTCTACAATTCAGATTAAAGAGGAGTGGATGTACTGCAGCTCATGGCACCCCCAGTGCCATTGAATTAACAAATGACTTAGGGTGCCTCAGGAGGTACACATGGCTCTCTAGAGGGCTGTGTGTGAATGCTATTCATACACATTATCTCTGTGAATTGTACAGATACAAATACCAAGAATGTACTTGAAAAGGTGTGGGACATTTCCCATTTTGGATTTGGTCTTGGAAGTTCCAGCATTTACTGGACTTTGCTCTAGATTTACAGAAGATCAATGTGAAGTTATTGACAGTTAAGGTAATGCCAGTTCTGATTCAGCTACATTATGTGCAGTGTAGTAGAGCTCTATAAGAAGGCCTCTATAGAAGTGCTTTTTTGCACCACTCACTTGTGTTTTCACAAATAAGACATGAATGTTTGAGTGAGACCATGAGATGGTGCTATCAGCCTGAATTGGGATCTTCGTTGTAGAAAAAAACAACTCCTCATGCTGGAACATATGTTGCAAGTAAAACATATCACATATCACTGATCTCTAAATCGTGTTCTGTAATACTCTAAACTCTTCGATTTTTCTGCTTTTTGTACATCTGATGAAGCTGGAGATGCTGTCGATGCAGGTGAAGGATTCTGCAAGGTTGTAAGGAGCTACAGCTTAAAAAAGAAAACTCTTTTATCCCCTTTCCTCTTCAGCCACATAAGGAGATTCACCCATACTGCTTAGCATTCACCTATTGTGCACAGTGATTCAGCTTATCTTTAGTCTGCCCGACTGAGAGGGTGAATCTCCAGCTTCAGCAAACAAGCCTTTGCAATAGATTTACGTCACTTTATCACGCCATGGAGCAACGGTGGGAAACTGCACTGGGATATGGGCTAGCGTGGCACAGACCAGAGACCCGTGAAGCTTTCAATCTGTGTGCCATCACAACGCATCAGCTTGATACCTCATTCTTGCTACCAGCCTGCACTCGCAGACAAGTACTTGGAGAGCGTTCAGCAGCCTGCCTAAACACTGCAAGGTCAACACTAGTGGAGTAGGAGACGGAATTTAAACAGGCTGCCAGTTCAGTGTGAATGATTGAGGGAAGGCAGGAGGGGTGACAAGTTTTTTTTTGGGTGTTCTTATCTTTTTTCAGAGGCCCTAAATGAAGACTTATATAGGTCCACAGCACTTATATATAGATTAAATCATCCTTCATAATATTCACTGTCACACTATTTATTATCCATAGTGTTTTGACCACAAATAAGTAAATATATAATATTCAAAATAATAAATAAATAATGAATAAATACATTTTCCATGTAAATGTACCTGGGCCACTTGCAAAATTGTTGCAATTAATCATTGTATGGACACCCTTTATTACTGTTAAACTGTGCCAAGGAGTGACGTGAGTCAGCATATAGCAATGAAAGTCCATTTAAAAACTTTAATTATTAAAACGTGTCTTACGCTTAAGCTCTGTAGCTGGGGATTTCCTCACTAAAAAGAATGAAGAGGCCAGAGCTCCGGGTAATTAGGGGACACATCCAGCCTTTACACATTTCTTTCCTCAGATTTACCCGAGGCAAAAAATACATTTTGTTTTCTCACTGATAAGAGCTTACTAGTTTTTTTTCCGGTTTAATCCTGCAGGCTTACCTCGCTATACCAATCAGGTGTTGTGTTGTGTCTAACCCTGGTGTAGGAATTTGTGAAATTGCTGAGGTGTGAAGAGTTATTCCAGGAAAAATTGTTTGTAGACACACGCTCACACATCATCTCCAGCTATTTTTTGTAATGGAACAAGCCGCCATGCAGGGGAAACATGAGGATGCTAGAGAGGATTGTAGCTGCGATTCATCTATTCTGGCCAGAGGCCAGGAGAGAAGAGGGTACGGGATGAAAAGGACTGGCTTTGCTGCATTGTTTCTTGTGAGGTAAAAGAAGAAAAACAGTTTGGCTAGGTGAAGTAGATCTATTTCTTTTGGGAGAAATGATAATAAAACACCATTCGGTGGGATACACCTCAGTAATGTGCAGGGCCTAAACCCATTTCCAAATCATTGCTTTTTTCGAGGACCAATTCTGCTTTTTATCTTATCTCCCACTTCTTTCCCCTCAGCCCCAATTTTTTATTTCTCCCCTGAATGAATTACACATACTGCCACTCAACTGTCCCTTTTCCCATTTTGATAGTTCTGCTGTGTTTCGATATACACATGCTGAAGGGGGCTCGGTGCAAAGACATCTGAAATGGATCCCAGATTTTGTCACATTTTTGACAAAGTTTGTCAAAGTCATCCATAATGCATGGTGAGGCCTCCAGATGTACACACGAGCCTCCTTCTTTGTCTCTCTAAACTCTTTTACTTTCTTGTCATTTTATGCCAACTTCTATCCTCATGGGGGAGCTGTGATCTCTTATTCCAAGCCACGTTACAATAAAGTACTACAAAACTGGTGCCTTACAGCATGCTCACACTCAATCCATTACTCACATATATTACATTTGACCCCTGAAGGAAAATCTTAATTGCAAGAGAGTGCTCTTTTCACCGCCTGTCTTTGTTTTTTTGACAGTGCAAGCAGTGTGTGGCAGATAGAGTGGCCCTGTTATCACACCCAGCTAAAATGTGAAATTGAAGGATTATACTAAGTCCTAGCAGAGTGGTTGTCCTCTCCACAGCTATTTCATGGATTTCAGCATCCCTCTGACTTTGGCTAGGCCAAAGATAATGTCTCTCAGTTGCAAAGGTAAAGTTTTTTTGTGATAGAAATCACTGGTGTTACAGTTTCTTCGAGTTTTGCGATGAACAACATGTGTACACCCATACTTGTAAACCACCACATGCTTTATATATTCCTCTGTAAAGATGGCATATGAACCCCTTGCCCTCAGTTCCCCAAGACCTTCTGAAAAATAAATCCTATTACTTAAATCCAGACTTGGCCAGAACTCTGCCAAAAATGGTCAGTTGTGCCATAATATTGTCGGAGCCATGCTGTCTGGTTTGCCTGTTGCCATTTGGGCTGTGAGATGAACAGGCGGATCTGCATGAGAACACAAGAGGGGGAAGAGACAGACTGAGAGAGAGAGAGAGTTTGGAGGGAAGTGTAGAGCAAAAGAAAGACAGGCTGTGTGGAGGAAGGCAGGTCTCTCAGGCACAGCCCAGTGCGTTGGACAGGAGCTAGGAGAATAGGCTGATATAGATGCTCAGCAGCAATGCAGGGACACAGACTTTGGATTATTGATCAGCATTTAAAATACATGAACAAATCAAATGACAAATAAAATTATGACATGGTATTTTATAGGAGGACAGGGAGGACCAGACCGATACTGGACTTCAACTGGAAACCTAAATTATAATTTGAGAGTTTAAAGAATTCATTAATGATATACTGTATCATGTATTTACATAAACACAACATAAACCAACTTTTTGATAATGAACCCTGAAATTAAAAGGTGTGGGAAAAAAAATCGGAATCCAAGTAGTTGTTTGTTGTTGACGGCTCTGCTAGTCATGGATTATCTATAACAAAAACACCTTGTTTGAACATGGGGATGCTCATAAGCTTTGTTCTGAGTTTTGTACTGAGCAGGCCACTTTACAGTTCCCCTCTAAAGAACAAGTGGAAAATGGATGGATGGACTATAATACAAATTAAAAGACATAGTGTGGGCAACCTTGTGTTATGAACATCAAATGAGTTATCCTGTTACCACTGACAAATGCATCTTTCTAAATGAATTTATCTGTCATTTACTAGCGCTCTTTTGTTTCCATCTCTGTGATACAAGCTACAGGAAAGCTTTTACAATTCATTATTTATGTCAACAAAGTGAAGTAAAAAAAATGCATTTTCAAAGCATATCTGTTATAGTTTTTGTTACTTAGCCAACATATACCTCCATACTGTAAAAAAGCTTAAATTGGCCAATAACAGCCAGCCGATGTATCGATCAGGTCATAGGCGTAATTTAGAGGTGGGATGGGGGTGCTACAAAATTGGCCAGTGCAACCCACCCCAAAAACCTTATATAATTTCCTTTACATAAATAAAGACATTTGAACCATAAATTGATGCAGAAAACACACAAATTGTTGCAGAAAAATTCTCAAGAATGCAGAAAATGAAGGGTTTGACGCTGAAAATTTCAACTTTTCTCAAAAGTGGAGATCTTTCTTTCAGCATCTTACCACAAGGCTTCCCCAATTTCCAAGGCTGACTTTTCTCACAGTTACATCAACTGTGAGAAAAGTCAGCCTTGAAAGAGGCTAGAGGTAACTTACTTATATCTGGTGGGACTATAGAGGACGTTCATGCTGTCCAAAATCAGAATCCTACAACCGGCACAGAGTATTTTTCTTTTCTTTGTTTCTTAACCCACCCTGCCTGCACACTTGTTTATCTGTAGCGTATCACAATGGCAGCCCCATCAGCCCTTTCTTAGACTTTATTTTCCATTCTTGTGGTGGAGAAAGGGAATTTTAAAGGTACTATAAACTTTAAAAAAAATTCAAAGGCAAGTAGTTATAAATGATGTCAGATTGCCGTTGAATAATGGATGAGCAATGGCATATTGATATTCAGTTTCTTTTCTTTTCTCTGGAGATTGTAAACTATTTACCAGCAAACAGGAGTTAAGGAGTTAATGTGCAATGGCTGCCTATACAGAGGATAGAGGATAATACGTTAAAAACTCACTCCTATCAAAACAAGTTTGGACCTCATTACCCCCCAGAAAACTCTCTCTGCTTAGTTGTTAGACATACGTGCAACATGTTCTATGGATGGCGATGTCCATTTTTGTAATGGTCCTTTATTTTTGTCCTGACTGAAATATAACTACTATTGTACAACTATTATACTGATAGGTCATGAAACTTGTTACAGATAATCATGGTCGCCAGAGGAGGAATCTTTGACTTTGGTGATTGCCTGAATTTTACTCTAGCACCACATTGACTTTTGACAACTGTTAGAGAGAATATTTGGTACAATCTTTTATGCACGTGTTTATGTACATTTTTCTAGCATCATCATACTGTATAAAATAGTCATAGTCAGTCAAACCAACACTTTATGGTTTTGCTTTGTGACCAAATACCTGCAAAACTAAAGCCATTCCGATCAGCCTAGGCTGTACTTTGTGTTTAGTGCTAATTAGCAATTGTTAGAACACTAAACTAAGATCTAAACATGGTAAACATTATACCTTCTTAGCGTTTACTTCAAAGCACCATTGTCCCGAAGTATAACATGCTGTAGCGCTGAATATTTTTTTATCCAGCAGTGACTGACACATGCATGAAAATCTAGCATTAACAGATTCCCTCTTGGAGGGTCTTGTATGTTTGCTCTGGGAAACGAGGTGTCAATTCCAACCAGCAAGCTAATTCCTAAAAATAAGTGCGGCAGAGACATTTGCTATCACTGTTAACTCCTTTTACCACAACAACACAGAAGCACCTACAATGTTATAATAGTTCAAAGTAATTTTTTGTCTTTTTCATGTTTTCATGTATCTATGTTTGCCTCTATAAAATAACTAAAGCACGTTATGGCATGTTCTACCCAAAATAGCATTAGAAGTAGAGTACAAACTTTCCTTTTTTCATCTATTTAACTTTGGGCTCTATGCACATGTACTGGTAATTTTCTTATAAAGCAGAAGTGTAATACTCCATCACTGTCAAACCCATAATCCCAGTAAATAAGGCCCCGTTGGCTATGATGGCTGTATTGTAGTATTTACTCCTAATACCAAGTTGTCTACTATGCGGAGCTTGATGAATGATGACTTACTTTTTTCTATTGCCTAAAGACCTTAAGAATCAGCAGACATTACAATCAAAACTTTTTATAATATGTTGTTCCTCTAAAATAGACTTGTTTGTTTTGGAGACGATAACAGAGTTGCACTAAAGAATGCTAGAATTTGAGTTTGTATTCGGATGTTGATTTACATCCTCCCATCAAATAGTGTTTTAAATGGAGAAAATGTTTCCAATGGAGAAAATGAATTCACCACTGAGCTCAGGCAATAATAAAAACCCATTTAGATGCGATGCATGTCTGTTGTTTTCTGCTCGGTTTGTTTGTTTGTTTGTTTGTCAGTCAGAAGGATTACAAAAAAACTACTGGCCTGATGTTCATGAAACTTTCGGGTAAGGGTGTAGCATGTTGCTGAGGAAGAACCCATTATATTTTGGAGCGGATCCGAATACACAAATTATTTTTCACTTTTGTTAATATTGTGCAATATTCATGTGGTGTAGGAATAATCACAAAAATGAGTTCCCGTCTGTGAAAATTCACACTGCATTAACATTGTGAGATAGGGCATGCCTTGTCGGAGGCCTGTGCACTCAATGTGCCCTTAAATTATTTTTTGTCTGGTTGTTTTGATTTAACCTTTGTATATTCCTTTCACTTAACAGATCAAGATACATTTCTTTTTTTTTAATTAGTCAGTACATTATTTGAGTGTTACGCACTACCACAATTTGTCTGCTTGCTATAAAAAAGTAAGCTAAATCTCTACAATATCTCTATATTTGTAGATTAGATTAGATTAGATGATACTTTATTCATCCCTCAGCTGGGAAATTCCCTTGTTATAGCAGCATTTTCTACAATGTTGGAACACAGGATTATGTAGCTCCGGCTTAAATACAAGGGATGTGTGGGATCTTTTTAACGACGGCTGTAAAATGGCTACCAACAGTGGCCAAAGCTGTAATAGAGATCCTTGTTTCTACTTAAAGATGCTTTGCTTCGCAGGGAGCAAGGTGATATTCAAATATATAAATATATCTTGTGACCAGTGTTATGTTTCCCACTCTGTAAAATTAATTTCCCTTGTCACAAGCTAATAGGAAGCTTAATTCTACAAACAACACAAACACACAGATAGACATCATATTAATGATAATCCAGCTCATGGGAGAACACGTGTTTGTGTGTCTATCCCTTCTGTAGCCGACGGGCCAGCTGGCACATTGCTTCTGTGATTTTGTCTTTCAAATCGCGTCATGGGGAAGACAACTGTATAGGAGCCTCGTACCTGCACGGTTCTGCCACAATAGTTCAAGCTAATTTACCAAGAATCCACTTTGTTTTAATTTGCCTCAGTAAACATCAACAGATGACCCCTAATCTGTCTTTGTGTCACAGCACCAGATGCAGGGTTGAACATGTGGAGGCAGCCTTTTCTGCAAGAGGGCCTGTGAAACCAGACATTGTCACATGCTAATTGCAGCTTTGATGGAAATGAATTGTATTGGATGAAGAGAAGTGAGAACAAATCCTAAAATGCAAAAAGGTTTACATTTGTCCATGTGAACCATCGTGATATATATATATATATATATATATATATATATATATATATATATATATATATATATCGATTTTTAAAATAGCTGTGTATGCTCAGCCTTTTAACTCTACCTTATAGTTCATGCCATTGCAATGCTCTTGCTACATGATAACTTGAATTAACTTCATTTAACTTACTTAACTGTTAGTTACAGTTGATGTACCTTTCAGGTTTTCCATTCTCAGACAGTACATATACAGTTTATAATTAACGGGCAGATTGTCAACTGCAATGTGTTGTAATTTGCGAAACAGTGGGTCCATGATTTCCCACCGAGGTAGATGAGAAGACAGGCTGTCATTACTAGCCAGCAATCAGTTTTGTTGGCTGAAAGAAAAACTGTGCAGGTTTCCAAGCAGATTTCATCATCCAAACTCTCACTCTTACTACATATCTATGCACATAGTTTTAACATGATAACCCAGGCATTGAAAATTACTGTCCTTTCTCATTCAGTTCATTTCACCTGGGACCTTTGGTATTATAGACTTGAGACCGGCGTTGGAATTATTCAGACCCATAATAACAAGACCCTGTGTGCATAATCTGTCTGATTTAGTCTTTATGAAGCTCACTCTTTCCATCTGAAAGAGATAGTTCACACTCATTACAATATATGCAGTGCTTCAGAAGCCTAGCTTGTGAACATAAAGCAATATAGAATTGCAGTGTAAGCGTTGTACTTCTTCATCCGGTGCCCTCTTTTCCTTAAATCCAGGTTTGGTTTAATGAACACTACCACATCTCGGGCAGTGCAATAATCGTCATTGCTCATTCTAGAATGCATCTCATTTTCTTTTTCCTCTTTGTGCCATGTGAAATTATTTGTTTCTGCTGCCCTTTGCAGGAATGGAATGACATCTTCTGACAGAATTTTTGTCACCATTAGCAATGTCCTTTCCCAAGGTTTGTGTCAGATTAGGGCAAAGTAATTGGTGACACATTATCATTGAGAAATATACACTTTGGGCCTCCAGACTTGCAGATGACAAAGTGGCCTTTTGAGAGTTTAGAGGAGCTGCAAAATGCCCTTCTCATGACTGTATGTGTTCAGTATGCTGTTTCTCAGTATCATGGCTCAGATGTTTTCACCATCTGGAAAATGTATTTATTTTTTAACTTCATTACTTTCATTTGCATGTAAACATTAGCTACTATAATAATGTTAGATCCATGGGAACATAGGACTGTATAAAATAGAATGTATATGGCTCATATATAAGTAATTCAATTTAAACAGCAGCCCTACTACCTCTTGGGAAATAGAACAGTGTGTTCATTATGTCACATAATATGTGCATGACCCTGATGCAGCAACCTAGTGTATATAAGAAGTTTTCATTATTGCCATATGATTTGTTGTGTAAATTTAGTTTATAATGTTGTGAGCTTTTTATATTTTTACTGTACCCAATTTGTATTGTAATTAGTATATTGTGAGAACTGTATGCAAACTCAGAGGTACTGTGATATGAGCAGAAAAATGAGACTATAAGAGGGAAAAAACCTTCAGACTGCAGCTAATTTTAGGGCAAGTGCTTTTGTAAGTGAGATATCAAATCTTTTGTAGTTTGAAGGGAAACATGGGACCTCATTTCTGGGGTGGTTTTACACCTTGAAATGAGGACAGAAAGATTAGCGGCGTCTTGTATTTGCAGTGACCTTTAGAACCCTTTGAACTAATAGAATTCACACTTGGTTACGAATAGTTCAACATTTTTTATTTACAATAATTAAAAAAACAATCTAGTCCATTTCAAAGTCTGATTAAAATAAAAATGTCAGGGCAATGAACTCAAATCAAAGTGTATTTCAGCCAATGGGGAAATGCCATTAGTGTCTGAAGCTGTGGCCTGGAGTGCAATAGACCCAGGTGGTCATACTTCAGGCTTTGCATATCTGAGTTGAAGAGATCATTTTTATCCATTGAACCATAAAGTTGAGAAAGACAAAACACAGCCTATGCATCTGTAACTACACATCAGCAGTGGAATACGTCCTTGCATGCTTGCAGTTATAGTTTCATTTCCTGTCATCTTTTAGTCACAGAAGATTACCTGGTGTGAACTCAGCGGTAAAATGGCTGCCAAATGTGCTGACCGTTTATCATATGTTTGATGATGCCACAGGGGAGGGGCCGGCACCAACCACTGATTTACACCTTTAATGTCTCCTGGCCGTAAACATTCACCCTCCACCACAGTGTTTTAAAGAACTAATGATTTAGATGAATCAGAGACAAAGTGCTGAAGGTCTCCTTTCTACTGGGCCACTGCCACATAGCAGCCTGCTGAGTCAGGACTCTGAATAGACAAACACATCATTTACAGAGCTCATCACAAACTGCACAAGACGCAGTCCTCAAAGGACGAATGCTCGGCTCTGATTGAGCAGGCCGGAGTGAGAATGACCGTATGCTGCTAGTGTTCTTGTTAAAATAAAATCTTCAGCCCACAGTGGAAAAGGAACTTTAAAGTTGTAATAAATAAATTGGAGGTGCTTATCATTGTTACGGTCATATAGAGGGACACAATGTGGTCTTATAACTGCTTCTGTTCAGTTTATGTCCAATCAAGTAGTAGCTTTAAGGAGCTAAAAGCCCACAGGTGGAGTAATGTAATTGGAAATGTCAATCATTTCTGTTTTTACTGTACAATACAAAATCCAATCTTAAATGTCTGTTGTCAGAAGTGGAAAAAGTAGCACCAAGTTGACACAATCTGAAAAGACTAAAGCAAACGCTAAAATTGTTGCAGTCGGTAATCTTGTTATGGAGAGAGTAGAGACTGAGAGGCATAAGGAACATGAAAGAACTATGAAAACAGCTTTATCAAATCGCTTAGCCATTAGTTCCCACCACAAGGTTTCCTCGTGACATTAGACCCCCACGTCTGTGTGTGTGTGTGTGTGTGTTTGCATGTGTACCTCTTTATTATGCACTTGCAGTCGGAGAGCGTGCGCTCACACATTTGTCTTTGTTGGGTGTGTTATTACCTTTGGGAAAATCCATCACACTGCTTAATTCAGCCAAGTAATCAACCGCTCAGAGTCATTTCTTGTGCTTTTCTAAACTGCCAACAGGACAACGTAGCGTACTCAGCACATTGTTTTTCTCAGGACTTAACCAATCGGCATTCATCAAGCCATGTGTTGACCCAGTCAATGCACAGCCGGCTGGAGATATGAATGAGGGAACAAGTTGAAAAATACATGTGGGTTATGCACTACTTTTTGCGGTTCATTCTTTTCATAGCTGGAGGATGCTGTGAATATGACGGACCCAGCAGACACACTCAGTCCACCAACAGGCTCCTGTATCTTTTAAGACTGCTATAAATGATTCAAACACTCTGTAGCTGCTTTATTCCCCAGTGTGGGCCGACTGTGGCTGAAATATGGATCGATGCCTCCTACTGTAATGTAGATGTTTTAGCGGGGTTGTGAGGGTGTGAGAAATCCTTGAATACTGTGGGTGATATCACCTTGAACAACTACAGCAGTGTTTAGCAATGGATTTGCTGGTTATATAACACACAAACACGCACCATTTACACAAACTACAAACAAAACGTAACAGCAAATGAGATCAGAAAAAGCAGATAAACTAGGGGAGCCATTATCCCAGCTGCAAGCAGAGCCAGATATGCCAGGAATACAGACACAATATTACATTAACTCTGGATTTGATTTGTCTGATAGACTTAGATATTTCCTCTTGGATACATTTAATGTCACAGTAGTTTAGTGGTTTTGACATTGTGCAGGCAACCACTGATACAGTACAGTACGTCACAGTAATGAAGTAAAGAAATGAAGCAAGTAATGCAAGAAATGCGTTTACCAGGCAAGGAAGTTCTAATGAAATAGGTTTTTAGTTGCGTATCTTAAATTGTAAGAGCATTTTGGGAAATCTGGCTATCAGGTGTGTCAATTTTGACCACCATTTTTTGTCACTCCCAAGTCCCCCAACATTATGGAAGGGAGATTCCGGAATTACGCTTTTATAACTGTGTACCTGTGTAACTACTTTGTCAGATATACAACAGAAGAGCAGCAATGTATTCCGTTTACAGTACAGCAAAACAAACAAAACTACTTTGCTTTGATAAAGAATCAACAATAACCAGTCGATAAAACTCAGTAATTAGCCTGTTTCTATCATGCTGTTAACAGCAGTGATCTGATTTCATGCCTTGCGCGCCACTACCAATGAAAACTATTAAACTATAGAGAGGTAATTACAGAATGGAAATGCATGGCCATGAATAGTATCACAAACAGGGTTTGATTTCATAAAAATCTTATGGATTATAACTTTTAAGATTTATGCTCTGTTTAGACTGTTTCAGACTGAATAGTTTGTGGGTATTACATTAGTTTGTGAAATGTCATTAGGGTGATGAAACCATAGAAATAATAATGATATCTTTTTCAAATTTTCTTTCTATGGATGAAACACAAATACTTGGCCCGGGAAGATTTTTTGAGTTGGGAGTACTGACAACATTTTGAGAGTGACATTTTCAGCCAAAGTCAACCTCCACACACCACGCTGCATCCATCACAACTCTCCCGAAAAACTAAAACAAGAATGAAATCCAACACCCAAGACAATGCAAAACTAGGATGGCTAACACAGGATATGCCCATAACTATGACAATGGTACAGAATAAGCCTACTACAAATTCAACCACTGAGCCACAAAATACAAGGGTATAAAACACATCACTGAATTAAATTAAATCAGAAGTTAGCTGCCTCGTCGCCTGTTGCTTGCAGGGTCGCTGTGGGAGTGACACGTGTAGAGGTGCTGCTGCTACTTCTTTCAGGTACAGTTACAGCTGAGTTTTCTGACTCAGGTCTATTAGGTTTTTTAAGCCTGTGATTGATTTATGAAGAAACCCATGTTTCGTGTTATAGGCAAGCTAACTTCTGTACTGTTGACCAGCCGGGAAAGTTTCCACAACTATCTTCACTCATGAATGAGTGTCAGAGGTGCACAGCGCGCCTTTCTCTTGGCAAAATTGTCAGATTCATTCTGATCAAATTATGCTTTTATTTCTTCCCTATTATATAATATACTATAATTTTAGTTGTTTGGCATTGCCAAAGGACAGGTGAGGAATTAAAGAACAACATTTTAATTAACAAAATGGAGAATGTCACTCTATATTACTCCCAGAGAATATTTTCTGAAGAGACTTTGTTAAACCAAGAAGATGTCTTCAATACTTTAATGCTCAGCATACATGCTGTATTTTCTGTGATGGTGAAGTATTTTAAAATGAGGAAAAAAGATCTGTTGTTTTTAATTTGAACTCTGTCCCTGTGATCATAACCCACTCAACAGTCGACGGACCTCATGGGGTGTGGTATGCGTATCATTAAACAATGAACTGTTAAGAGCACATCAGTCCAACACAACAAGAGAAGCGAGACGCCTCTCCTTTGCACGTTGTTAAGCCAAAGTCATTTGAGTGCATTGATAAGGCCGTCTGGTGAATGACTAAAATGAATAGCTAGCAGTGGCTGCAACCTCATTACAAGGACAAACCCCGTACAGCAGGAGGCTGATATCTTTGGCACAGCCCCACTCCGCTGTTTCCAATTTGAATAGAGAAGGGAAGAGAGAATATTGCTTAATGCCTTTCCCCGCATGGATATTGGCTTGTATTGGACAGCGATCCGTGAAATGAATATTTTCGTGAGATGAGATTTGTTATACACAAAGAGGAAGGCCTGCTTTTCCGGCCGACCGAGTAACACCCGACACAGGAGAGTAGCGGTATTGTATGTTCAGGACATGGAGAGTTCAGAGACTGATAATACCTGAGAAAAAGGAAGGAGGATGGAGAGAGGAAAGATCAAGAAGAAGGGCAGGATTAAAAGGTAGATTGTTGTGGCAAACAACAGGCTAACTGACCAACAAGGCTTACATAAGTTTTGGCTTTTGAGCTGATTGTGTGATGGTTTGGGTGGTTGCTTTAGTTTCTTTTTTCTCCCTTCTTTAGTTTTTGGTCCTGTCTTGTCTCCTCGTGTGTGTTCTTAGTTTCCTCCCCGGTCTTGTGTGGTTGTGTTCCCTGGTGAGTGTCTGTATGTTCTGTTTCCTGTTTTGTTGTGATAGTATGGTTTCCTGTTTTGTCCAGTCTTGCCTAGTTTTACCTTTTGTCTGTCTGATTGTCCTGCCCCGCCCTAACGTGATTCCCCTGTTCCTCGTTACCTCGTTACCTCGTTACCTCTTGTATTTAACCTCTGTGTTCCCTTTGTCTTTTGTCAGATCGTTCTTGTTTCGTGGTGCCATGCTTTTTGTTGTCCTGTTTGCTGTTTTTGCCATTTCTTCCCATTTCTGCCTTACTTGTACTTAAGTAAAAGTACTGTTACTGTTGAGTTTTTGAATGCTTAAAAGTCTGTTTGTTTTGGTAGACACAGAAGACACCGCATAATTTTTCATTGGCACTTTTCCTAAGTTAAACATGCTTTCAATTTGAAGCAGGGGGTGTTCCTTGAGGTCGTGTCTGCATTGCCAACGGTTGATTCTGACATTTTTATTTTGCTACAACTATAAAGCTAACCTGTCCCGTCGCTGAAATTGAGCTTGGAGTGTGAATGTGTGTGAGTGTTTATCTGATGACCAGGTGGCACCTTGTATGGCAGCCTCGGCCACAGTGTACGAATGTGTGTGAATGGTGAATGTATCCTGTATGAGTATCCTTTGAGTAGTTGTTAAGACTAGAAAAGCGTATAAATACAGCACATTTACATTTACATTTACATAACGGAGGGCTTGTATAATGTGGACGCGCCGACCGTTTTGTTGTTACTTAGATTTCCTCATGGGGGCAACAGAAACTACGCACTATAGCTTTAAACTGTTATGGAATGGCAGAAAAGATTCAGACAGAAAAGTTTCTGCACGCACACATAATGTTAGGCAGCCATATCAATTTAGTTCCCTAATTACATTTTTTGATAATTCTTTTGGGTATGTTTAAGCCTTTGTTTTAGTGAAGATGGGGAATGACGCCTGCTTTTCCTACCAAGCTAACCCGGCCACTTGTTCCTTAATTTCATCGTAGCAGAATCTCTAAATCTTGTTTTAGTTTTTGTACCTTTTTATTATTAATTTATGTTACTTTCTACCGTAATATATCTGTATTTATTTCTGCTGTTTCTTTTGTACTGCTGGAATAACCAAATTTTCTTGCTGGGGATCAAACGTGTGTCTTCTTTACACCCCTGATAATTCATATTCTCAGTAATTGTATAATTGTATTTAATTTTACCACAATAATTTATTTTGTTACAGTTTAATATTACAGAGAACAAAAGTCTTGCTTTTTGTGATGAAGTTTTATAAAATGGATTATCATCAACCAGTAAAGTAATTTTGATAGTAAAAATGTATTGATTCCTGTGGTGCTTGTTGAGAAACAATCTGTGTAAAAGAAGGTGAATGAGATTATTTAGAGAACATAATATAGTTCAGTGAGTAACATTTTTGAAACAAACTGGACATCAAAATTAAATATAGTGCTGTGCAAATGTTAATCCAACAGGTATCATCCTATCAACCCATCTGACACAAGCACAGCCTCATTACAAACCCAGACAGCCTATCCCCTCCTCTGTCTCATCCTGTTCTCTTTAATTTTTTTAATGTGGCAGGGAACAATATCAGTGTTATGCTTGTACCCTCTTTTCCAGTAAAGAGGGATTGGATTTTTTCAATGGGCTCATAAATCCTTGCACTACCTGGTTGAGCACCATTAGAATGCGCGATGGTTGGCTGGTCCAGCTCTCTCGGCCGAGAATATGTAAAATTTCCTTTGGGATGAATAAAGTATCTATCTATCTATCTATCTATCTATCTATCTATCTAGATCTGGATTGACAGCTGCTCCGTCCTGTCTGCCACTGTTAATCATTGAAGGATTTGGGCTGCCGGCAAGCAGCTCTGCCAAGCGACCTTGAGCCCTGCTGGGGCCAAAGGAGTCCAACTAAAAGCCTGCTCCCTTGTTGCAGCAAGCAAGCAAGAGGCACTTTAGCCAAATGGCCCAATTGCCCCATAAGAGAGATTGATAGTTATCCAAATGTGCCACATTATTGGAGTGTATTCCCTTTGAAATTTGGCATTCTTGGACATTTCACATGGTGTGTTTGGTAATCATACTGTGTGAAAACAGTTATGTAACTTCAATGTACCATCCTTAGCTGTGTACTTCTTTTACCTAAAATTGTAAAGACTTTGGTGAAAAACGTATGCTCTTTTACGCACTGTCGCACATTATTGTTGACTGAGACAGCACATGCAAGCATTGACAGCGGTAATGATGCCGTCATTCTGTAGGAAAAAATACATATTTGGAAAGGACTCTTTATGTGATGTCGGTGAATTGTAGTTTATCCACAGCGACACTGTAGATAAGAACACAGAAGAAGCTGAAGAATGGGGGTGAACAAGCAATAGCAAAGCAAGGAAAAGTATTAGCTGTCATGCTAGAGAGGAATGGCACTGAGATAGTGGAAGAGTCTGCTTGGTGCCATCTAAAAAAATAAGCCTCTTACTATCTTATGCTCTGTTGCTCTCCTCTGTCTCTCACCCATTCTCTCCATAACTCTCCATCTGTTTGGGTAAACGCTTGGTAAAAGAGAAGTCCAGGATCCTTACTCCAGTCCCGTATTTTTGCTCCAACCATACTGTTGGAACCAGCAGCAGCAGCAAATGCCTGTTTTGCCTGCCTCTCCTCTCTCCTCTCCCTCTTTTTCTGCGCGCTATTCTGCTCTGCTGCAGTGGATGGTCCTCACGCTGTGCTCGCAACTCGTCTCAGTGGAGATCTGAGTCTCTCACTGTCGTTTTCCCACCCTTTTTGTTCAAGCCCTCAATCTTTTTCCACCCCCCAACCCCCCCATTCCTACTGTCAGAGGGTCTGGAAAAAAATGTGAGGGAAAAGTCATAGGATAGACGAGTGAGAAGGCAAAAGCTCAGGAAGTGTTTAAGCCAACATCTCCTGCACATATGACTGTGTTATGTTCTGCTGTCTCTCGGTGATAGAGAAGCTTGAGCCTCAGATACCACCTGCTTTCAGACTCTGTGCCAGGTAAGTTCTTTCTCTGGCTTGATGTTTTTATGTGTTTGATGTAGTGGGTGACAGAAGAGCGACTTTCACCCGTTTCTCCCTGAGGGGGGGTTGACATGTTCTAAGGAGGAGGTGAAATTTTGGCAGAAGTTGTGTGTAAATGTTCAATGTACAGTAGGGTATGATAAACATATGGCTTAGTGTGTGTGTCTGTGTGAAAATCAGTGTTTCATAATATGACACTTAGGCTCTCTCAGCTTCCATCATATTTGCCAAAGAGCTCTGCAAGGAATTCTAATCTGCTGCAGCAACTTGAAATCGTTTTTTGCTTCTTTTTTGAAATTGTGTCAGGATTAGCCTTGTTTAACCTTTTTCACTGTACATGATTGGCATGTTTACCACACTGTCATCCATAATACGATCTTTATTAGGTGTCGGGGAGTAGTGGTAGCTTCTATTAACGTGTGCATTTCTTTTTTTTGGGGGGGGGGGGGGGGGGTATAAAAAAAGTGCAGCATTATTATTACTATTTTTATTTCTTGAGGGAAACCCTGTATACATTCTGTCATTGTTGTACAGGGCAACACGGATGATAACGAGGAGATTCTATGACAGCATTGCTGAGGGAGCATACTATACTACACTGTGTTTGCGTATGGGTGTCAACATGTATGTGCATGTGTGTGGGCAGATGTATGCGTCTAAACTCATGTAGGGTTGAACTCTGAGTGGGCAGAGTGGGCATTTTGTGAATGAAGTGCTTTTTATTTCAAGGAGAAAGTGCATGTGTGTGCACGCATGTTTCCACTGTCGTGTGTGTGTGTGTGTGTGTGTGTGTGTGTTTTTGTTCCTTGTCTGAGGTTGTGACATCAGCATCACACACTCACTTTTGTGAAACACTCGTCAACATCAGGTATTGGGTGGCGTTCGACTGTGGGTGGTGACTTGGTGACGATTTACAACCTCGGTTCCCGGGTTCTCCCCCCCGGTGTAAATCAACCGGCATGGTGAAGCACAGAGCCACTGCAGCCAGTTAGAGGTGATGCTTTTGATGTTCATGTCCACTGCTGCACTGCAGACATACTCTCTCCCACCAAAGCTGCTAACAGACTTTGTGTTGCTCAGCCACAGACAGCGTAGGCTTGGTTAGAGAGGCTCTCCATCTATCAGCCTATGGTATTTGAACAGATGCTTGTAATCCAAAGTAACTTCCAGCAGTCTGTGTTTTTGCAGGTGCAGGTAGACCCATCTGATGGGAATTATAGCCAGTGCTTAAACAGTTGTGTCACTAATGCCACTAAGCTGAAGAATCACAGGTCTAAAATGACATCTAATGGATGTCCATTTTTCAGCAACAGACATCTTTTGGACATAACAATAATTTACCTCCATTTGTTCCTGGGGCTCGTCCGACCTTCCTAATTGGTGCACATTTATTAGAATTACAGGGCCCAATTTCAATGGGGCCTCCCCCGACATGCATCCAGCATACAACTCTAAGTACTATGTACTGTATATGTATAAGGCAGCCAAAGGGAAGCCCTGGTCCAAGTCACAGTGAAAGACATTATCTGTCTTGCAGAAATGTCCAACTCGAAGGGTACTATATCACATAGCTCTGCGTTTTCCCACTTAATGCAAGTGCTTGTTTCGCTGTTTATATGCATAGGAAAAATATGGCTTTTTCTTTAGTGAAAAATAATGAAGGGGCTAGAGGCATAGGACCACCCTTAGTGTCACAGCTCTGGGTAAGTGGTGAGTTTTAACCCATGTTCCACACTCATAAGGAATAAATCCCTATTAATTAAAATTCAACTGCTAAACCTTTCATTTCCTTTGCACACATGAATGAGCACTTTGCACTTATAATTGCAATTGCGTCTTTGCAGTAGTATCAGAATTAGATCCAGCATTAGCCACATTTTTCAGGTTGGTGTATGTTAATTTGAAGCCCAGCACATACTATATGCAGCAAACATTAAAATGACCAGTTAGCCCCTATCCTCTATTAACCTGTGATACTTGAGCACCAACCTTGAGCAATGTAGATATATAATATATATATATATATACCTGGCTGATGATGACAGAGTATAGATTGTCTTGTCAGACACCTGCTGTGTTGGGTTTGTCCTTCTCTAAGCAGCCTGACAGGGAATCAGGATGAAGCAGCAGTGAGACAGATACAGCTGTTGTTCCGTTGAAAATGATGCTGTCACATTTACCTTCTAGCAAGATGAATGACTCTTGAGTGGCGGCTGAATTTGATTGCACAAAAGGCTTGCTTGCATAATCTGTTTTCCTCAAGTTGATTAACATGGCCCGTGTGTGTCATGTTTAGTTTGAGGCCTTGGTACAAGCAGAACTGTGATCGCATGCAACATGTTTGTTCCGTTTCTGTCAAATGCACACTGCCAATGTGCTTCTGAAATAATCAGCCAATTCCCAGAAGAATCAGAATCAGAAATACTTATTAAGCAAATTACTGAGAAATTAAGAAATTGTTATTAATGCACACACACAGGCATCAGCGCTTTAAATAATGCACAGATGAAGAAGAACCATTCCGAGCTTTTTTGGCATCTCACAATGGATTCCTGGGACAATGGACTTGCAGCTTTTGACAGTAACAGTCATGGACGCTCCAACACTAAAGATCACAAACAATGAAAACAGCCATCAGCCACAAACAAATCAGACAAAACAAGTCTATCATCCCTCTGCATCTTGACATGTGCAGTAGCTTTGAGACCATATATGGAATATTTTCATCGGCAAATTGCAAATACCAGTTAACATAATTTCACATGAATTACAAGTATAATAGAAAAATCCATAATACCTAGGACAATAATTTAATTTGTGCAAGATGCCCGGAGTTACACATTTTAAAATGAGTAAAGGAAGGCCAGGGTTCTTAAAAAGGTTATTGGGCTGTGAATGTTTACAGATAGTTAAGTGGTTTTTGAAGCGGATGGCGTTGATTCAGTTTTGTACACTTCGTTGCGGTGACAAATCACGTTTGTAGAGTGATTTCATGGTTTGCAAGCCACTCGTTTTACTTTGCACAGCTTAAGGAAGCATATTGTCACAGTCCAACAGGGACAAGCTACTGGAACAATAGTGACGTGTCTGAAAAAATGGTTGCATACATAAAGAGATACACATCTGTCGGGATGCAGCCTCAAGAACCTACCAGCACGGGAATGTGTTTGAATGAATTGGAAAATGAGTTTTTAAAATGCCTGGCAGCTTTTGTGCACATTTAATTTGTCATGGATCGTCGTTCCAGCAGCTGACATGGATGGATCTGTGGAAGGGTAGGGTATTTATTTTGGATAGTTGACTGGGAATGCAAAACTATTGTAGGACAAAAGATGGTGGCCTGGCTTGTCACCCGTCAGTAAGGTCTTCCAAAGTGGGATGAGATGGCCTTCCCGCTGGAGACGATTAGCCTGGTGTCAGACGTGTGTGTGTGTGTGTGTGTGTTTGTGTGTGTGTGTGTGTTTGTGTGTGTTTGTGTGTGTGTGTGTGTGTGTGTGTGTGTGTGTGTGTGTGTGTGTGTGTGTGTGTGTGTGTGTGTTTGAATGTGAATGTGTTAATGTGAGGCGTAAACAAATAGTCCACAATCAGTCTGCTGGGATAATGGTTTTGACTCCAGTCAGTGTCCAACTGACTCCATCAACCCCTCTCGTTTTGGAAAACACACAGACACTCACACACACACACACACACACACAAACATGTGGGATGCCTCAGTTGCCTCTTCAGAGCAGGCTTTTCTCCTGGTAGGGGATCTTGAACTTTACCCAAAATAAATACAAGAGAAGAAAGCTCCCCTTTCTTTTACCTCACCATACCTCTCCCACTCTCTCATAAACACACTCTCTCTTGCCATGTTCTCCCTCTCTCTGTGCTCTATCACTTTTTTTTCTTTTCTCTCTCTCACTGTCTGCCAATAGGGTGCGCTGCAGCCTGAGCCAGGACCAGAGCTCAGCCACAGGTAAAGCATTAAAGCCAAATGACTCAGGCACTGAAACAGAATAACCTCTTCGGTACTTCAAGGCACTGCTCTTCCCTGTTTCTTAAAAGTTACACCTGAATAAGCTGCGCCAGCAGCGTTGCGTTTTCTCTTTACCTCTACCAGTAGTTTTCTGATACACCTTCACGCCTCTGAGACACCAAGTCACAAGATGATAAACTGTTGTGTGCTCTGGCACAGCGCCTTTGCTACCTTGGGCTGTTGTGTGTGTGTGTCTCTGCAGTATAGCGTTCTGCTGAACCCTGCTGCATCCCACTACGTCCACCTATGCTCTGCTATGCCACGCTACACCCTGTAACGCCCTGCAGTGCCCTGCTATAACTTGAACTACTACGACTACCATTTGTAGTCACTGTTCCATTATCTTTATTGTGACTATTATCACCACTGTGCATCACACCCCCAACCGGCACCGTCAGACACTGCCTACCAAGTTTTTCCTCGCCACTGTCACACTAAATGCTTGCTCTTGGGGGAATTACTAGAGTTATTGGAGCTTTGTAAATTATACTGTGGTCTAGACCTACTCTATCTGTAAAGTGTCTCGAGATAACTTTTGTTAAGATTTGATACTATAAATAACATTGAAGTTATTACATAATATACAGTATGTTTACTGGCAAAACCTCTTGAGATGCATGACTTGTTTTCAAAAGAGCTATGATGACAAGGCAAACACAAACTATCCTGCTCCGTATTACGTTTTTTTAGGAATTCCCAGACAGAGTAGAGACGCAATTTCTCAATAAATAGGAGATCTTACAACACACAACAAAATGAGCGGGGCAGCTGATACTGTTTGCTAATTCCAATTCTAATAAATGTATTGTTGATCACTTTTACAAGAGAACAAAGGGTGTTATTGCTGTTTCTTTTAAAATGAAATCCTTCTGATTGTACGCTGGTCAGCTTTAGGCACAAAACCAACTAGTCAAGTGTAGGTTAAGTTTAGGCAAACATTTTGGTTTGCATCAAAATATATAATCCATTAAAGTTAGGTTGTCATGGTTACAAGGAAGCTGCATTCTTTATAGTGTTAGGCATGTAATATCCAAAAGGATGTTGAATCTAGTAAAAATGTTCACAGAGCTTTTTAATTGATACAACAACCACACAAAGCAAATTAATTTGCTCAGGTTTAACATTTTATTTGTTTGACACCACATTGCAGGGCCTTGCTCCCTTAGTTGCCATGGAAACACCATTAGGCAGTGGTACCGCACCGCTTTTTGTATTATTTTTTTTTGCATAACCCCACGCCAAACCGCGCCGCTTGTCGGGAACTCTCCTGTGCCAACTCCAAGTGTGGGTGGATAGATGGGAACATGTGCATGTTTTTGTGACCGAGAGCGAGTGGGAGAAAAAAAAGAAAAAAGATCTAAACAAGGTGGGCGGGATTGAAAGAATGAATGAAAACAAAGGGGGGGGGGAAGATGACAAGGAGAGGAATGAATGATGGAGACAACGTCAAACATCCACACCGATGCACAGTGACTACACACTCGTATACAGAAGACACACATCCTCCAGCAGAGATGACTAGATTATGTATGTGTGAGTGAGCTGGGTGAGAGTGTGTGGGTGGAGGGATGCCGCAACAGTGCAGCTTATTTGGCCTTCTGATTGATCCCTGCAAATGTCTCTCTGGGGCTTTCTCACTGCATTACCTCAAGCCAAGTCACACAGCATGATGCCAATTGCAAATGTAATGTTATTATCAGAGTTTGATAATGATGATGTTTTTATATCCCCTGTAATGTTTAAATGTTGTTTTTTTTGCAACTGACAGGCTCAGATTAGTAGAAGTGTCCGGCAATATTCTGGAAAGGATCCCTACAGAGATTGACCTTTATGAAACCAATTTGAGACCTTTCTGTTTAACCAGAAACAGCTCCGAGGTCTCTAGCACTAAACCCACCAGACTCACTTTAAAAAAGGAATACTTTAAGCTTGTATAGAACCAAACATATTTTCACATGTTAATCGGTAAACTATGTGTTTATTTAAACCAAGACTCGAGTTGTGATGGTTGGAAAAGTGGAAAGGATAAAAAAGAAAAAAGTGATCTTACTCTTTAACAGAAAGGACAACCTCATAGAAATCTTTTCCATCATGTTTTCAGACACTTAGAATATTAATTTGAGCCTGCCTGTCTATGGCAAAACAAACACTTTTGCTGACTGCAGCGATCTTGCTTAATACTTGACTAATGTCAAAGATTGTTGTTTCCATCAGTCACTTAAATACAAAAACATAGGAAAATCGGGTTGAAAGAAATGGTAGTTACCCTTTAAACCTACCTTGGATATTTGGTCATTTTTGTTACTGAAAAGAAATCAATTTACTAATTGATAGTTGGATTTCTTGCATAATTTAGCATCCATAAAAATGTTTGTGTGTAGTTAGAAATAGGGTAAGATGATATGAAAGCTTTACCATTAGCTAACGTAAAAATTCACAAACACAGTGAAATGCTCTGTGTCTCATTGGTGGCATTGTTGCTCATGGTCAGCAGGTGGCACAATTAGACACTGGTTCATGTTTAATTGTAATGAAATTACTGTAAATGCATTAAATATGGCGTATTGGATCTTTAGATTTTTCGTGTTTTGCATCAAAGTGTTGAACTTTGATTATATGTTGAGAAAGAAGTGTTGCAAAATAGCTCTAAATAGACTGAGTAGCGTTTTAAGTAAATGATGATGACTATGATGATGATAAGGATGCCGATGATTAAGATTTGCATTTGAAAAGCTCAAAAATATTTAGTTATAACTGACTAAATCATGTCTCCACCTACCTCTATATTCACGACAGTCATAAATCCTTTTGTCTTATCTGGTTAACTTAGTAACGGACAATTTAAAAGGACATACAGGAGCGTTAATTAATTAGTTGTGTCACTCATCAACAGCATGTTAATAGAAGGTTTTTGTTTGACCAGAAGATCTTCGAAATAATTAAACCGCTGTCATCTGTTTAGCTTGCCTCTGGTCCGCCAATATCAGATACACCGATGTGATTGGTGCAGCTCGGCTAAAAGAGTATAGTTAATGAGCAGCATTACTCTATGCCAGAGTAACTCGCTGAGCAAATTCAAATTGTGCTCTCGCAAGAACTCTGGATTTCCAGGGTAGCAGTCTTCAACATATCTGGGACCCCTTACTTATAATGCATGTTGCTCCTGCTTTGCAAGGTATGCATTGCTTACTCAGAGGGTTATGGGGAAAAAGAGATGCTGAGATCTGTGACAGATTGTCATGACCTCCGATGTGATGTGGACACAGTGGCCCTCATTTATCAACCTAGCATGGAACCCAGCACAGATGTGTGAGCAGAAAAGAAATCTTCTCATGAGAGGCTTCACGTGGGGTTCATGAAACGTTCTTATCACACCAATTGTAAAAGGGTTGTACATTGATAAATGCAGTGGTTGGAAACAATTGTAATTTAAATATCACGGCCCAATATTTTCTCGGTTTTGAGGCCTCGCCCCTACAGTTAACGACATGGCGAGACGTAATCCGGCTAAGAAGCAGCACCTTTCAGAGGTGAATATAGAAACCCTGATAACTCAGGTTAATTTGCAGTAACGTGGGTTCTATTTGGCAGCCTGAAAACTGGAATTTAAGGCCGTAGGCAGAATGCAGAATGGAAAGAGATCACTGATGCGGTAAACAGTGTTGCCGTATTAAATTGGACTTCAGCGGAAGTTTATTTGATTTGTACATCCTTGACATATTCTGTATATATTCCTAATAGTAATGACCAGGCATATATTGCAATATCTTAGGTGTATTAAAATAAACACACAGTAGTATTGGCCATTAACAACACTTAAAAAGACAAACGAAAACCTGAAGAACAATGTTGTAAAAAATAAAAACGTCACATTGTCACGTTTCCTGTATTGAATACCAGAGACAATATTCTGTCTCCTTCGTATAGCACCCAGTTGGGGCTGTGCTGGACACTTCTCTCTGGGGATCTGAAACATCTGGCTCCATCACTACATTTATGGCACCCTGTTTTCCTGTGCGATGCTGTACGGTTCTGCACACCATCAAACAGGCTAAAACAATGTTGCACACATTTTCTGGCGTGTATAGTAGGGCCCCCCCGCTGATGCAAGACAGAGCCATCTGCCCTTAATCAAGCCGATTCCACCCGTATTTGTAAGTGTGCGCTGTTGTAATGGCGCATAGAGGTCTTCTAAAAGAGCCAGATCTGCCATTGTTGATCACAGCGAGTCCACACTGACTCGAAAAGTTGCATACAAAAGTTCAGACCAGACGTGAGATTTTAACGCAACCTACTCTTACATTCAAATTGATAAATGCCTTGCTTTGCGCAGGAATCCCGTACGCCTGTTTTAGGTTGTACGCACGTTTCATAAAGGAGGGCCAGTGTGCCCCCTCAGGGGAGGTGGTGAGATTGTTAAGTAAGTAATAGTAGAAGCAGAAGACTGTGTTTGTGCCTATACAACCCAAAATGATAAACCGAAATCAAGCAGCTGGTTCATAATCAGCAACTCTTATCATAGTTATAACTGGCTTTAATTGCTAAGTAATCAAAGAGACAGATGTCAAGTCTTTATTTCTTGTTTGGTTCATGGATACATGGGTATTCAGGTAATGATTTTTTAGCCACATTTGCCAAATATGACTTGAACTTTGGACCAGCCAGTATCCAAAAAAACTGTTGAAGACATACTGTATGAGCACAGTGAACTTCTGGATACAGACAGTACCATGGCCAAGAGGCTGAGAAGAGGACCTTATCTATTTCTTCTTTTTGCTTTGTGCTAACTGTCTGTCTCTCTCTTATCCACCAATGGCCCCAACGGAATGCACACATTCTCTCCATCTGAGTGCTGAATCAGTCTTTTTTCCCTTGTTTAATCTGTTTTCTTTTCCTGCAGTTTAAGCACAAACAAAGTTTGATATTGCCTTGTATCCAGTGTGAATTTACTGCTGTAAATTCTCTCTGAACACTTCCTTCTCACTCTGCCCGATTTCAGCACAGAGACAAGTCCATGTACTGAAAGTGTGCCATTTTGACATCCCCGAATCACACAAAACAAACCATCCAGATCCCCTCTATGGTATTAATGTATTCACTCACAAGTCTTGCTGGTGTTTCTGAGGTTTTATCTATGCCTTCACAAACCCTACTTAAAAAACACAGCCAGTGCATTAGAGACAATCGGAGGACTGTTTGAAGCGCCCTGTTTTGGACTACCCTATTACTTGCTAATGAGAACAATGGATGCTGCGGTCAAAACACTCAGCTGAGTCGGGATGTGATGCACTAGCCTTTTCCAAAAATAGCGATTGTGTTGACATGATCTGCCCTACACTGTGGTTTTGTTCAAGGCCAGTAATCGTTGCCAACATTTTGCTTGAGCCAAAGATTTCTAGTCTTTTATAGCTCTGAAAGTAACAACATGAAGCTTGTTGCTTATGCACGCTAGTATGTATTGATAGGGACACATGCATGACAAGTGTGTCAGATAAGTACAAAAATGAATGATGGAATGCCATCGCTGCTGATGATTGTTTTACCGGGAGTCTGGTGAAGGGTTGATATCAGTTGATATAGCCTCTAATTTCAATAGAAAAACTGGTCCAGGATGGGTAAGCTTGGTGTGGAGTGTGAAAGTAGCTCTAAATTTGCTTATTTAGTATATGTTGCTAATGTAAGGCACTGGCAAGCTTACAGTCGGCAACCACTGGGTTTTGTTCAGAGTTAGTGTGCCTGTGTGCGTGCATGCGTGTAGCTTTACTGTAAGTTTGCGACTCCTGGAAGATCACCGGGCCTAAGGTGTCTGTAGATGGTGAATAACTACTTCCAAACGGTAGTCCGGCTGCCTATTAACCCACAACACCTTTAATGTTTCTACACCTTAGCTAAATCCAGAAAATGAGACCTGTGTAGAGGATTTGGAGTTGTTGAAACACACCTCTGATGAAGCTGCATGCAATGTTTTCAATGAGTAACATGTAATGAGTAGTTGATTGCAGTATTTAACTGACTTGCCCAACACTAACACAATAATGGATACCTTTGCCTCAAATGTCTACACAGAGCTTGTCGAACTGTAGGTCCCAAAAGCCCGGCTGCACTGTTTCTTTTCCCGCAAGGCACTGGCAGTCACTTTGTAATGCACAGTCACTGTGCAGGCTGGATAGACTGCTGTTTGTGCTCTGTTGCTTGCCACACACACACCAAATTGCAATTTGTATACAGTTGGTAAATCATAGCTGATGCTTTTGCTACATTCAAAACAAACTTAATCTCTCTTTTATGGAGCTTTTTATTCAGGACTTTTACAATTATTTGTTGAAATGTTATGGTTTCTAGAACAATTTAGGGGTGCAGGCTAAGGGGGCATAATTTTTAGTGGATTGCAGGTAGAGCCAGGTGCAGCAAAAAGCAGAGCAGGTGCAGGCAGCTTTGTTAGAAAAATCAATGAGAGCGGGGTTTAAAATAGACATGTCACTTACTCACTCACATAGAGTATGTCACTGGGCTTCTCTAGTGTGTACCTTCTGAGGAGATACTTTGTTGAAGTTGACCCTCATTACGTCCAGAAGAATCAACAATAACTTCTGATTTCCTAGACTGACCCCCTCCAATCTTTGTTGACCTCAATGACCTTCAGAGCAAGTTTTTGAGATCAGATAATAGACAAAAAGAGTGTTGTTGTGATGTGTCTATAAAGTCACCAAATTTCCTGCCAGGAGCTACTGTAGCATAGAAAACATGACTCACTTCTGCCATCCATTTAAATTGCTCACGCGTCAGTCATCACAAGAATGCAATTACACCCACTCCCCCACAGCTCCTTTTAATAGCCACAATGTGACATGGCCATGACACACTGCCAAATGTTAATCAAATGACTGTGGCATGAGTGTGGTCCCAATCCTTCACAGTCATAGACATGAAAAACACGAAACAGAAAACATGGCTGCCTCAACAACTGTACACTCATTTTCACATTTAAACCTTCTCCATGTGTGTTGAAATGTGACACCTTTGCAATGATGTTGTAGTGATCTAACACCTTCATCTCAAGATCCATGTGTTGTCGGGCAATGTGTGTGTTGGGGCATCACACAACCACCCCCTCCTCTTCCTAACAGCTGATCTGTAACAGGTCCAGCCAGAGACCTGCTGACTAGTAAGAGGCAGGGTCATTAGACCAGGTGGTGCCGCTGTGATACCCACTGAGCAGCACATGTCTGGCATTAACACCTACAGACAGGACTATAGATTTGTTTTCTCCTATCATTAATCATTGTTCCTGTAACATAAAATGTGGACTGTTAGCTGCATCCCTACAGTCAGTTATAGAAATGGCTGGTTTGAGTTAAAGGCTTAGAGAGGCATGCTTTCGACTGATTGTTGGTTTGAATCACACTATTCATTGCTGTGTCATTGCGGAAAACTGCAGATGAGACCTGCACTGCACAGCTCTTACTGTAGGTGAGGAAAAACACTTGAAAAGCCCTAATTTTTGGCTCTCATGTATTGCAATTACATGCAATTCCCAGAGCTAAGCATCCATTTTTCTGAATATATGCCCAGTGATCTTTTGAAAAACCCAGAGGGTCTTTTAATGACACTCAGGTTCTAAAGTTGGCAGGTAAACAGTGATGACTAGACAATGAACAGTCATGAACACGGATAGCTAGATCTGCATCCATTGGGGAGAGAATGAGTGTCATCGAAGAGTTGTGAGACAAAAACAACTCTCGATTTGCCTGCCAAATGCAAGAGTAAACCAGCTCTGTGAACAACAATGGGGATCGCTGTGTCAGCTTTCTGAACTGTCTGTGAGGGATTTCTGGGAACAGATGCACTGTGCAGATGGGCATTGGTCTTTTTCTTTAGCAGGCATATGAAGCAAGCTCTAAATATGTCCAGCGGGCTTTTAGAAAACTTTCATTCATGATATCATTCAGGCTGGCAAACTAGGGCATTTAGGACCTTTTATATCTAATCTATAATACTTAAGCATTGTTTTGGAACCTATTGAACAATTTCTGATAATAATGTCCACCGCTACAGACTGGAGAATTACCATGAAGTGTCTACATGGGTAGTTCTCTCACTGGGCATCAGTCTTGGTTTTCTTAATGAATAGAAGCCAGACAAGATTGAATTTCCCTACGCTGTGCCATCCTGAATAATTTGGGCTTCTGTGAGGTTGTGATCCCATCATCAGGATGTCCTATTACAATGTTGAACTGTTCTAAGTAGCTGGCTGTTACCAGACAGTATTAAAGAAAGTGCATTATTTCAGGGCCATCTTAGCCATCATATATTCATTTTTTTATACTTCTGCCTGTCCTGCAGTGTCTTGTGCATAAACGTGAGTGACCAGGGAATAATTTAAGCAAACCAAAGTGCAAACAGACACCATCAACTCCGCCTCAACAAAGGCGCTTTCATTATTCACGTGTGAGTTGTCCTGTCCAACACATGCCGAGATGTGATTTGTTTACACACACACACACACACACACACACACACACACACACACACACACACACACACACACACACACATACACACACATACAGACAGTTTCATCATTCCTGCTATTGCTGTTGTGGTTCCTGCCAGGCTGATTTGGTCCGGGGCCTCTAAGCTATTACTCCATTGATTAGAATCATATTTTGTTGCAGGGGCGACAGATGCTGATTGACAAGCAAACTCCCAGGCATGTTCCACATATGGAAGTTGATGTGCTTGCCATTAATTAAATCACCCTGGGCCAGAGACCGCCAGTGGATGATGGCTTTTATTTAAGCAGCATAAATCACCACTATTGTGGGAAAAATTCAAATGCTGCCTAAGCGAAGTGTACTTGTCCCCTGAGTGTTCTTTGATTGGATGGAGGTATTTCATAGAGCTCTGTCACAGTGATTTAGACTTCATGTCTCTGTGCTGCAGTCACAGAACAATCTTCACATGTCTGTATGTGATAACTCAGACCAGCTCTTTGGTTTAATCCTATACAGATTCACACATCAATGTATGGATTCATACACCACTGTTATTGTCATGTAATTAAACTCCATTACAAATCAAAGCTAGTTATTTACCATTGCCCTAGCCAGTAAATATTCCATCCCATGGTCGCTTTGTAAATTAGATGGTAGACTCATGTATCTTTGCATGTTTTTGGCCTTACCCAGCAGAGTTGTAATTCAACTTTTATCCTTGGGAATTCAAGGCTGATCCTGACTCAGACAGACCGCTCCCATAAGTTCCAGCTGTTTATTCTCGCCAGGCCATCAATCTCTCTCTGCTGTCTCCAAAGGGACAACTGACTAATGGAGATGAGACTCAACATTTTTTATCTCTTTGTCCCAGTGAAATTGATGTCTGAGCCACTAAACATGAACCCAAAAGTGAAAACCATCTGTGAAACTCTGATGCAAATCCATTTATTACCTGTAATAGGGTCCTAAATCATTTTAGAGAAACTAAGTATGTGAGTCTACTGTAAACCGGTGCTCTGTTTTTTGTCTCTGGCTCTCTCCTGTTTCCAGTACGAAGAGGAAAATCTTTTCTGACATTTTTGTCCATTTCTATGTACTCATTTTTTATCCTCTCATCATTTACACCATCACTCAGATGTAGCCCTCCTCAGTAACCATTACTCAAAACATGGCCTCATTTTGTCTTTTACACAATTGTCATTTAAAAAAAAGTAACATTATTAATGGCAGAAATGTTTTTTTCTAGTTACCATTGGCTTAGATTTTAGGCCAGTGATTGTTTCCATTATTGATCAGTCATTTTTTAGTTGTTTAACCCATTCATTGTTTAATCTATAAATTGACAATTTTAATTTTTTTTCAATTAGTGTAAAACATTTTAGCTGACATTTTTTCCAATAACATCATTGCCTGCTACAAATGCCTGAAAGGACCATTCAGTATTTTGGAATAGTCTTTCATGATATTCAATTTTAGATGGTCCTTTTTACAAACAGATGTTATTTTGTGTGGAGAGTTTGCAAAAAAGTAATGTTTTTACATGGAGAACAAAATGCTTCACAAAGGTTTAACACAACCGACAATTAAAAGGGCAGAAAGAGACAAAGAGTACTCTCAGTAACAATTAAAAAAGAACAGAAAAAAATCACAACTTTTTAGAAAAAGAAACTGGAAGCTTAGCATCAAAATGTGTGCATATTTTTATTAGGAACAGTTTCCTGTTTCAGTGTCAAGTGCACAATACACCCTATAATATATATATATATATATATATATATATATATATATATATATATATATATATATATATATATATATATATATATACAGTACAGTCCAAAGTTTGGAACCACCTTCTCATTCAATGCGTTTTCTTTATTTTCATGACTATTCACATTGTAGATCATCACTGAAGGCATCAAAACTATGAATGAACAAATATGGAATTATGTACTTATTAAAAAGTGTGAAATACAATAACTGAAAACATGTCTTATATTCTAGTTTATTTAAAGTAACCACCCTTTGCTTTTTTGGTAGCGCTGCAAACCCTTGGTGTTCTCTCAATGAACTTCATGAAGTAGTCACCTGAAATGGGTTTCACTTCACTAGTGTGCCTGTTGAGGGTTAATTAGTGGAATTTCTCAATTCCACAGCTTTGATTGTAGTGTGTGTGTGTGTGTGTGTGTGTGTGCGTGTGTGTGTTTTTTTTGTGTGTGTGTGTGTTTGTGTGTGTGTGTGTCTACAAGGGGTGTCAGTGGAACGGACTAGAGGGAACAGTGCAACACTTTTCTTGAGCATCCATTTGTGTTATGATGAAGTTATGAAGTTGTTATGAAGTTAAGGAGCGTCATATTCCATTTCATAATTCAATCAGCCTCTTTCTGATTCCAGCTCATGTACGTAAATCAATCGGAAAAGACTGACATGCCTGTGTTTAATTTGAGGGCTTTAATCTCTACAGGTTGTCAGCAATTCTCATCCTCTGTTTTTAGAGTGCAGAGTCCCCTAAAACCTGAGCTGGCCCCATCCCAGAGCCAACTACCACTTAGTCATGGCTACTTAAAGATAGTTCTGATGGACTGCTGTCAGCCTGCTAGTTAGAGCTTGCTAACTCGAGAAATCCGAATACAAGGTCAGGGTTAATATACTCCAGACATTATTTTAGAGCGCCCCCAGTCTATTAAGGAGCAGCAGAGCTGACTGTCAGTATTCAAATTTGTGCAGAGGGCGTGTCATCCACATGTACCCAGTGCAGTAGCAATCATATACATCGACTCTATGTGGGTGGACACATTCTAATAAATACTAGTATACGTGTGTTTCCAGAGTGTGTAAGTGCTGATCTGATGTTATTGTGTGGGTAGGGCTCAGCAGGGAATCCACGCCTGGTTGCGCACCACTACCCATCTATCCACAGGGCCTACTGATCAATGCTTAAAGAGCATCTGAGGTAACAGTGGGAATTCCTAGAGACCAGACTACGCACCAGCATGCTATTCCCAGATTCATCACTCACCTACCACACTCATCCAGATGAGCCCACAGTTTGTTCATATCAAAGAGATTACACCAAATGAATGGATTAATATATAAATCAATGATTTAGTCTCAGTTCCCAGTTCTTTCACCATCAGAGTATGAATAAAAAGACAAAGTGATAGATGGCCAGGGCTAAGATGTCATAAAGTGGACATAAAAGAGGCCATCAATGTAATATGTATCGCATTTGCAAATGCAGTTCGGCTACAACTCCATGACTCATGAGCATATTGAGGATGACCTCACATTATGTAATATTCATCTTTCTGTCAGTGAGAAACCCTTTCCCATGCTTCTACCCCTGACTTCAAGCATTATCAAGAGATCCTAGGGAGGGCCATGGGTTAGCATTCTCCCTCCACAGGCGTCTTTTTCCATCTAGAATGGAAGTGGGCCACCTTAAATCAGTCTTGGTGGAGATTAGCTTTCTCTTGGCTCCAAGTAAAAGAGTGCTATGGAAAACACTTTGCACACAGAAAGGAGACTTCTCCAACACCTTGTTTGCCTCCTTCTCCTCCTTTCCCATTGTCATGGCAACAGGATGTCTGCAAATATGTAAGCGCTACGATGTGTGTGAACTGCATTGTTTTTTGTGTGTGATGAAGGCCAGTGTGACAAAGAGTCTCCAAAGATTTGTGTTATGAGGCTGGGTATTGCCTGCAGTTTGATTTCTTTAGCAGATGTGAGTCCCCTCTCCTTCTCGTTCTCTGTTTCAGTCTCTCACTTCTTTTGCGTCGCTTTCCCTGATACATATGTGCTATTGCTTGCGTCATCATCTTATGTCAGTTCTCAGGCATGCTGCAGTTTTTTTCCTGTCTTCTCCTTTCATGGCTGTGGTAGCATTGCCATCCCTGCAACGTATGACACTGCAGAGCAACAAAAAAAACTGTATTGCTGTTGCTAGGCTACAGAGGCACAAGGACCATCCCTGAAGAATTCCTCTGTTATGAATTATCATATTGTATGGCCTTTAGCATTAAGGAGCTTTTGACAAAACTCTTGTGCGACATGCTGTACTGCTGTAGCCGGTGTTCCCCTCCTGCCTCTGATTTCGAAGCAGATGCAGATGAAAGGGGGCCAAACCAGTGTCATCTTTCTTGTAGCTCTTTGGCTGTTGCACTGTAAGCATTTACCCTTATAAGCCACACCTGCAGTAGCAAATGGCTAGAACCTGTGGAAGTAGGTATATTGTTTTTCCATTAAGCTGCTGTGACACAGTTTCCAGCACCACTGACAGCGAGGGACAAGTGGTTACAAGCAGTGTGACAACAGCAGGTCAGTTGGAGCTAACATCATGCTGCAGGGAAAGCCCAGAGAACAGTGTGATTGTGTTTAAATTCATTCACCAGATGTCTGTGCGTGGAAACACAGCTTTACCCATTCAATATGGTTAAAGCAAACACCTCTATCTAGACCATCAAGTATTATTTATGTGTGGGTGTCAGCCTGGCTTCCTGATTCTGGCCTACAAGAGTAGCGTATTACTTCTTCCCTACCTACCCAAGGTCATTGGCAAAGTTGTGTATTGTGTGTGGTCCATTGTGTATTGTATCTACAGACCATAATGTCATGCTTAATTATTTTGCATACATTTTCCATGTTGGCCCCTTTTTTTTACACATAAACGGTTGGGTTTTGTTGGGCTGCATGGTTGCTTTGACCACAGTGTCTTAGTTCAGTCATGTGTTTGATTACTTACTTCATTACTTTGATTATATCAGTATTTTATATTCAAAAGAGACAAATAAAGATGAAGAAAAATAGAAAAGAAACATAAGCAACAAATAGGTACTCAACAAATAGGACCAAAGTTAAACATTGCACCCCATTACCAGAGACTGAAATTGGATGTTCAGTAACATTGTTTTCTTTTAATTAGATATTTCTAAAATATACAGTATCTGCATGAAAACCATAGTAAAGATCACATATGGTTATGGTTAAATCAAGATTGGGGTTATGCAAATTGCAATATGATGTGGTTAAGATTAGGCAAATTATACTACAACATTTACATAAAAACATTAATGGTTGGACTGAGACAGGATGTGAAGTTTCTCTGTGATTTGGCCCAGCTAACACCCAAACCTCCAATCTTACTTTTGGTTCTCTTTCTTTCTAAGTAATATTGCCATTGGATCTTAATTGTTTTACCTCCACCAAGGAGGTTACTGTATATTTTTTGCTCCGTTTGTCTGTTGGTTTGTTTGTTTGTCGGCAGGATTACAGAAAAACTACAGATTTTCATGAAACTAGGTGGGAAACATAGGCCAAAGAAGAACCCAGTACATTTTGGAGCAGATCAATCACGGGAAGTCACACACAGATTATTTTTCACTTTTGTTAACATTGCGAGATAGGGCATTTGTGCTGCATTCATGGTATGACGGCATAAAATTAGTTCCTGACTGTTAACATTCACACTGCATTAACATTGTGAGATAAGGCGTGCTTCGTCGGAGGTCTGCGCACTCCTAGTGCCCTTCTAGTGCCCTTCTAGATAATGATTCTGAGCTGTGGAAAGCTAACAAGTCTGTCACTTTAAGAAATCTCTAGGTACTCTGGAATTATACTTTTAGTTTTGTAATACTCATCAAACAGACTTTTTAAATACACTTTGTCATCTTGCATAACAGTTTACTTGTCTGCAGGCACTTGGTTTGGATTAAGATTTTGCTGTGAGCAAAGCCCCACTGGCTATTCCCTAGGATGCATTTATTAGTTACCAAAGAGACAGACAAACCCAGCACAGATCCAAAATGGCCGCCCAGTGACATGGCTGACCAGGTGTTAGACACATTGTACGCTGCCTCTGGGCCTGCTTTGTCTGTTTTCTCCTCACAGCCCATTAGGCCCATTCCAGGAGATAGAGCATAATGCAATACCCTGGACAGTACTCATAAAGCACACACACACATAAACACACAAACATGCACTACTACATCTGTACCCGGTGTCCCATTCTCAGGCGGAGTGGTCTCCGCCAAAAGCAGCAGTTGTGTAGCTTCTGAAATCTGTTGTGTGGAATTGCCATGTGCCAATCTTTCATCGTTACACAGACACCCAATCACATGGAACAATGTTGTGACATGATGATGACATGGAGAGAGAGACAGAGGGAGTGTAAAGTAGAAACAGGGTAAGAGGATGCTTCCCAGCTGGGCCAAATTATCTGTTACATCTGCATCCAACACATGGAGAGCTGGCTGTTTAAAGTTTCTTTTGATAGTATGGAATTAGCTAGACAGTGAGTGAGTGAGTGAGTGAGTGAGTTAGTATGAAAGGATGATTCGCAACTCGAATGGCGCTGCACAGATGTCAACCCTCTGTAAGTTGTGTGCAAAAGAGAGAAATAAACAGAAGTCTTTGACTCCAATGTCTCTGAGTTTTCTAAAGCGAATTGTGTTTCTGTCTGTAGTGATAGCATATGGTATCTAAAGAGGAATGCCACACACACACATACACAAACAAACACACACATGTTTTGATATCTGATGCTGCTGAGAGTGCTGATAGCCAGGAGAGTTTTCATTAAAGAGTGAATAGGCAGGATGGGGTGATTTATCATTGACTACTCTCAGTCGCTCACACTCTCCTTGTCTCTCCATCTCTCTTTCTCCCTCCCTGCATCCCTCCCTCCCTCTGTCCCCTCCATGTCCCTCAGTGTAAAATATGAGCACAGCAGCCCTATAAATCTGGACGGGAGATAATGAGAGTTGGTCCCCTCAGTCCAGTGGGCCACCAGCCATGCTTGGTGCCAATGACATCATCCTTAGGGAGGGCGAGTAGATTGATGAGTGTGGTAACAGTGTGCCATTGCATCTGAGCCAGACACACATTCATACATACATACAGTACATATGCACACACACAATTGAACACCTTTCTTAAGTCCGCGCACATGAGTAAGTGTGTGTGTGTGTGTGTGTGTGTGTGTGTGTGTGTGTGTGTGTGTGTGTGTGTGTGTGTGTGTGTGTGTGTGTGTGTTTGTGTGTGTGTGTGTGTGTGTGTGTGTGTGTGTGGGGACAGGTGGGTTTGGCTTTTAAAGAATATATATTTATGATGTGCTAAGAGTAATATGGTCTTAGACTGTCTAGCTAAGTGAAGTAAACAGTGAAATAAGATTTCCTTCCTCTAATGTATAATGTTTCATATTACCTGAGTCATACCAACAACACCATCACATAAAAATCTTTTAAAGAATAACAAATAACATTCATCCTTTGTAAAAATTAAAGTATAATGTATAAGCAATTAAACACAACTTTGTTCCCTTCAATACATTCTGAGGCAAAGTCACACAGAAGGGATTGCGGCCGCTGACAGCACCATGAATTGCACATCACTTGCGACCGCTATCTGCCCCGTCTCAAGGTCCCAGTCACAAGTCAGATATTACAGCACAAACACAACCATAAAGTTTTGCAGCTGAGTGCAATTTTACCTTTTTTGCATTTGATTACAACTTTACATGTGGCTAATTATAATGTTGCATTTGCTCCAAGAACGCAGTAAGTAGAACAATGAGAGAGAAAGAAGACTAATTTGATTCTTTAGACCGCAAGCTACAGGTCCTGACCGTCGAGGTGCAGAGGCATTCTCAAAACCGTGTTTGGTATTTAACATCCCAGACAAACAACTGTCCAGTGTTGTAGAACCTTTGAAATACACTTCAGTTACCACCAACTCTCTGACTCTAGTAATTTAACTGTAACTACGTGTGGCTATTAGCATTGATCTTTGTAAATTAGGCGGTTTTTGCCATGCAGCTCATTTGCATAGAAAGGGGACCATTATGCGCCAATTTTGTACATATTACCTAATTTAAAGATGTGCTAATAGCACAGGAGCACCGAGATGCTATTTGCTTGGACAAACAGTTAGGGGTGTATATCATCCTTTGTGGGTGCTTTGAGGACTACACAGTGTGTTTTTTGTGCAGGTTAAGCGGCCCCAAACGCCGTGCTATCCTTTTGTACGTTCACCCCGAGATTATTTTTCTGCTTCAGCCCTACTTGGTCTGTTAAGACCATAGACTGTATACAGTCTATGGGTAAGACCAGTAATTTATGATGGCTGATCTAAGCAAATATTGCTGTATAACAGCCAGTTTACTGACTTTACAATTTGTACTTATTGTGCTACTGTTACACTGCATTTTGTTATGTACCATTATCCCTCAATTGTTACTTGTGGCCACAGTGACCACACAGTGCCAATGTAACATCAATGTATTTGTAATATCTTATGTGGAGAACTATAAACATGTTTGTTTTCATTTAACTGATAAAGCCAAATGTCCAACATGTTAAATGTTGTCTAAACACAACAAGCTGTAGAATAACTTTGCCTAAATAGAACAATTCAAAACTTTTAAAATATTCATTTAAATCAGCAACTATTGAATCAAAGAATATGTTAACACCATTACAAATCTGACATGACGTTTAGTTCCAGCTTAACTTGATGCTATAGTGACATGTTAGTCTATATTATTCACGTTCCACTTCCGGAATTGTTCAGGTGCTGCAGGAAATTCTGCCAGATGCATGTATTTTCCGTTTCCTTCTGCTTTCTTTGTGTTGTCTAAATTCAGTGGATTTATGAGGACTATTGTTGACTGGTCCTCAGATCTCTGCAGGTTACATTGAGACAGCTAGCTAGATTATCTGTCCAATCTGAGCTTCTCTTGCATGACTATTTTGCAGCGGCCCCGTGCAGAGTTTAGCACCACCAATGACAATTCTGATTGGTTTAAAGAAAATGCCAATAAACCAGAGCACGTTTTCCTCCCATCCTCAGATGATATGTGAATTAGACAGAACCTCCTTCAGCTTGCTTTGGAGGAGGGTCTGGCAAAGCAAGACTAGTGACATGGTGACACAATGTGAGTTTGGGGATCTCCTGACTTTTCCTCTAGCGCCACCAATAAGTTGATATTTTTGGTGTTTAGTGACTATTCAACGGATCGCCAGTTTTGTTTCGGCATCCATCATACGCTACAGACTCATGGTGCCCCTTGACTTTTCCCCTTACAGAATCAGCAAGTTGACACTTATGTTTTTTAGTGAAATATCATGAGAACTATGGAATGGACCGCCGTGAAAGTTTTTACAGACATTCATGCCTTTGGTAAACCCCTGAAATTGCTGCCACCATCAGGTCAAATTTTCAAATTGTCCAATAATTGTCTTTGGTTAATGACTTAATACCTGCAAAACTAATGAGCCGCACCTTGTATTAATGCTAATTAACAAATGTTAGCATGCAAACATGCTAAACTTAAACGGTTAAAAATTGGGATACACTTCTCATGCTTCACCTCAGTATGTGACTATTGTTATAGTAAGCATGTTACCGTGCTGACAACGCATTCCCGTTCATCTTTATGAGTCAACGTTAGTGTTGCACCTGAAAATCAGATGTTTGACAAACCAGTTGCCATATTCTGCCTGTGCAGTGAGATGTTTTCCCAACTCAATTCAGAACACTTACTTCAATCAAGTCTCATTTTCCTGATGCAAATCGTGTGATTTGCATCACTTTGCCGAGTACCTTAATTGAAAATGACTGAAACAAGGACAACTCCTTTGGATACAACTAGAGTCATTTTTTTCACTAGTTTTAAGAGGCAAAAAAGACATGCCTGCAGAGAATCACACACACACACACACACACACAACATTGCATACCCTTGCCTGTGTATTTCCCTCTTCTCCCACGTTCTCCTTTCCGTGTGCCTAGTTTGCTTTGTATCTAGGAAACAAAAATGTCTGACTAAATAAGAATAATAGACAGTAGCCCCAGTACCACTGTCACTGACCTTGCTGATTACTTTCCTGCTTGACAGACTCTCTGTATATTGCTTCCTTTTTGTTATTGAGCACATGTACACATGTCTCAGGCAATGAACTGCAATAGAGCTTGGCAATGATTACATTTATTGATTCATAGCAATAGCAAGTGTGAGACAGCAACCCCTGATTTCCTTGTGCCATTTATTACATCTGTAAAAGCAAGCCTTAATGACTGTGGTGTGTGGAAATGGGATTTGTAGATTAGAGTGCCTTTCATGAATGGAGGCATTTAAAATAATGTGTCACTAAAACATATACAGTAAACAAACAGTGATGCTGTGTAGGCTTGGTTTCAATTGAGCCTATTCAGTAAGTTGACTTTGTTGGATATTTATATTCAGATGCCGTTTTGCTGTACTGTAAAAAAAAAGTTACAACAATCTTTAACTGGGAAATTAACTATGGTACATTATGATTTAATAATTCCACAGCGCAGCTTTATATGTTTTATAATGTTTGTTTTTAGCTTTAGAAAAGACAATGAATGTGTTTCCCCCCCTTCTTCTACCATCTGTTATTGTAAAACTTATATGCAGTGAAATCGGGGTGTAGATGCCTGGCACTCTCTGAGATTTATGGTAAAATACTACACAGACTGCAATTTTTATTGGGTTAAATTGAATGTGAATTGACGGCAGCCCAATAATGACTATACTGTCAAAATCAGTTTAGTCTGATTTCCACATTTAAGAACTCTCTGATTATAAGTGAAAGGTTTTTAAACCTGTTTTGAAACTCCAAGTTACTTCATTTACATGACCTCAAGCCTACTTGTGACACATCCATCACAGTCTGCCATCAGCTGACCTTGGATGCACTGTGGACAGCTATAAATACCTGAGTTGCATCATGTTGATGTTTATTCCACGTTCTTTGCAAAGTAAACACATAGAAGCAGGAGAAGTATTGTCACATCTAAACTGGGAAGGGACTAATGATGAGTGAAAGGCAGATGGGAGGATGGATTGAGTACAAGGCATGTGCAGATGTAGGGGAAGGAGAAGTGAGGGGCGTGTCAGTAGGTGTCAATAAGGCCATTTACGGGGATGAGCGCTCCTGATAGATGCCCCAGCAAGACAGAGGGTTGCTGGGGTGTGAAGGAGGCCATCAATATCCTCTCTGCACAAGTCTCTCCGTCTACTTCTGTCTATACAGTGCTCTCTTTCTGTTTGGCCCTCCATCCTTTTTGATCTGCACAACCTCACTTGTCCTTATTTTTCTCACACATCCACCCCCCTTTCTTCTTCTATTATCCACACTTCAGCAAAGTTAAGAAGCTGCAAATCACTTAAATACGGTCTCAGAATTATACGTTCATCCACTCCTCCTATCTGAAATATTTATCTCCCTCTATCTCCCTTTCCTTCCAAGGGGTAAGAGAAACCATCCATTAATCTGACCCATGGGCCCCTGGAGTTGATGGAAAAACAATGGGGTGTTTAACCCCCTCTTCTTCTTTTTTTTTTTTTTTACCTTTGCCACCCAAATCCATCCCTCCCACAGTCAGGCTCTAATGTGTGGGGCTCAGGGACCCATGTGGGTCAAACTGCTAAGCGATATGTTGCTTCACATGTACAAACACCCACAGTGGGAATACAATGTGTCCACCATAAAAATAAAAACACCCATTTATTTCTATGGTGTCCACCCACGCACTGTATTAACAGTACACAGCAACATGCAGACAGTAAAAGGCACACATGCATTAAATTTGCATACATATGTGCATGCATATTAAATGTCCCTATATGTACGTTATGTACCGTATATATATGCAGTTTCACATCCGTTTACAGTACATACTTACAGATTACATGCATATTGTAGTAGAAAACACTTAAGCAATTCAACTAGCTGTTGCTATTTTGAGTGATTCCACACCCACTCACACATATTACGAAGCTGAAAAGGTGCTTTTCAGATATGCACTTGAAAGTTGAACCAACTTTAAAGATTGTTTTTGCTGACCTCCAGTGATTTCACTTCCTAACCTGCTGCTGTGATGTAGAAGTGCACTGTCCCTTCACTGTGACATCACTGTTTAGTATGGTTAGAGATGCAAAAGAGCACAGATTTTTATTAAAACTTTCAACCAGAGCAGGCAATGAAATATTGTTTTTCAACCTGTTATGAAGTTACTCTTGATCAGTAAGATTGTTAGATTGTTGCATTATGTTACAGGGTTGTATCCCAACAACCATTTCCGTTTTTGAAACCACGTTCATAAAATACCAATATTTGTCAAACCTTGATGTAATTGAATCTCTTATAAATCTTTATCTACTCTTGACCTTTTATTAGCAAACAGAAAAGTATAAAACATTCACACAGGAAGGAGCTCATGTTTAGCCAGCGCTGGTTGAGATGACAATTGCCATTGGGGGTAGATTGTCAGCTGCAGATAATTACTGTTTAACTTATCCAAAGGCCGGAGTGTAGCTTTTGGCTGGTTAATGGGCTCTCCGTAGTCAGCCAAAGAGTGTCTGTTGGTCAAAGAAACACCACTGTGTTTAAAGCTGATGATGAAAGCACTAACAGGGGAATGTCTTTCTTATCCAGGGGAGGGTTACTTTAGTTCCCTAGCTGACCCTGGTCCCCAATCTCCATTACCTCATTAATCTGGAGACCGCTATAGTAGCCAAGACTGCCAAGGGGGGAAATAAAAAAAATAAAAAAACTCATAAACATACACACAGCAACTTTACATACTGTAAATGTCAATTGAGGTGTGTTTTTGTTATTAGTTAATACATCTTTTGTACCAGATGTATTCATTTTGCGTAAATGAACCCTAGTCATTTGCAAACACCGCAATGCAGTTAGATGTGCTTAGGCAAGGGTTAGCATCCAAAGACTAGCCACACACACGCACACATACGCACACGCACACACGCACACACACACACACACACACACACACACACACACACGCATACACACACACACACACACACACACACACACACACACACACACACACACACACACACACACACACACACACACACTGACACACAGAGACTGCCTGAATAGACAGGGGATGCATCATGTGATGAGGTTTTACTAGCTGCAGAATGACAGTGTTTGTCTGTAACTGAAGGTTGTGCCTAGATCCCTCCATTCGCGCCACACCGAACGCCCACTGCTTCGTCTACAAACAGCCACTGGAGCCGACTAAAAGCTTTTCTTTTTTAATCATTTAGTCTGATGCATGTAGTTTTGGAGCTTCCACACGAGGAAAGCAGTTTGTAGTGTTCTCATATCGTCTTCAACGACAAACACTGAAGGCTGTCTCAATTTCAATACTTGCTGTTTGATGTCAGACGCCTGCTGTTTCCCTTCTAAAGAGAGAAAATTATGAATATTTTTAAGAACAAACTTCTTCTTCTTCTACAATACTGAGGTGCTGACTCTGCATCTGGTGTTATAAAGTGATTTTTGTAAGTTCTTTTGTAGTTCTACTACTTGTTTTGCACTGATTTTTAATTATGATGCTATATGTGAAAGACATTTGCAATCATGAATGCTCAAATTAACATTTAGTATTGTCATTTACACCATGATGCAATAAATGTATTAAATTTAAGAGCTGGATAAATGTAGTACATGACCTACATTTTAAAATATTTTAGCATGACTAAAGGATGCCAATGTGATTCCAGGATAAATATTGATAGTAGTAGTTGAAGTATCACCGGTGTTCCATAGTTCATATTTACAACCAAGCTTATTCACATACAAAGTGTGTGTGTGTGTGTGTGTGTGAGTGAGAGAGACAATACAGTGTAATTAGCCCCTGAAGAAGCAGGTAGGGATGATGAGTTTTTCTTCAGGACTGCGCTCAGCACCGCGTCTCCTCTGAGAAGTGCTAGATCAGCTCCAGGGGGAGGCTGCATATGCTCAGGGTGCCCCGCTGAAGATGGATTGTGCCAGTCAAGGGGAAGGTAAACTGAAATTGGTGATTGTCCACATTGATGAGGCTCAATGTTGGGGGCGTGGAAATGCGTTGTTCTTGTGATTTGTTTGAGTGTAATTTAGTTAGTCAGTTTATCTGTATGGCCATTCCTGTGTGTACAAAATCCTGTTGGTTTGTCTGTGTCAGCGCACAACTGTGTGAGCTGTACATTACTGTGTACTTCCCTTTATTGACTACCTATTGACCCAGTCCCGATAAACAAGTCTTTATTTGACTTGTGTCTCACAATTTGTGTGCTGCCCATCTCAAGGAAAACAAATAAAGCCTATCCCAAATCACTGAGATGTGCACCAAAGTCCCAGAATAAAGTTGTTCTGTCCTTGCACCTGTGTTTTCACGCCTCTCTTTATATAACCTTGTGTATTTTCTGAAAGACTTCTTGTGAAAAAGCCAAGAACAGTCTTAGCACCTAATTAGCACCTGTGTCTCTCACATCATGGAACTGGGGAATGAGAGAAAGGGAGAGATCAACCAACAAGGAAGGTGTGGGCAAGCAGCGCTGATATGAAAATTACGGTTTTAATTATGGATGACTACATTATTAGATCAAGGCTAAGGATTTGCTCTCTGTGTATGTTGTGTTTGGAGATGGGCTGAAACCAGGGGACTTCACAGACCCCAGTGCATAGCTCTGTGGTAGTTTATTCACAACCAACAAGCGTTCAGCGTCCAGATTTGCTCTACTTCTGAAGCCTTGCTAACTGAGACTAGCATTCTGAAATAGACTGACAATTTATTTTAAACCATCTCTTGTGTTTTTGGATACAATGTTAATGCATAGATGGGTATTTGATCTGCGTTTGGGGTTTCCTTGAAGTACCACATACCATGAAGTATGTAGTATGCTGTATTAATAAACAATTCTTTAATTGATTTGATTTAAGTACAGAATTGTCCTGCTTCCCTTTCCTTGTACCTCACACTTATTGTGTCCTTATATGAGAGGATTGTGCAGTTCGGGCAGTTGCTTGGAACCTTTTCAGTAAACATATCTGGTAAACATCAGTGTTTTAGCCTTGCGATTGTGAGCATGTTAGTATGCTGCTGTTAGCATTTAGTGTAAAGCACAGTTGTGCCTGAGTAAGCACAGCATCACAGAGCTGCTAGCATGCCTGTCGACTCTTAGTCTCAAAGTCCATAGTGACTCAAATTAGCATCGGACTGTTTCCTTTTATCCTCAAAAGCGGAAGCATAATAAGTTTAGCTGACGGCTAAAGGCTGGCAGCCACTTTGCACCTCCAATTGGAAAGCAAATAAGAATTAACCAAGAACAGTTCCCATACTGTAAAACCCGCCTGACCAAGATCAATATGGGCTCCACACAGGGAAATTCAAGAGCACTTTAAATTTAAACAGGCAGGACAAACTAATAGAGCCAATTGCTTTGAGTCTGTGGAATTATGCTGTAGGGAGTGGGAAGTAAGAAAGACTAATTAAACTAGTAAATTCTGTCCAGGCTTCAGCTGTCCACCAATGCACTTCTGACCATACTGTTTGTGTGTAGTTCAACCCCACAGACCCCAACCACCACCAACCCCCAGACATACAGAATTGAAAAGAGAGACTAAAATAAAGTTGCAGCACAATGCACTGACTTCTGCAAAGTGAAAATAACAGCTGGGTTTTCTCAGTAAAATTCTTTTTTAGTCCTCAGTTCGTCTGTGGTGTGAGCGTGCAGTGTTGTCTGATAGCACAAGAAACTGAATCCCATGATCTGTGTACAATTGAAGAAACACATTTTGAGGCTTTCTGATGGAGTACTCGACATTTAGAACAGACAAATGCAGCCTCAGTGCCCAGGTAACAACAAGCAGGCAGTTTTGTGATGTGACGGCGACCGGGACAGGCTGTGACACTTTACAAACCTGCCTGGATTGACAGCGACAACATAAACTTTAAAAGTGCTCTTTCTTTTCCACTGGTCTGCTCAGCTGTCCTTGCTGCACTCTGCCCATAAGCAAGGTCATCTGGGGAAGAAAGGTAGAAGTGGAAGCACTTTAGTGTTTTGAGAATTGATGGACATGTTTTGTTGTTTTTGTATCCCCATGATGTAGGGATTTGACACATCAAAAGAGCTGTCTTGCTGTCATAAGTCTTAAGTCCAAGGTTGCTGCAGAACTAATTAAGCCCCTAATTAGCAGTGATTTGACAAAGGAGAATCTCTGCATTAAAAGACAACATGGCCTCTTTTGGCCACTGCTACATCAGGGAAGAGAAACCAACTGACACTCCACAGCTGTTTTGGGGCCATCTGTGGAAACTAAAGTCTGAGGACATAGCAATCATTCTCATCATCATTTCGTTCATTATGCCCAGTGTCACAAACCTATTAAATAAGCTTGCTTGTTTAAAATAATCTTGGAAGGTTGACTTCACTTTTTCACGAGCTTGGCTACTGGGAAAAACTGATACTTCATTAATGCACATACAGTATATTGGTTTAGATTGTGAGCCTTACTGTTTGTTGCATGGGAATGTATTTGCAGATTTACAGAGGAAACTAGCAATTTATTATTCATGTGTACAAAGGACTGCATGATGCATGTGAAGCCTGTTATAGCCTTAAATTCAGTGGTGTAGTCTAATGTATTGTAGGGGTGGGGGGCGTCATATCAAAGTGTGAAGTCTGGGCGTCAAAGACGTTTCCTGCATTCTGATACCCTTTTATGGTAGGTATACCTTCATTTATCCTATGAAAAGGAAAACACAGATGACATGGACAATATATCAAAAATATAATGGAATACAAAGCAGTAAGGGGGCTTTTGCTAAGCCCGGATAAGCCCGGATCCTGAAGTTGACCCCAAAGCAACAAGGTCAAAATAAAATAGGTTAGTCATATTTGTCTTAAATGTATGGTGAATGGAGGAGACCGGCATTAGTGTAGGCGGGGCATTTGGGCCTGGTGGGACAGCATTACTCGACCCCTTATTTGTGAATACAAATATCTGAAGTGAAAGTTCTGTCACAAAATATGTTGTTGCTTATTATTGCACCTTTTTAAGTGGGTATATGGAAATCCTGGAAGTTTCTCAGTGGGTATACTGCACATACTTGTGTATCGTGTAGACTACACCACTGCTTAATTTAAAGAATTATTTCTAATGTGAGTTATAAAAATGATGGATAGTGTGCGATCATCAATCAATGCATTTTGTTCCTTTCATTTAAATTTGGAATCTCACCCAGGTTTTTGGCACACAACATCTATTGCACATGGCAGTGATGAATTGAAGCAATATGATTTCTCCATTTAGTTTTTTTTCCCCTTTGACGCCTGTTTCTGCATCATTTTTGTCTTTTTATGCGGCTGCCTCTTGCTGATGGTCATATTATGCATGGTGACTGGTCTTCTATTATATTGCACATGGGTACCGCTCTGAAAAGACATTAGGAGAAAAAAAGGTCCTTTGTGCTTCATGTTATTTCTTCAGTTTTAATGTTTTTATTTGTTTTTGAGAAAGAGAGAGATGCTGAGGCCTGAATAGCAGTATCATTTCTAAATTAAGGGCGGTGACGCTGACATTAGTTCCCGTACATGCATGAACAACAACAGACTTTTACATATGTGTTGCCTATTAATCTCCTGTTGTCTCTCTTTGGTCCTTGTTTAGAATCACAGTGCACACTGTGTGGTGAACCAGAAGGTGAGTGGGCCTCGGCATTCCCCAATAGCTCTTGTCATCGTCATATCCCGGCTTGTTGTTTTGCTGTTTGGAGAGGGTGGGAAGTGGAGCGGGGGCGACGCTGTGCTGCAGACACACTGTTCTTCACTCTTCATTTCAGCAGAGCAACGGTGCGGGCCAGGATTTAGTTTCCATGTAGAAGAATATTCACTGTGCATAAAGATAGTACCCTCCTTGTTTTGATTTCATTTAAGGCCCCACATTGTAATGCATTCAACAACTGCCCAGCACACAAACTGTCACAAGTGAACAGGGCATTGCAGTGTGACGTTGGTCACAAAAATACCCAAGGAGGTGGCCATTTTTATGCACTTCAGGTTACCCTTACGGACCTGACTGACAGCATGAAGGCTAAAGGACACGGCTGTGCTGACTGACCACACTTGCTTTTGCTTCACATTTCACTAAATGTTACAATTTGTGTACACATATCATTCCATTAGTGTCCATGCACTAATCTCATCTCACACACTCGTCTCATTCTCCATTGCCAAATGCAAATAATTTCCATAAGTCTCCATCCATTTCATACTTCAAGCCAGAGTTATTCTCTTTGCATGGACTACATTTTAGGGATGATCATTTCTTTATCAGTCCCTCTCTTCAGCTATAGCTGGTTATTATTGCTCAAGTGCTTCATCTATTGTTTGTTGTTGGGTTAATGTGAGTCTACCGTGACCTGAAATGGCCTGTAAAAAAAACAGGAGCTGACAGCTTTGGTTACATTTTGCAGTGATAGGGGTGAATCTAGTAATAACCCATGAACATGTTCAGTGACAGGCTCAGTAACAGACATGATATTTCCCTCTGGACTTAACCTTGTCCAGGAATCAGCCATATGTCTCTAAGCCAAGTAAGCTTTTTTCTATGTTTCAAAAATCGATAGTGCTTTCTTTGCTTTACTTGATTGAATTAAGTTGTAATCAAATCGAGCGTGATAACTGTGTGCCTGTGACCTTCCCACTAAGACCGGCAGAGAGCGGAGGTTGGACAGGCCTGAGGGAAGGATGGGGAATGTGTGCTGGGAAGAAGAACGCTCCCGAGGCACCTCCATGATGTTGCTCCATGTTGCACAAGGCATCAGGGTTGCAGAGCCACAGGGAGATGAATGGTGTCCCTAGAAACAGAAAGAGATCAGCCCTGGATAGATAGAGAGAAACTGTGTCTATAGCGCTTCTTGGTTTTAAACACTAAATGTGAGTAGTGCAGCTTTAATCTTCTCACAGAAAAAAAAAATACAATGGGTTTCATATAGTGGTCTTTGTTAAAATTGAGATATCATATTATCACTTGTGTCTAAAATTAAATAAAACACCCAGCCCTGATCTTTATGCTTGTGTCTTTCTCTGAGAATTGTCAGAGAAGAATTGAGCCCATCTAACTTACATATTGCCTGCAGGTAGTTGCTGTCCTGCGGTAGAGACAGAGAAAGAGTGTGTGATGCTGTGAGGGAGAAAGATAGAGCCAGTTTGAAGTGCAAAAATGCACATTTGCACATCCTGTCCCTTTGTCTTTGTGCTGAGCCAGGGGCAACATGTCCTGCTGGGACCCTCAGCCCATATCTCATAATATATAGTCACAAAATAACACACTCCAACACATAAAAGATTATTGGACACTGTTTTATGATTTTAGGGGGTGTCAAGGGATTTTCTTCAGTGAGTAATTGTTACCAAGTCCTGGTGTAGTTTAAAAGAATGTGTTATTCCATGTTCGTTTCTTTTGAAGCTTTTACTGAGTAATTTTAACGCTAACGCAGCAGTATTCTCCAAGCATATTTCTTTCATACAATACAGAATCCACATAAGATCTTGAAATGCTGAAGACACGGCTACTCAGTTAGCGTCTTCTTGTAGAATATTTGTTGTTTAGATACAGGAAAGCCAAAGGTATAGTTATTTTCTTTTTAAGATTGATCAATTACTGCTTGCTTTGGGTTGTTGGGTAAAATGGGCCATGCTCTAAATTGCAATGATATACGAGAAGGTATGGCTCCACACTGTGGAGAGACAAAGTTACCCAAACGAGGAAGCACCAGGACATTAGATTAACGAAACCTTTATGCTAGACAGAGGAAAAATGAGATGACATTACTGAGTAATAGCCATTATAGGACAAGGACAAGGAGTACACTTTAATAGACAGGTCATAAACATTATTGAAAAGTCTAAGACAAACCACAAAACTGAAATTATTAGGAAGAGTCGTACCCCAAGAATACACAACCTTTAATGAAAATTCAAACATAATTCTAGTCAAGCTCTGACACATGGTGTCAGCCTCATTTTTGCATTACTCATGTGGGGACAAGGAAATCACAGCTGTTTTTGAGTCAAAAAGAGAGCCCCATCCTTCAGTTGATTCATGGATGGGTTCACTCACTGACAGCAAATGTGAGAGGGAGCATTTCATCATTAACCAAACCTTCACCGAGGCCACAAACCTCATTGTGAAGGCGAGAGAAAAAAAAGGTTGAGAGAGAAAATGAGTAGAGGGAGGTGAAGTGTGTGGGATGCATCAAGGAGGACAAAGGAGAGTGAAGAAAGTAAAGGGTGAGTGGGCAAACCCTCTTCTAGAAATTACATCTATATGCAACTAATCTGTTTTGCTGTGTGCATTTTGGTGGGACACATGACTGCTGCATGGATTATATTCGCTGGCTTAGTTCATTGAAGACATCTATCCGTTTTTTTGCCAAATGGGAATTCTGCAGAGATGGTTGGGCTGGATGTTCTGGATAAATTGTTTTAATCTGATGTTAAAAAAGTAAATTCATCCAGTCTTGTCTTTGAAGTCACTATTCACTTTTTTGTTATTCAACCAAGACCACGATCTTTTGCTGTAAACATCACTATAACAAAGTGTAATCATCCTTTACTTAAAAAGAGCAGATATTGTATTCAAATCAAATGTATTATTATTAATGTAATGTATCAAACATTTAGCAGTTAAATTTAAACGTTTTGTGACTTGGCAGACATTCAGAAACAATGTTTCCTCATTATGTTGGTAAAAACAATCTAGGCTGCATTAAGTTGATATCAAAACATTTGCAGTTGAAAATTAGTAGTACATGAATGTAATGTTCTAAGAGGCATTTGAGTTGGAGGTTGCATTCTGAAGTCTGATGAACAAATAAGAAAGCAATAAAATTTGATAAATGAGAAAATATGGTAAGAGACATAAGGAGTCAGTGTGGTGGTCTCATATTGCTGTTATAATGTTTTTCATATTTCCTTGGTGCCCCCTCAACCAACCCTGGTAAATGAATGTTTTGGCATCAAAGCCTCTACATGTTGCGCAGGTCAATGTACTGAACTGTAATCCATTAAGCACCAAGCTCTTTAGAGTTGTTATATACGTCCCTCTATATTTACAGCCTCGGCCACAAACTGCACTGTATCAACACTGGCTCTCTCAATAATGTTGTGGTGTTGCTCAACCTCACCATATTCAAGCACAGGATTTTTTCAAGGCCCCAGTCACTTCTTTAGGAGAGGGGAGGAAGTCTTAGAGTTACGTTTACTGTAGGTAATATCATTACACCCTAATGCATATTCCCCCTGTGCCAGGAAAATCTGTCTCATATTGAATTGGTCAGCATGGATTTTTAATTTTCAGAAACTCAATTACATTGTATGTTGGCTAGACAAACAGGATGCATGCCAGACCGCTAGCCAAGGTCAGTGTCCAATATAGAGAGAGCGTATGCACTGCACGCACACTATGCTTGTTACACACCCACGGAAGTGCAGCAAGACACAAACATCCATTACATATAAAAAATATTGCGGTGCAAATCCGGCATCATAATAGCAATGCGCCGTGTTACAAACGCGCCTGGCTTTTAAAGGGAATGGGGGATGACATACTGTTTGGTTTAGTGCATGTTACGCCAAAAACAAAACCTATGAATTAATGAAAATACTAAGTACAACCCATTTGAACCGGGGGCACAGAACCTTTTTCCCACCGTCAAACTAGCAAAGTTTGAACACGCCCTATAACGCACCTGCGCCATGCGAGTCACGCCGTTCGCTTAGATTGTTAAAGTAGGGCCCTATCTATCGTTGGTGTTTTTCCCAAAATCCAAAAGAAAGAAATGTAACTTTTATTATTGTTTTACAGTGAAAACACCCCCCTACATTAATGTTCTGCAGTTTGAAGTGTACTTTTCAACTGAAGTGTGTCCATACTGGCAATTTGATTGGTGAAATGTTTGGATAGCACTAAAAATTGTTTGTAACATTACAGTTGAAACCACATAGACTGCCAATGCAAAGTCCTATTTATTATTGACTCATTCACGTTGCTGTGGCTCTGCACTATAGTAACCTTATGTCGTGATTGGAATTACAGAGTGATGTATGGTGCCCTGAGGTTACTGGACTACCCAACGCTGTGCTTGTGACGGTCTAGTCATGTGCCATCACCACAACTGGAATCAGTTGAATGTTTGCAAGCTCAGCCAATTTACTTCCATTAGTGAAAGTTAATTTCCATAGCTTCCGATAAGTCCTCAGAATTGTTATGTTAGAGGGACAAATGCATAACCAATGCTATGTTGGCTTGTTAAAAAGGGGGAAAACATTTGGGTCAACATTCGTGGGTTAGGATGTTCCAGTTTCTAATAATTAGCACACAACAGTTGACAGTCTCCTAGAAACTTTAGCCCTCAAAGGTCTGATAACCATTAGAATGGTGTTTTCCAACTATGATCCGATTCTCTCTGCACAAGTCCCATCTACATACAATTTCGGTTTTTGTAACACACTGATTGCTAAAGTAAATAGCAGAATCTGTTAAGTGCGTAGCTGACTATCCCTGTTAGTACTGTGTGTTTTAAACTTCACAAAGCTGCAGTTTCTGCTTTCAACTGTTTGGCCTTTGACACAAGTCGTGTCTCTCAGTCAGATCTTGGACTGCGGCTTTACCTGCCTTGGCCAGCAGACCTGGCTGTGCTCCATACACCATACTGTACACAGTCAAGTAGCCAAGCAGCCTGACGGCCAATAGTGCAACATTGGATTGCAGCGCGGATTCCAGCCCTTACGCTACGTTCCAGGGGCTTAATGTTTGAAATGATGGCAAAGCAGTAGCTTTATGTCACTAACAGCCATCTGAGAGAGAACGAGAGGGAGCGAGCAGGGAGAGTGAGAAGAAAATATAACATCTGAAGATTGCCTGCAGCTGCCCAGTGTGGGATTAAGAAAACCATGCTATTTAACAGAGCTTTTTTTTCCTTCACCAGGCAATGAGGAAAAGTGCAGCATGCAGTCAATCTTTTGAGCTTATCATCAAGTAACCAAAATTGCTCTCTCAGCTTTATCAACGCCTTATTCTCTTTTGAGTCGCAGACACACACACACAGAGCCAAAAACCATCACTCGTCGGCACCCAACACACTTTTAAAAAGCTTTTTTACCCTGCTTTGATATTTTTTTACTTAATATTATCCTTCAGTACATTTAATGGCTTAGGGAGACCCTTCAAGTAAGACAGTGAAATATAAAATCGTATTAGGCCAACATAATGAAGAAGGTCACGAGAGAAAGTTGTGGCAGATAGCTGACACTGGCTCAGATATTACATGCCATCTAATCTTGCTTCAATTTTAGTGCTGGTATGACAAATGTGTAAGGATGTTTCTGTTCTGGAGATTGAAATAGAACACCTCTTTCTTTCTCACACTCTGCTGCCATCGATCCACCTCTGAGTCACCGGGAACGCCAAAATCATTGGCTACAGTAATGAGAACGTTAATATACAGGCACCTTCCCAGAAAGAACTAGTGAGAAACCTTTAGCAGCCGTAGCAGAAGTTGGTTTCTGTGTGTGCGCGTGTGTGCGCAGCATCTTACAGCAGCTGTATGAGGGGATGCACGCCAGAGTGCTCACAAGAGAACTCCAGTGAGAGTTTTTGAGGTGAAGCAAGGCTTTTCCAGTGCTGTTTAACATACTCTGACATGACAACAGGTCATGTCCCATCTCACCACCCCCGTCCCCACACCCCAGAATCTTCCACTTAAAACAGCAGACCGCTTTACCTACCTCGGCTCCACTTTGTCCTCATAGTGCTCAATTGACACAAAAATACACACCCAGATAAATAAAGCCTCATAATCTTTTGGACGCCTATGCAACAATGTTTTTAAAAACTGTAACCTGAAGAACAGTTGCTGTCTACAATGCAGTATGTCTCTCCACTATGCTTTATGGGGTACAGTCATGGACCCCATATCGCCAGAACATCAGCAATCTAGAGGGCTTCCATATCCGGTGCCTAGAGAAGATCCTCAGTTTGTCCTGGGAAGAAAGAATCCCCCATACAGACATCCTAAGCAACACTGACTCAATCTGTATGGAAGCAGCGGTGGCCCGAAAACATCTTTGCCGGATAGGGCACACCATACACATGCCTGATCACTGCCTGCCCCGCCAAGTCCGCTACAGTCAACTAATGGGCACAAAGCGCTCCGCTGGAGGGAAAAGCGGCACTTTAAGGACTATACCAAGGACCTCCTAAAGCGAGCAAACATCCCCCTCACGCAGCTTGAATATCTGGCACTCGACAAATAAGCCTGGCAGGTCACCTGTGCCACTGCAGTCCCTCAAATACACCAAACCAACCAAGACCAACCATCCGAGAGGCGCATCAAGAAATACCAGCGGGCGGTTGGTGCAACCCTGGCATCTGGTTTTTGCCTGCACCATATGCGGACGAGTGTGCAGCTCAAGGATCGGACTCAACGCCCACGAGAAGTGGCACCAGCGGCAAGGTCGCTGAACCCACCCCCCTCACACCCCCATCCCTGGAGCAAGTGTCATCATCAAACACAATGGACAGCTAAGATTGTGTGTGTGTGTGTGTGCGTGTGTGTGCGCGTACATGCGTGCATGCCTGTGCGCGTGCATGTGTCTCCCAGCTGAGCAGCTGTCCAGGTTTGGCTGTAATGGTTGCAGGGGAGCGCATACAGAGCAGCTTTGCTCATGGAATCCCGGGATAGAGAAGGGAAAGAGCTTTCCAGGCAAAAGACTGATGAGCAGCAGAAACACTGGGTAAAGTTTGAACCAACTCAGAGGGGAATGTATTAGATGATAAAACGTTCCCATTTATGACTCATTTAAAAAAACACAGTGAGAGCCTGTTGGCAAAAATGCAATACATATTGTTTTTCAGTGAGATGACTCACTGATGAATTAATCTCCAAATATTTGTATCGTTATCACCCATGAGCATCATGTGCTGAGGCGGAATACGGTCAATAAAATGAGAGTGATACTTTTGAATTCATTGCTGCGTCTAACTTCACTGTAGCTCATGTGGTTTTATTGGACGCTTGGGGTGATAACAAGATCCACTGACCGTCAGCGTGCGAACAGTCTCATTACGAGGAAAGCTCCCAGGGGCTGTAAATTGGTGGAGGGAGGTGTCATCACTTTGCTTCTGATGCAGACAGCGTTCAGCTCTCATTTCATACTGGCGGTTATATGCTAAACACTCCATCTGGATAGGTTTTTGCAGTGGTAAGAACAAGTATGGCATGTTTTCACTTTGGATTAGTTTCCATAATTTTAAAATACTCACTAGTCACGACGAAACAATTACCAAACTAGTTTGGATCTGATGCTTGCAAGGCAAATATTTAGACAAAACAACAATGTACAAGATTGACAAACGTTTGGCAGGAATGAAGAAATCAGAAAGCAAAGTCATGTTTTAAGTATGACAAAGCCTTTGACATCACAACTGTCTTATCTGAATATGGGCTGTGTGCACTTCTTCTGTTGATTGAGTGGTCTAAAACTTTCAGAATGTTTATATAGCACCTAGACCTGCTTTATCATCTCAAAAGACATGAAAGTGTTCCTTTTTCTACCAAGAACCACTGTTCTAAACAATCGCTGTAGTTTGCTGATTGGTCAGATTCAGTAGATTCTCTGCATACTACATGTTTACCACAATTTAAATCTTACAGCGATTGAGGTTTTCAAATTGTTATCTTTGCGAGTTGTTTGGCATAGTTTGTTGAGACCCTTTTATATTTTTACAATATATTGTGTTTTTTGTTGGTTCAGTTTTATTCATGGTGGTACAAAAAAACTTTTAGATCACAATACACGTATACTGTTTGCTATTATGTTTGTATTAGTTACCATGCTGTCACACATCAGTAAGTGCCTAAATATTAAAAAAGTATCTGTTTTGAGGTGCATCCTCTGATACTGGGCTATTAAACAATATGAAGTTTTCACACAGAGAATACTTGATTCAAATATTTATGACCAATCTGAAAACATTTATTTGAAGCATTGTAAAAATGGAGCAAAGGGTCATAATTCAGTGTCAGCTGTAATTGACCATTTGCATTCAGAAAGGAAAGTCCTACAATTGTGCACCAGTCCATTGTGATTATGATCTCTTGTGTACGTTGCTCTTTCTCTAATTTCCCTCATTTTCACATATTTTAAATATATTATTTCATTATGTAACTCAAACTGGCAATTTAGATTTATTTTTGCTGGTTAATATCGCACAACTGTCTACTTAATCAAAACCAAACATCCAACAACATTCAGGGAGGTTTTCAATATACTGAGACTGGTCAATGACAAATCATTTTAACTAAGTACATACTGTTCATCTCTCTTTCACTTTCATGTGCCCTGCCTTTGTCCTCTTCTTAATATGATTGTGTCCCCTATCTCACACTCCTGTGGTCATCAGTGCTGTGGTCTTCTCCCTCTGGGCTCTACTTCTTTCAGAGCTGCTTATTTAAACCCCAAAGCTAACCTCTGGGAGCCTCTCACTATCTTTCTCCTTCACTACCTCTTTCTCTTCCTTTCTGTTCCCATCCCTCTTCAAACAAACACACACACTCAGGGGCAGAGGTGGGGTTTTCTCTCCAGTTTGTTCCACCTAGCCAGACAGGAACTCTTCAGAATTTTCTGCAACAAGAACCAATTACTGTAATAAGACTCAAAAAATTCCCTTGTTGATCCACCAATGTAATTGTTTCACATCATGCTTCTGCTGGCCATTTCTTCTTAGTCAGCCCTGGCCTAAATGATAAAGGGGTCTCATGTGTATGGACCCCCAAAGAAATAAATCATCCCTGTCTAACATGATGGCACTTTAGAGATGCTAGTGGTTACACAGCACCTTCAAACTCTCTGAATGTAAGCCCTGCATTGGGTTTTTGATAATAAACCAAGTTTATTGCCGCTTGCTCGCTTGGCTTAACAGGGCCAGATATATTGTATGGGATGATGCACTGACATGCTACTGGATAGCGAGCACACTGTTGCTATGTATAGTCTCAGAGCGCTCAGAAGAATAGATAGGAAGAGGATAAGACTGATGGCTACCGTCAGGCTGCAGCATGGGTGAATCATGAACCCTCCTATTTTCACCCATCTGAATTTCCGCTTAATGTTCCCCCTCTTTTTTTCTTTTTCTTGCTGGAGCAGTTGTCTCCTTTTCACCAGCGTTTTTTATTTTTGTGAGATTTCACAAAAGGGTTGTCTCTTATCATTTCAACTGAATTGACGCCATTGGCATTTGACATTGTGCCAGCAGAGCGGCTTGTAAAACAAGGAGGGCTGTAGCTAGATGAAATAGTGCTCATCAGTTTATTGTAGTGCATTGTTTACAACTTGATAAGTTCAAACAGCTTGAGGTCACTGAGAAGCCCAATCCCTTTTATAAAATAGGTCCTCTGTGCCCCATGACAGACAGTAAGTCTTTCAGTGACACTGAATCACCATGACTAGATAATAAACACAACACACATTCTACAGTAGAACATTGAGGCTATTTTTTTACTCGATTCAAGGATGTGCTGGTTTCATTGCCAAAGACTACTTTTCACTTTGTGTTTTTGCTCTCTAGTTCACGGGCCTGCACCAAAATCATATTATCACGCTCTGCAGCCTCTTCATTTAGCCAGATATTTGACTCAGTAGCACTGGGAAAAGACATTTTATTCTCAAAAGCAAGTCTGCCAGCAGGAAAAAGGGTTTATTTTCTTCTTCTCTGTTCTACTCGGCTTCCCCTAATGACAAACCTCACAGCTCATGTGAAAACCCACAATATCACCAGTAATGTACCAAATACAGTGTTTTTAATAATAAATAAAGTTATAATAATAAAGTATTTGAGTATATGTACATCCACAATTTGGGACTTGGAATATAGTACTTTAGTGACCACTCTATCTGCAGCTCTATTAGCAATTAGCTCTATTAGCTCAACGCACCTCAGGTGAACCCAATATGAGTTGAGCAAGACAGATTTCCCACCGGGCCAGAATTCATTGCCTTCAGTCGGGCTAAGACCTGGTGGCGACATAAACACATACTGTATGCTCAGAGCACCAAAAGTTTAGCTTCAAAAATTTAATGAAGCTTAGGAAACATCGCCATAACAAGACCGGATCCTGCCATATTAAACCTTAAAATATAAATCCAGGCCAATAACTGACTGCAGTCTCTAATTTTCTTTTCATTATGGCACTTTTTGTCTGTTATGCTGTCTTGGCTGCTTTTCAAAGTTCTAAGAGACAGTTTTTTCATTTTCACATCATTAAAAAGTACGCCTTCAATTCATGGAGCACTTCTGGAACACAGATCTTTACCGCTACCACTCATTCTTATTCATGACAGACATGCCTGCATGCCTCAGAGGTGCAGCCCTGGAGCTCAAGACACACTTTTCATTGCTAAAAATAAACACATCTCATTCCCCCACATCCTGGTTATCAAGAGGAAACACACGCCCAAAGACCGTAAATAAGGGGGAGAGAGGAATAATGCTCACAGCATGAACTGCTGGAGGGAACTGTCATTATTTTCAGCAACAATTATGACAAAACTCGACTTCTGTGAGCATTGGGCTGCCACTACCCTACCTTTCCTTACCCATGAGGGAACATTTGAATCATTCATGAGTGACACTGATGTGCTCACAAATGATTCCTTTTCTTACACAAGGACAAGTGTTTGTTTAGAAATGATTTATTGGTGATTCAGCATGAAGATTCCTCCAGTAACTACCAGGGGGGTTGTTGGTTTTAGGATTGAGCCTCCGATCATAATGTGAATTACATCAGAAGGGTTGCAGTCGCAGTGATTGCTTCAGATTTAGTTTCTTTGTCCGGGAAATTCGCTCTGTGCTTCTGAAAAGAAGACTGAGTGCAGCCTTTTGTTGTCACGGACTGTGTTCAATTACAGCACCTCCTGTGACAAGCTAACCTCGGTACATAATAGCCGTCCCTTTTGCCCGGGTGTGTGTGTGTGATAACCAGCATCAGTCTGACATGGCAATAATCCAGGATCAGAAGTGGTTAATAGTGTGTACTGTGTCTTCACCCTAAAGCCCCCCACTTTCCTAAAGGGTCCTCATAACAACTTAATGCCAGGGTCCAATGTGGCCCTCAGGACACATTAAATCCTCACCCGGCCTCAGTGGAGGTCACTTTGGGTTAATGTCTGTGGCAGGAAGCCGGGCCGGGATGATGGATGCATGCCATGGCTCATGGCCCTGCATCAGATGTGTTTTAGTGACACATAGTACTCCATAGTTACTTACTTGCACATTAGTCACATTACTTATGGCCATAGGGGTCTTGGATTAAGTGTCAAGATTCACATGGAGGTTTGATTAAACCTGTTTTGCATTTCTGTGAACTCAAAATGATTCAGGCAGTAGTGGCATTCTTATACTGTATATGCCCATTTAGTGGCAGCAGGGTCACTGCCTTTGAGCTCTCCTGAAGTGCACACAAATTTGGGTTCACTCTAAAACACTGCACACTGTGACAGCCAGCTACACTTAACGTTCATTCTAAAACCCAAACAATCCATCACTGTCGACTTGAAGGCACCTCCGTACAGTTAATGTAACCTGTGGTATTTCCTTCCGGCACACAGAACACCTCTCTAAACTGGTAAAAAAGTGTCCTCGCACTTCCACTTATCTGCCCAGCTTCAGTGGTGCAACAACTGAATACTTTTTAACAAATATGTTCATGGCTAAAATGAGACCTTCTGTTTGGATGGAGGAGAGCTCTTTTACTGTTTACATTTCTCTTTCTCTCTTTCTGATTCAGCGAGGTTGATTCACAGTTTTTAGGTGTGGGATGGCGAGGCTGCAGTGACAACAGCTTGATGGAAGGATTTATATATTAATTTTACTACTTATTTTTATTTCTAATCCTCAGTTGGAGGCAAGGAGGTGGGTAAATGACCATGTGTTTCTGCCAGATTTTGAGAGTTCCATTTTCTTTTGGACAATTTGTCCTTGGACTAGGTTAATGTCTACATACCTGCAAAATGAATTGCATGCCCATCAGCCACTGTTTTGCCCTGAATTGCTAATGTTAGAATGCTAACACTTCTAACTAACACAATCAACTTGGTAACATTATACCTGCTAAACATCAGCATGCTAGCATTGTCATTGTGAGAATGTTAGCATGCTTCTGTTAGAATTTAGTTTAACGCACTGTTGTGCCTAAGCACAGCATCACAGAACCGCTAGCCATAGTCCATTGTGACTCAAATTAGCATCAAACTGTTCTCTTGTATCCTCAAAAGCGGAAGCATAATTACGTGAGACCAAGAACAGTTCCCATACAGAAAAAATTGCCTGACACCTGTTGTTAGGTGGTTTTATTTGATTTATTTTAGAGTCCTTATTTGCTTCAATACAGCTTCACAGCACAGCTGTCAATCTAAAACCCAAAGAGATTGTATTTTCTGTGGAACAGAGAAAAACAGGATATCATCATAATGGAGAAGCCAGAATGTTTTGTGTTTTTTTTCTTGATATTTGACTTAAGTACTCAATCCATGATTGAAAGAAGTTGCAGATTATTAATTATACATCTGTAATACAGGACAAAACATGGTTTGTGTGTATTATGCATGAAAAAAGGTGCTTGTATAGTCCATGGACTATTTCTAATCGTTGAATCAAAGAGCATGGTTTGTGTTTGGCAGAACTATTCTGTAAGTAGGTGGAGGATATTTCCCACCGCAACATTGATTTTATGAGTGTGCCACCTTGTCCTATATCCCTTTACTGATGATCCATTACTTATTACATTTGGTGACAACTTTAGTAGAGCTCAGAGTTCAGAGCTCCCTTATTGAAACAAAAAATAATTATAATTCAAAAGCACATGTTGTGAAGTGGGGAATCAAGAGAAAAAGGAGCAGTTGAGGTCAAGAGTAACTGACCTTTGCTATTGACTCAGTCCACACTTATCTAGTGACCCTAAAGTATCTCTTCAAGATGATGGGAAAGCCCATAAACACTTTCATTAGTCCCAGAACCAGTTATCCTGATAGACTGCAGCTCTGTGGACCTTACCCTGATCCTTCCCTTCCTCTAAATGGAATGGAGACACAGCCAGTGTTTACAAATGCATCCCTCCCCCATTCTTCTAATCTGTTTGAGATCAAGTTTTGCACTAAGTAGCCCAATAGGACTTAGGGAGTGATGCCCTGTGCTCCGTGAGAGTACACAACACTAATAACTCAAGGTAATGAGTTTTTATCTATTGCCTTTATCAGATTGACAAACCCATGGCATTACCAGCATGCTAAACGAGGAGACCAGCATCAATTAAATCACCTACCTCTCATTGTTCACGTTCAGGAGTCATGGAAGTATGACAAGTGAAGTATAATGAGGGATTAAATTGTATTAAATTGAACATTGAGTGAAATTTATCCACTCCATGTTTTTTTATATTTTACCAGTTAATTAATACCAAACAGCATTAATCCATCAAAAGCATGCCCTGATAGCTTCTCCTTGTCTCACCTTTTCATATGTGAATTCTCTTCACCTATCCTCCATTTTTTTCTTTTCTAAACACAGATTGTTATGAGACTTCACATCACTTTTCACATTATTTTAATTTTCAGTGAGATCACACTGAATGCAACAAGTTGTTGATTTTGAATCACACCTCCAAACATTGAACACTTTATAATTTGTGTTTCCCGTCTTGCGTAATATTTATGATGAGAAACAAGAGGCACAAAAGAAAAAGGCTATGTTATTCAAACTGTACTGTTCTTTATTGGATTCTGATTGTCAAAGCTTGCGGTAAAGTATTTGTTGTGGGCTCATTCATTTGCAGCGTGCGTACACATCACATTTTTCAAAGCTCAGACCTCAAGGACAAGCATTAGAGGCCAATCAGGAAGCAGTGTGATGCAACAATGAGCTCGTTACCCTCCGGGGCTCGCCTTTTTAGATATGGAGATTGGGGTGGAAGGGATATCACAGACACTTTAATTGATTTCAGTCAAGAAAGAGACCACCCAGATGTTGTGCAGTATAACTATTTATACCCACATTTTGTTATGTTTTACTACATGATTAAAAATGATGGTAACAAAAAGACAATCTGGCACTCATAACCTGCAGTGATGCAAGGGGACTGCGGCCATATTACATTGGTCTTCTTAGCTTATGACACAGAGCATGCACACGCAGCGATTATCCTGCCTTTCTTTCTTTCTTTCTTTCTTTCTTTTCTTGAATTTTCAACAGTGCATGTAGTCGTGGACATTGACACAACATGCAGCCAATACAAAGCAGTGATGTTACATGCCATCTAAAGTTGTGTTGAGAGCTGCATCTATTTTACTTGTCTAGGCACTTATCAATCCAACACATGTGACCACATGTTAACAAAACACCAATCTGGGAATTTATTTTGTGATAATCCACCTGTGTGACCTGTGCTTCCTACCCAAATGAGATAACTAACAGTTGTTTTTCTTTTGATTATTTTTTCGATTAATTGATCAAAAGATTTGGTCCATAACATTTAAACAATGGTAAAAATCGTTCCTTGTCTACTCATCATGTCAATAAATGACAAATGTATCACCAGGTAGGTTTCCTCTCTGGCAGGTGTACCAGGTTAATGGTATATGTATCCATATAAATGACAATTACTGTTTGCCTATGACACCATGGGATTAACAGCATGTCCAGGCTGCTAACAACAACAATTAGAGTTTTTTTTCTTCTGGTTTCTAGTATTTATACCCTGCAGTGGATTTTTTAAATGCTGTTGTTAATGTTGTACTATATACTTCTCAGATATGGGTTCCCACCTGAGCTCAAAAACCTGGTATATTTCATGTGATTTTTGACTTTCTGACTACACCAATTGCTGATGATACACATGATGTATGTAGGACGGCACTATTGCTCAGCCCATATTGGTAAGAGCCTTTAAAATGAAACTGGCAATGTTGGTCTGTTATGACATACTGAGTCTAGAAATGCAGACTTTTGAGGTTCCCTTAGGGCCCTGAATCGGGACATAGCTAGTTGCTGCTTTGCTGTACGACTGATACATCTCTCCCATGCACTGCATGTGGCCCCTGGCACTGGCAAACACTCTGGTCCTGGCTGTGATCGAGCTTTGTTTCTAAGCAACTTCCAGCTCAAAGCTGTGGAGGTAATGAACAAGGACAGTTGTTGTGGAGTATTGATGGGGTGGGTGGGTTGACGGAGGGACGGGTGGGTGTCTTTTTGTTGCAGTGGTTCCACTTGCTTTATAAATGATTATGTCAGAGATTGCTTTTAAAGCAATGTTGGACGTCAGCTGAATCTTGAGTTGTTTTATCTTCCTAGCCATTATCTAAACATCATCTTCATCAGCAGCTTATACATTTTCATTGTGAAGCCTGTTTTGTTACACATTGAGAATGAACAATATATATATATATATATATATATATATATATATATATATATATATATATAAGCTGTTTTTCCATTTACTACACTAAGTAAGCGTTCCTGACAGAACTTTGCGCAATTTTAACTGAATTATGACTCATTTTTCACCCTCTTTTTCCCCTATGCCTGCAACTCTTCTTCACACACACTCCTAATCTGACAGCTCACAGATATTCTCACACAAATACATGTGTGCCGACCCGTCTGTCATTATGACTTATTTCTGCTCACCTTACGGAGGTTCAAAAATTGCTTGACAATGCAGTCAGACCCCTGGGACCAAAAAGAGTGGGGAGTTGAGATCTCAACTGAAAATGGGAAACATGTTTGGCCTGTCACCAATCAATCTCAATGCTCATTGTCGATATGTTTTCTCTGTTTCTTGCGTGTTACTTTCAGTCGACGTCTGTCATCTGTGGCCCACTTAAGCATCAAACAGCAGGCAACAGCTGCATTACTTCCAATCCAGTCTGGCTGTTGTCAAAGCCTATATCCAGGTTTTCTACAACTCCTTTTACTCCAAAACAGCTACTTGTGTTGGATCGGAGGGGGGGGGGGGGGATAATTCAGCCCTCTCACTCCATTGAAGTGTTAGTAAAATGATGTTGTTTGAGTGACTGCCTAGGGAAGCAAATGAAAGCCAGCGTGCCCCCCACCCAAAGGGTGCTTTTGCACAGATGTTGACGATAAATGTTTACATATCTGATCTCCAACTCAGACCTTTAACACAACATCACGTGACATGTACTATAAAGAAGGAGAGTACCCATTCAACAAGTGTTACATAATTTGCTTTTACCATCATCTGCCATAACGTCCTTACCCAATTAACACTTCATAAATAATTAAGAAGTTGGAAATGTAAGGCATCTTAGGAAAGTATTTTATTAAGTAATCATCCAGGTTGTCAAAATGCACCTCAGTGTTTTGTGACCTTTTGTATCGGAGTCTTTCTCATTGTACAAAGGTCATTTTTGGACCACCCCTGGTCTGTTATTGATTGGCTTTCTTCTCCTTTTGGGCATTGGCTTATACTTTTAGGTGGTGTTTGATGGGTTGAAAGCTGCCAGACAAGATCAGCTAAGACACAGAATTAATTCCTTCTAATTCTTTACTGTTACTTCAACCTTTCTTTTGCATGGTCAATGATGTCTTTATTTCACGTCATTCATCAGCAACCTTTTTACCTTTTTTATGACTAATTAATAGTTTAAAATTGTATTAGAAACAGAACAAAATTACAAAACATTTGCTGGTTCCAGCTTGCCAAATGTAAATATTTTCTGGTAACAATAAAGAAATATTGGTTGGCACTTGGCAGTCTTAAAAAGCAAACTAGGCACACCGATAGTATCCTAAAAATTCTTTACTCATACATGGATATAGATCCATGGTTATAGATTAGTTTTCTATCCATTAAAATCGTTTTTTGATAAAATAACAAATCAACATCATGGACCTCCATTTGAAGTAAGCTCGACAGTCCTTTTTTATTATTATCCTCAACTACTTGCAGATCACAACATCACCAAGCGTCTTCACGTGGTGCAGCATACCCTATTTCTTCTTCATGTTTTCTTCATGAATATTTTCTGGTTTTCTGAATATCTTTGGGTTTTAGGACAGTTGGTCGGACAAAACTTGAGGTACTAATGAAGAAAATTATCTGCAGACTACCTTATAGTAAAAATAGCCTACTGTTAGTTGCAGCCCTAAGTATCTTAAGTTATTAAAGTAACATTTAGCATTATCAGTAGGATGAAATGTAACAATAACAACATATTGTACAGTGACTTCAGTGATAATAGTGGCCGCTGTTGGCAGCGCATCGCTCAACAAGTATATCAGTACAACTCCATGGAGTAGCAATATGAGCTCTTTTCAATTTTTAAATAGTTTTTGTATGATGTGTTTAGAATGCACACAGGGCACTGTCAATAGCACTTCTTTCATTTCACTTAAATTAGACCAGTAAAACACCAGGACAGGCACTTTCACTAATTACATTTCAATGTCAGATGTGTCCAGGTTCTACTTCAGTCCCCAGAGCGACATCCAACCTTCTTCCATCCAAATCAACATGTGGTATTTGTGGGTGCCTGTGTGCACACAAACGTAAGTGTTTTTTGTTAGCCGATGAAGGTTATGTGTAGCAGCATAGTACAGTATTTGAATTCTTCCAGTCACACACAATGCATGTGATCCTTATGGCAATTCGAGGTTAGCAAAGCACTCTATCAGTCCTAACTGTTTGCCACCATCAAATGCTGTCAGTCCACTTCATTTTTCTGATCAGATTTGGTCCCAATTAACATCACAGCAAATCATGTAACACACTGATTGACTTTTTGACTTTAATGTTCTGGTTGACTTTGGAGAAAAAAGCGAATGAGAGACAAGGATCAGAACTGGACGGTCGGTATCACTTCCATCTCCAAAAACTCATTATGGTCGGCCCCCGCCCTCGCTCTCTGGGCTGCTGTGGTCTGCAGAGAGGAAAATCACATTAGAGGGGAAAGGATTTCAATTGTCTTCTTCAGGCTGAAGAGTTTGGATGCCTTCAGGGCCCGGAGGACCTGTAGTGGTTTTAAAATCAGTTTTGTGATGGGATTGTCTCTGAGGAGTGAGAGCTAGTTTGGACCTTGCCATGTGCCCAGTTCTGAATGTTTAGTTTATTTTAACGTCCCCAGCAAATAATACCAGTGTGACGATATCTGTCATTTTGTCCTAATGTCTTCAGTGGCTGCAGAGGCAGCAAAAGGATGGGAACTTCAGAGTGTGTTGCCATGGCAACCAGGAACAGTTCTGAGGCTTCCTCTAACAACTTGCCCAGGAATGCAGTCCTCGCTGTTACATAAGATGTGACTTTCTCTCTCAAACACATACACACACTCAAAGGGCTTTTCCTGTGGCAAAATTTCACATTCAGCATGATTTATTCATAGCTGGAGAGCTTGGCTGGATTTATGATTCCACCATGTAAATGCAAGCCCATGCAATCTACCACACTTGGCAAGAGTTTTCCCGGGGGCATTGTTGGACTCCAAGTCAATTTATGTGGCTCTTGTAAATGAAACGGGGGCCTTGAAAAGATTTAGATTGAGGACATTGTTGCTTAACAATAAATGTTACAAAGATAAGACGATTTGGCAAAGTTGCTTTACTGTTGTGATGTTGTGTGGGATGGCATTACCACAGTTGAATATGAGATGGGCTGTACATTTTCAGGATAAGCATTAATAATGCGGCCTTTTCTGTTCAATTCCGAAACACAAATGATAAACCAGAAGGTTGGGAAGCACAAAAGCCTCAAGTATTGTCATTCGGGTAGGAATAAGGAACGCTGATCCCGACACTTTGTTAAATTTCTTTCTGCTACCTATGGTTCCGTCCCTACTTTGACTGGCAGAGAAAGAGGGGAGCTGAGGAAGAGCGCTGAGCGCAGCACAGATAACACACTTCATCATTAGCAAGCTCGCGATAAGTATTCAGACATTCAGCGGCTTGTCCTTATCTGACCACCATAATCTCTCTAAAACTGAATACCATGGCTGCCTTCAACTCGCCACTCTGTAGGTGAAATTGCGTGTTAGAAAAGAGAAATTGTCATTTTACATTCGTTGGGATGGCCTGCCAATGGCCTAATCTTTTTTAAAGAGATTAGTGCAAAGGCATATAGACTTGTGAGCAGATCTCTTTGAGAGGGTTAAGAGGTTCATATCTGCTACTACAGTTCCTATTTACTCTTTATCAGTATCATCGCATGTTCTTGTTATCTCCCCAGACTCGCCCAAAACATTCAGAAACACACAAATGGTATTTTCTCGTTTAATATTTTTGTTTACAGAAACTCGGTAGACAACATCCACTTACTTGCGCTAGCTTTCTTCTGGCTCTCCTCCAGCCGTCTGTGCACTAAGGCAAACCTCCCCCCTGCTGGCTGAAAGATAGTGGGGTGTAGGCATTGATTGCTGCGGAGGGTGGGGATCTCCCTTGATGCCATTTGTCACATCCAGACAGCACTACCAGGTGTGTGAGCGCAGCCACATGCAGCTTTGATGCACATGACTCACTAGAAACTACAGTGCAACAAACCACACATGCTCGTCTTTTAAACATGTTTAAACATGTGCATCATTGTGGGTTGGGGTTAAAGGTTTCAAATAGAGCTGTCAAACGATTCAAATATTTGGTCGCGATTACATGATACATCACATGATTGTCCGTAGTTAACACGCAATTAATCGCAAATGAATTGCATTTTTTAAAATTTAAATTTAAATTTAAATTTACATTTAAATGTACTTTAAAAGGGATATTTTTTACATTTGTAATGCTCTTATTAACATGGGAGTTGACCAAAATACATGCTTTATACAACTATTTATTATATTTCAACAATCCAAAACAATACTTAATACTGTCTAGAGTATTATAATTAATATATTAATAATAACTAAGAGACCCTCATTTACTAAGTTGGTAACTCGCTTCACGTCGACAGTACATGCAAATAAATTTAGTATTGTAGAGAGAACTCTATGGAAAGGCTTTTAAGCTAAACTTGCCATCCAAACAGCCCTTGTTTTTATCAGTTTCTGCTCAAGGAGCTTTGTTTCTGCTAGCCATCCGCAACGTTACTGCTGCTTGAATTTGAAACCCAGAACCCACATGCAATAATCGCACGTAAAAAAAACGAGTGAGGTCGAAAGGAACTTTGTTAATGCGTTATTATTGCATACATTTTGACAGCCTTAGTTTTCTGTGATTTTAAAGTTCTCTCCTCTCATGGAATATATAACTCCTTTGTTCATAATCTTGTGTATACTAGTCCTAACTATTCTTTACCTATCATTTGTCCAGCTTTGTTTTCCTTGCCCTAGCTGTTTCTTTGTAAGTACATTGAAAGCAATGCAAAAACAAATGTGGTTCTTGTAGTAGTTAAGTTTGGAGAAGGCGTCACAAACAAGCACAAGCACAAACAAGCTAAGATCCTTTGTTTTCAGCAGGTATTGTCCCAGGATATGGTTGCATATTTTGACCAAAGTTCCCAATAAATACTATGGTCTAAATTGCGCTCTCCGATATGCACACACTTCTGAAAAAGCACTTGACAATGACATGTCTCTTTATGCAATTTGACATTTTGTCGGATGTTTCCAAAATAAAAGCAAAATGAAAAACCGCTACTGTGACAGAGCTGTTTCAGCTGTCAACCATGCTTAGCAGATCCACTGGCCCTTATTCATGAACCGTGCGTATGACCTAAAACAGACATAGGATGGGCGTACTCCGATTCCTACGCAAAGCAAGGCATTTATTAAATTGAGTAGTGGACCCTACTATACACGCCAGTAAAAACCTGCAATAATGTTTTAGCCGGTGAAGTTCTGTACAACATTACACAGGAAAACAGGGTACCATAGATGTAAGGGGCTATCCATTATTCCTTGCTTTAAAAAGGTATAGTGTTATGTTTGGTAATTAGTTATTACTTATTTGGTAATAAAGTTATTCTTCAGGTTTTCATTTGTCTTTTAAAGTGTCGTTAATGACCACAAGTGAACAATTTCTTTCTGCCATTGACCAACATATTTTGGCCCTGTCAAGAGACAGTGTCGGGGTGGTGGTCCAGCACAGGGGGGGGGGGGACAAGTGCTCTCCCTCACAGCTTACAGTTCCCTGGCTTTGACTCATGAAAAAAAAAAAAGTAAAATAAAAGACACTGCATAAACTCTGCTACTGTGTGTTTATTTAAATATAGGTACACCTACATGCAGGCCTAATAGACTGCAATATAAGCCTGTATATTACTATTGACATATAGCACATTTGTCAAGGATGTACTGTATAATAAAATAAAATTCAGATGGAGTCTGATTTACTAGAGCAAAACTGTTGACCGCATCAGGGATTTCTCAGGGCGTGATATTTAAATTACGATAATTTCCAGCCACTTAATTTATCAATGTACGACCATTTTTATGCTCTGATTGGTGTGATATAGACATTAATGAATCACACGTGAAGCCTGTTGTAAGATGATTTCTGCACTGGTTTCTACGTTAGGTTAAGAAGTGAGGGCAACAGTGTTTTTAATGTGTAATATGTCATTTTTTTTATCACAGGTAGCAAAGTTCATCATGGACTCAAAAGCAATGAGTCACTTGGTATTTCACAGAGGTCAGTTGGTAGACTGCGGGCCTTTTTCAATAGTGTTAATCGTTGTCATGGTATTGATTTAGTCACAGTGGCTCCGCTTTACATCACCCCAGTATGAACTCCAAGTTTGATTGAAGGCCGGTTGTAAGAGCAGGTCTTCCCCCATTGTGTAACTGCTTGAGCAACCTTGCGAACATACATGTCCACCTGTGACACATTCATTGCTGACCCAGCACACAGTAATATAACAGACTCACTGGACATCAGTCATAGCCATAAACATGAAAGTAACAGTTTTTTTCCAGCCATTTTAGGTGTCACGCGTGGCCAAAGACTGATGGTCTATGAGGAAAAATAGCAGGGACAAGTGATTGGCTCCCAATTGCCCAGTGGCAGATCGAATCAGCTCAGTTATTTGAGTATTGCATTAGCAATTAAAAAAGTGTGGGTTTATTTTCAGCTCACTATCCACACTTGAAATGTGTGCATGAATCGTCCTGTGCTGTCACTCGGATGGACAAGTAAGCAGGATATTTGCCAAAGCCGTAAGCTGGGGCCTTATTTTCATCGTAGCTGCAATGCCGGATATCATGAGGCTTCTAAAGCTGACAGATTTGCTGCTTTGACTCTTTGTCCGTTGCCTCCACTCTAATAGCTCTTACCATTGCTGATTTGCCCCGAGGGTTGAGGACACAATTCCCTTTCCTTTGATTTGCTAAAGAAAGGCCATGAATTCTAGGGAGACTGCATTTAACCTTTGAGAGATGGATAAGAAAGCTGCTCTATCGATTTGTTTTGCTCCGAAAATAAGGGGTGTGACACTCCTCTGGTTAGCTAGAAGGGATGCTGCTGGAAAAGCTAGACAAGGTGGTTTTTTGAACATGTTCTAATTATTTTGGTAATTGCTACTTAAAGTCTTTTTGACATTTGTTGCACGGTAGAATTTTAAACCTGATTTAAAAGCATGTAGGACTAAAATGAACTTGGCAGATTTGTTCCAGTTGTCTGGGTCTTTTTGCATCTTTTTCAAATTTCAGAAGTGTACAGCTTCTCTATGGACGGCAACCAAATGAAAGTACAGGAGCAGTTTGGGTGTTTGACGCCAGATAACTCAGAAATGACAGATTCTTTTGCTGATGTAAAACTTTAAAAGGCTGCCATCACAAGTCTCTAATGTGTTTCCTCAAATTTAAGACTCAGTTGCCTTTATCTTAATCCTCTTTTAAATAGTGCACCAGCTAGCCACCATGCTAACATCTGCCAGACTCCGAAGGTCGCATGCCTTTGATCTCTCAGTCTAGTTCAGCGTATTATTATCTTTTAACTTTGTTTTCAACTCCAGTTAAGGTCTGAGCTTGTGGAAGAGTGGGAGCTGTCAGTGATACTCTGTGCAGATATAATGCTATTTAAATGCTAATGTGTTAAGAGGAGCAAAACGACCTTTACTCACACTCTGCACGCGGGCGGATCAGCAGCACCAAACAGAAGCCTTAATAAATGAGCCTCTGACTCTGTTTCCCTTCCCTCCACTTTCTCGTGTCAGATATAAGTTGTGTACATCATCGTCGAGCCCAGAGGGCTTTCACAACATTATGGAGCTGTATGTTGGTTCAGGTGTTAAATCAGACATGATTGGATGATTGAAGAATGTACCAAGTGTTAAGTTAAACCTGATTGTTTTGGGGAGTTTTCGATTGAAATATCTGCTTATCACAAGAGGACTTATTGTCTCTGCAGTGAAATTTTTCCGATATTATTATTTGTCTTCATCTGCATAATTGTTATTATCATGACCCCATCAACATTTAAAAGCATGATAGCCAGACATTTAAAGGTAATGCTGTCTTATTGCTGTATATTGTGCTGAAATGTATTTGCCACCCAGTTCACTAAATTCACCCTTCATCCTTGCAGTCCATCTTAGCAGTTGGCAACCTTGCCAGGAAGCCAATACTTCGATGACAGGTGCTGGTATCTGTGTAAAAACAACATGCCCTGTCCCTGTCCACAGATGTCACAGATACTTGTCTCCCTGTTTGCAGAGCACTTGCCAGAAGGATGCACACTCACTGAGAGAGCTGCTTTCCCTCAAGCCGACTTGTCTAAATATTAAATAACCTTCGAAATGTTCTGTAGGACTTCTTGAATCGTGGGCAAATTTTCTCTTGCCTTTAGTGAAACTTAAATTCTGTATCAGCAAAGGAAGAGGTGGGAAAAAGATGAAAGAGATACAGAGGGCGGATGAGTCTGTCATCTGTCGTATAATCCCGGGAAATGTCATAACTCTGCTGATAGATAATTTATTCAGTGCAGCTCCCTGAGATTCCTCATGGAATAGTCAGCCGTTAGAGAAAAGGCCTTGGAGTAAGACAATGACATATCTCCAGAGAGAAATGTAGCATCACATCAATCAATAATGCTATGTCATTCTTCTGCTGCACTTACTAGCTTTGCAGTAAGTGAACTGAACTGACTCAAGCTAAGCAAGTTCACCTGATGTAGCCTGTTGAACTGTGTTCCGGTCTCCATAGTAATGTTTTGGGATTTTCAGCTCTGTGATGTACAGCCTCACAACAACAGTCCATCCTCAGGGAAATGCCCTCACCGTTTTTTTCCTCATGCATGTTTAAAGTAGCCTGAATTCATTTTACATTAGGATGCCCAGTTAGACCTCCTCGGGTAAACAACGAGAATTTGTTTTCCATCTCGACAGATGGAGGATGAACAGCAACAGAAAAGCAAGGCTGCACCTCAGAGGTTGAGATCTTAGACCTCATTAAAATTAAGTTTGAATGGAATTAATTTTAAACATCCATGAAACATCCACCCATATTCACATTTCACTAAAAGCACATTCATTCTCATAATCTTGGAAAGGTTTTTGGATTTGTGTTTAGCAAAAGAACAACATGGACATGAATTGGCACGCGTTGGAGACAGCCTCAGACTCTGGGGGACGCTCAACAACAACGGGACGGTTGTGTTTAGGAAAAGAACAACAGGGAAATGAAACGCCACGCGCAGACAGACAATCCCCGGGCTCCGGGGTGAAAGTCCTGTGTTGTTTGACCCATCCACCACCCAAACCAACCTCCCTGCGCGGATATTTTGGCTTTTCATACTGCTCGCTCTCATAGTTGTGCTGTTATCATGAAAATGCTAAAATCAAAAGATTAAAAACCGTGGCCATTTCACAAACTGCTGTGAGACTGGGTTGCAACTGCTGGGGTCCTCAGAGCCCTGCTTCCCATGGTATTTATGTCAATATATCATAATTAAGTTAATGATAAACAATTATTTAAGAATGTATTGATTTGTCAGTACAGTGAGGTACTTAAAAGTTCTACTATTTGGCCTAAAACTCCCATGCTACTATCTCTCCTACAGTGGTAGCTCCTAAAAACTGTCCTTCATTTTACAGGGTTATAGCAAGAGGGAAAGTGTATGGGTTTATGAGGCGTATAATTGGCAGGCAAGTGAGCTCAGATGGTTATTCTTTGTTTCTTTGTGTATTTCCTATATCACGAGACACTATTCAGATGAGTTTGAAAAATGACCTGGGCTACTTTTTCAAAGGGATTATTACTTTACACAATAAAGATTAGATTCTACACGCTTCATTTTTGTTATATAGCATAACTTAATTTGCACTTATTAGCTAGTTTAAAGGGACAAGCAAACATAGCTTAGCGTCAGCGAATTGTCACCAAACAGTCACCCAGCAAAAACGTGAAGACAAAGGAAGGGGCTAACAGTTTCAAACACTTTCCCAGGTCCGACGATAAACAAAGAACAGAAACTCAGATTAAAACACACATAGAGGGAGTGTGACTTCTCAGGACGCCATTACTCCCCTGTCTTTGCATAGCAAATATTCATTTACTTCAAAATAATTTTCTGATTTTTGAAAACAGACCCTTTAAACCTCATAACCTTAAAACCAGTGTAAAGGTCTTTAGATCGTTTTCAGGATCTATTATATTTATCTGTTTACAGATGATCAACATTCATATTAAGAGGGTCCTTCGTGACATTTAGCATGCTTTTAACATCCTGAGGGGATTCACAGGAGGACATTGTAATTAGAGTGAAAGCATACGGTGACATGGCATAAAGAAAAAGTAAACCTATCATCTGATTTAGTTTAAACTTTTGAATAGAGTGTTGGGATGTCTGCCCTTGCTGACCAACCTCTTTTAATCTAAGACTTTATGGCCAACAGAGAGAAAAGGAGGGAGGGTGCATTTGATGATCGTCTCCCAAGGACTCCTAACAGGCTGTGTGCCTCACAGCACTCTCCTCAGGGCTCTGACGGATGACAACAGCAGCACGGAGTGATAGGCTATTATTTCACTTTGCATTGGATAAATGGCAGTGCTGGGTTCTACCTGTCGCCTGCCTTTCTCTTATATTTCATTTTCTCTTTTTTCCCTGTCCCTCTAGCAGTATATCGTCACAGACATTAATAGAAGGTAAAAAAAATAGGACGGATTTTGTCTGTGCAATCTGATGATTTCACTTTTACATTTCACATCTGCTACTATTTTAGTTTTTTTGTTTCTTTTGTAGTTGAAGTGGATGTGAGGAGTGAAATAATGGTGGATAATGACCAACCTGTCCAACGACTTGTCATTTGGTACTAGGCTCTTCCCCCATCATTAAATGTGAAATGCATTTCTTTTTTGGGGAATATGCTTTTTTTCACCAAAGGTGTGATCTAATATTCTCTCTCTTTCTTTTAGACCAGCAGTATTCATGGTCACCCTCGCAGTACTTCGATGAGGACAGCTACTCCCCTCCACCCAGGAACATGAAGGGTCTCTCTGGCGGCCGCCCTGCTCAGCTCCAGCTCACCTCTCCCATCTCAGCACACACCTGTGGCCTGGCTGAATGTGACCATTTACTGGACCATCACCTCCACCATGGCAACTCACGACCCCCCTCCTACCTCCTCAGCCCCACAGAAAGCTGCCCCCTTGAGAGTCACCATCGCTGCTCCCCAAGGAGCTCCATCCATTCTGAGTGCATGGTGATACCGGTGTCCATGTCGGCCACCGACCACTCCATCTCTAGTAGCACTTTCCCTCGCATGCACTACGGCAGTGCTTCGAGGGAAAGCGGTGGCAATACTTCGGGCGGCAGGGACTCTCGAGAAGACGGTGGCTCATCCTCGCATGGTGGCAGCGGCAAAATGAACCGAATCCCAGCAAACCTTCTGGACCAATTTGAGAAGCAAATGCCGCTGCATCGGGATGGCTTCCACACGCTGCAATATCAACGCACCTCCACCACAACCACGACCACAGAGCAACGCAATGAAAGCCCCGGGCGAATCCGCCACTTAGTCCACTCAGTACAGAAGCTTTTCACAAAGTCGCACTCTCTAGAAGGTTCCTCCAAGATGAACGGTACCAAAAGCGACTCCCACCGGGATAGCGCACATCACCACCATCACCACCACCAAGGCCACCACAAACACAGCAAACGCAGCAAGAGCAAAGAACGTAAATCTGATGGCAGCAGCAAGCAACGCTCGGGAGGTTGGTGGAGTTCGGATGATAACCTGGATAGTGACAGCACATACAGAACACCCAGCGTCATGTCACGGCATCCTGTGGACCATATCAGCCACTGCTACCCTGACTCAATGCATGGCCACCTGGCTGGAGACCTGTCGCTAAAGACCTCCAAGAGTAATAATGATGTAAAGTGCTCAGCCTGCGAGAGCATAAGCATGGCACCGGAGGGAAAGTTCATGAAGAGGAGCTCCTGGTCAACGCTAACGGTCAGCCAAGCCAAGGAGGCTTACAGGAAGTCCTCACTAAACCTGGAGAAGCCCATGACACCAACTGACCTGAAGCCCAACGTCAGGCCCTGCCACTATTTACAGGTGAATATGGTTTATTTTTGCGATGTGTCAGTAGTGCACATTTTGATGCTACTTGAATTGAAAAATTCACAGAATGATAAACAGATTTAGTTCATTAGAATGCATGTATTTGTGGATGGCTTGATGATAGGTATTTGGATGGATTAGGTGAAAGGAAAAGATGGTGATTTGACAGTGACAAGCGATTGAAGAAGAAGATGAACACATTCTTTCAGTCACCAGTGATTGATCGCCCATTCACCATGATGTAAAAGTCATAAGAACCCGAGGCACTGCAGCACAAGATGAGCCTGCATTGTACAACACAAAGCACTCTATTTTTTTTACAGGCATCGGCAGTGAATAGACAAGAGAGAAAAGTTTATTCTCAATTGATCTAAAAGACAGTGTTTTGTTTGTGGCTGCCCTGGATATCACAATGTGAACCTGTCCTATGGCTCAGCATGTGGCTGGCAGCAGAAGGTACTAGCACAGCAGGATAAATCAATTAACTTTATAAATGATATGTGCTGGAGGGGAAGAGTCAGCAGTGTAAGAATAAAAGACTAGATCAATGTTGATCTTGACCATGTTGTTGCTTCGATTTTGCATTGGTTTCAGCTCTGAGACAAGGTTAGCATTTAGCACAGGCCCATGATTGGCTTTGCGGGAGACAAATAGCACCGCGGGGATCATTGTCAAGTGTGAGTCAGCACTTTACACAGAAGTGTCTCACAGGTTTAATATGCACGTTGGAGTGCATATGAAAAGACAAAAATGAAAAGAAAGCATCCTATTGAATTCCAAAATTGCCAAAAAAGCAGGATAAAATAGATTAACGCTGCTCAACATACAACAATGGGATATCTGATAGCATCATGTAAGTACCGCCACTTCAGCACATTGAGAGAGAAGACTAGGATGCTCAGAGCTCTATGCAGAGAGTGTGTTGTATTGATTAGAGACTGTTGTAAACCAAAAGCCAATACATTACTCAAATCTGCCAATGGGGCCAAAGATATTACTCAATCTATGCTTACGTCAACAGAAAATCTTCTAGAGGGATCATTTTGACTAGCGGTATTTCTTTAAACATAACTGATGATCATTTGGAACTGGAAAGGCAGTGCACTCATCCACTCAAATTTCTTACAATCCCACTAAGTGCAATAATCTCTCAATGAGAGAGTTGCAGTGTTTAGTGCCCCCCCCCCCACCCCATCCTTACTTCCACTTGGTCATTCAGCTGAGGTAGTGTCCGAGTTGCGGCACTATAAACACTTCTAAAAATATCCCCTTCTGCTCCTTCCTGCCGCAGGGCTATATTTAGCCCAGCGTTATCAATTCAATCCGTGCAGAGTGACACATCTTCCCTCCTCGGTGAATCAATGCCCTCTCAGGGAGCTGGGTGATGCTCAGAAGGAGAGAGGGAGAGAAAGTTGAAGATACATACAGCTGAGGTCTGTGCCTCAGTGGATGCAAGGAGATACTCCAGGAAGCAGAGGGGAATAAACGGCAAAAGAGATGGCTGTTTATGTTCCCCATGGCTACTGTTGTTGCTCATCAGCAAGAGCAGTCAGGCAGAGAGATAGAGCCAATAGTCAGGAATGATACAATACACACCAAGGGGTCACATTGAGAAGTTTTCACCTCCTGCTGTTGCTGAATTGGGATTACCCACAACTGTCTGCACTTTAACAACATAAACTGTATTCTGTCCATGGTCCATGTGTTAGTGTGTGTCTGTGTGTGAGAGAGAGAGAGAGAGAGAGAGAGAGAGAGAGAGAGAGTGTGTGTGTGTGTGTTGGGGAGGGTTATTTATCGCACACCAGATGGTTTGATGACGTGCTAGTCACCTTGTTTGCGTCCTTGGTTGATGACAGTTGGAATGAAAAACTGTGTTGTGTTGGTATGAGATGGCAAACCGAAGGAAATGCAGTACTTGTCTCTGTATCTGTATGTTAATACAGTATGTCTGCATGCAGCAGGTGTGTATGAGGGTTTATGGGAGTGTGTGTGAGTGACGTGGTACATGTGTATATATGAGAGATCTAACTGGACATTGGAGCTGACAGAGATAGATCGATATTAGTTGCTCTTTCTCTGAAATGACAAATGTTACGGGATCAGAACTGGCATAGCCATCCCTCTTTGTCACTGCCTAAGTCATTTCACAAATTAGCCCCAATAAGCGCACGCACACACACACACACACACACACACACATGTTAATGGCTTTGACAGTGAGCTTGATATTAAATTAAAGGAGGTCACTGTTGCAAAACATTTGTTTCTGTTGTTGGTGACAGACTCACCTAATTTAGCATTTTTTACATACAGGTGTGTGTGCAGCCAGGTCTCTCTTGCTCTCTCCACAGCAACAGCTGTTATCCATGCTTCCTCAAACTTCCTTGCATTTAGCATAACTTCACAGTACAATAACTTTGTCTTACTGACAACTCTCAGCCTTGATTAAGTCAGCTGTTCCAGCAAACTACTCTGCTCTCTCCCTGCATACAGTAATGTAGTACAAAGGCAGGATTAGTCTTTGATGGTTTTGCTGATAGGGCATTGCAGAGGGATTTAATAAGCCAATTAATTGCCATGTTGGCTTGCCAAAGGTGGAGCTTGAGAGGCAGAAAGACTGCTGATTAAATTAAAAAAGGGAAGTGCAAAGCAGCAGAAACAAACCTGGCACTGTGACTGAAAGCTCCAGTAACACAACCTACACACACAGGGGTTGCCTAACTTTTTATTAAGGGGTTCCCAGATAGCTATCTGGTCATGAATCCCTAATTAGGACAAATTTGTCCCATGAACAACGGGATCAGACAGCAGTTTGTAGCTAAATATTACTCATCTCTATTTCCTGTGGTGACAACGTGGCTCTGTGGTTACCACCGTGTCAGCGAGCATCTGCTCATATTTGTGTTTTATTACATCAAACCTTAAGATTCCTTCAATTCTACAAGGAGGTTGTCAGGCTGTAACAATTTGATTGTCGGTTGTCCAGTTGACACTACACAGTCACACTTTTTCATTAAAGTGTTACCGTTCAAGTCGGTCTTTCTCTGTCTTTCTCTGTATTACACAACCTTTACACGCATACTTATTCCTTTCCTCAACAAAATTCATCATAAGAAATTAAACATTAAAGAAATAAAACCGATAAAACACATGAATAAACAGTTAAAAATAAAAACATTAAGACTAGGGCTGTCAAATAATTAAAAATTGTAATCAAGTTAATCAGAATTTTCAGTGGATTAATCAGGATTAATCACTATTTGCAATTACACCTGAATCCTAACCATTTTTTTTCTGAAATGCATACCAAAAGATAAATAACAGGACACAGATACATCATTTTCATATTATGTGCACTGTCAGTCCCAATGGTTGTCGTCTTGCCCTCGATTTCCCACTTACGTGCAACAGAAAGGAACTGTTCTTTACAAGCCTCCGCAAAATGACGCTCCTCAATTTTTAATATAGTCAGCGCAAAAGACTTCAGTTCCCATGTGTCACTGATGAAATGTGCCGTTGCTCCGAGGTAATTGTTGTTACTCACTGATGTCCAATGGTCTCCTGTCAGGGCGATATGATTTACTTGAGCTAAGACCTCTTTCCTTTTTTCTTTTTCGTTTTCATAGAGCTCGTGGATTTTCGTCATAACTGTGGCTCTTGACGGTGGCTTATAGGATGAGTCTTGAGACGCCACTTGCAAAACATCAAGGAAACCTGAGTCTTCTACAATGCTAATGGGTCTACAATCCTTTGCAATCCATTTTGCTATTGTGTTGGTCAAATTATCTGAGGTTGATTTTGTGAATGGCCTGCGAACATTCAGCGTGGTCTGGCGCAAACCACTTGCTGAACCTGACGGCAAGACGACCGTCTTGCCGTCTGACGACCCAGCAAACGCATGTTTGCCGTTGACATGGTACCTCAAGCTTGAACAGCTCCGGTGAAATTGAAACTCCTTGTTACAAATCTTGCAAATGACCTTGTACTTGTTAACTGTACCATCATCATTCTTTTTATATTTGAATCCGTCAATAGGCCCACTTTGCTCACCTTGCTCCATCTCGCCTCTAGCTCCCAACCACTTTCCTGACCTGAATAATTTGCACACTGCGCATGCGTGAAATGCGTTTAAAAAATTTACGTAATTAACAACAAACATCTAATTAACGTTGTTAACACGCTATTTTTGACAGCCCTAATTAAGACACATAAAACACAAGAATATAAGTTACAGTGCAGCATAAGAAAGTAAACATTAAGAAATGAACAGTTATTTAAAGAAAAGCAACATCAAAAAGAAAGGTCTTCACCCTTGATTTAAAAGAACTGAGAGTCTGTAAACATAAGTCCAGAACATATGGGCTGTGTTTGGAGAATGTAGAGGTGTTAAATAGAAATCCCTGATCAGAAAAATACTTAATACGCACATCTATTTCAAGAGACAGGTGCATAGGAGAAGAATGAGTATGGCAAAAAATGCAAACAAAATCCTGCATGCTGTCTAACTAAACTCAAAACGTTTTGGCACTAGACATTTACCAGGCAAATGGTATAAGACACAGAGAAGCCATGTGGCTGTAGATATATGTACCAATCACGTTGTCCACATGCAATAAGGCATGAATATATAACAGCAGTTTATTAGCTGAAAAAAACTCTCTTTAAAGTAACAATAATAAAACACCTCCCAAAAAAACTTGCATTATATGGGTACATTGGCATAAATAAATAAATAGAAAAGTTCATAATAAATGAATGTGTGTGTGTGTGTTTGTGTGTGTGTGTGTGTGTGTGTGTGTGTGTGTGTGTGTGTGTGTGTGTGTGTGTGTGTGTGTGTGTGAAGTTTGCATATATGGAATGAAACTTAAATATATTGAATGAAATTCTGATAATACAAGTGAAAGTGAATATATTGACTGAGAGTCTGAATATATTGAACGAAACTTGTACTTAATGAAACTTGAATTAATTGAATATACGGAATGAAATTATGGAATGTAAATAATTATATGAAATCTGATAGCAAGGTTCAGGCTCCATCCTGGGTTTTTGATAAAATTAATCCATCTGAATGTTGCTGCAACAAGTGAGTAGCAAAGTAATCCATTGGTTAACTGAAACATAATAATGAAGTGTTTAGGTAGTATTTTTAATGTGTGCATGGGTGAAAGCATTGTGTTTTACATGTTGTATAATGCAGAAAACCGAGGCAAGCAAAGAGTAGTTATGGACCGGTCTTGTCAAAGCATGAGGGAAACACTCCTTTATCTGCCATCAAAATACTTCCAAAGAGAGAGAAGAAGAGTTGGTGGTGGGCGTGAAGTAGGTGTTTAGACAGGGAGGGTAACAATCAGCTAGTAAGAGAGAGAAAATAGAAAGCAGAACCTGCTCCAACACCCACAGCGTATCTATGCAATCTTGTGGGAGAAAATGAGGGACTGGTGGTGGGATTACCAATGATTGAACTTCTCAGAGCTCTCTAACTGTATTTTACGCTATATCCCTTCTATCCTGCCTCTCTCTCTTTTTCTCTCTCTCTGTCTGTCTGTCTCTCCCACTCTATTATGTAACTTAATGGCAGTGACTTATGTTTCTTAGTGGGAGAGGTGCTGTGTATAGATAGAGCCGCAGAGTTAATCAATGAAATGCACTGCTGCACTGCAGGAGCATTGGCTGAGCCAAGGCATTCCTAGCCAGCACACACACACACACACACACACACACACACACACACACACACACACTCACACACAAACACACACACACACACGCACACTCACACAAACAAACAAAAAACAAACACACACTCAAACACTTATACACCCCCCCACTTCACTCCCTGTGGCCTCATACAGGCAAAGATTAAAGCACTGAAAGATAAAGATAGACATACACATCTAAACCAGCTTGGGCATACTGTATGTGCAAGGAGTTGTTGTCATGAGAGAATACCTGTGTAAACAAAAAATTATTCCCCCAAGTTATGTGTAGTTGAGCAGATTCCACAATATAAATGTAAGTAAAGTGATATTATTAAACATAATGTGACTTGGATCTTCACACTTGAGGTGTGAATTTTCACAAGGCTCCCACAAACTTTGGCTCATATTAACTAAGGGCTTCACGTCATAGCCTTATAATAGCTGTTGGACAGAACAGGACCTGGCACATTTATTTAGAAACAACAGAATCATCAATACCACCCTTAAAATACACAGAATCATTTCACATGGCAGAATGGTCCCCTCAATCCCAGGTTTTGCAGCAGTCAGCATGCAAGCATCCATATTCAACTCTATTAAGGATTTTGAGAAACCACATCTGTTTTAACAGCCAATCAATACGAGTGTGTCCGGCCTGTGTCTTTATCTTCACAGGGAGAGATGGTACAATCTATCCAGTTTATCAGGGAATCCAAATTAAGCAAATCTCACCACAGCTTACACCTGTCCTCTGGCGTTCCCTTCATTAATAAGACATCTAAAAATATCAAACCCCTCCAAGACTTAATTAGCCCATCGACTCCATTTGGTAGTTTGTGCATCTCTGTCTTTGGAGAGGAGATGAATGACTTTTATCATAGTGTGTGTTTGAGTGTACTTCTGTGTCTGTTTGAGTGTGCATCTGTCTGTGCATGTCTTGGATACAGGGCATGGCAGTAAGCTTGTGTTTTCTTACAAATCATGCATTTGCTTCTCTGCATGGGAATTGTTTCTGCATGCAAAACTTGAAAATGCATCTTTCTGTGCTTTTTATGCATTTGCTTTTTATGATGTAACACCACGGCCTTGCAGTAAAATTTGCTACAGAGCTTTACATACCTAGCGGACACATCATAATCCCCGTCAATCATGCCCCCCTCCCCACGCCAGAGCGAAAACAGAAGGATCAAAGTGCTGCTTTTACCCAGTATTTTCTGTGATTAACAAGAGTGGGTTGTAATACAGCCATAATTGATCTATTACTCAAGCTGTTTTGATTTGATGTGACACGTGTTGATAGCATTTGTGGGTGGGCGTGCTTTGATGCCAGAGGTTAGTAGAATTAGTGTCAGGAGGAAGTTGTTTTTTCCAAGAACAGCACATTCGGGGCTATTGATTAATTTTATATCTTGTAAAAAATGTGATATGTCTGAATGGTTTATAATTACAAACATTTTCTGTCGAGAAGTCCAGCTGCTTTTCACGCTTTTCTGCCATAAAGCTGGTGGTTTTCTTCTCACAGTGCAGTGTTGGAAAGGATATCTGTTTCTATTTGTCTTTGAATAGTAATCACATTTCTGTTGTTATTTTCCAATAGATGACATTTGCATCAGAAAGTGATTAGAGTCATGTGTCTGATGCTTTAGTGACATTTGGTTGCAGCCTATCTCCGCCTGACATTTCCCAAAGCCAGTAAACTGCCGCCCAGGTCATTGTGAACCTGTGAGTAGTGAGTAAGTCACTAATTGGCAGAGGAAAGTTTCAGAAAACATCGGGATTATCATTATAATCACACATTATATTAATAACAATAATAATAATAATACTTGTGGTTGTGTGGCTATTTTAAAGTCCTCCTGGAGGGCAGCTCTGGTCCACCGTTGCTGTGAAGTCAAGAAATATGGACCCAAGTCAGCTTTAACTTAATGAAATCTTGAGCTGGGGGGATTGGCACTGCGCCTACGCTGATCCAGCTGCCAGGATGTTAAAGTGACGGGTGGATACAGCATCAGAGAAGCCTTCAACTTCCACATAGAATGTAATGATTACTGACAATGTCATATTTTATGAGTGCAAATCATTGGCCATGTAAATACATGTCCAGCTAAAGAGTCTGACCATTGCACACCGTCAGCAGAGTGCAATGAGGTAAATCTAAAAAGGGAAATAGAAAACAAGGGAGGGGAAGCGAGAGAGGTTTTTGCTTATGTATGGAGGCCTGTAGAGTGTCTCTGCACCTGTGTGCTGTGTATCATCTAAGTGTGTTTGTTTGTAGGAGAGGCTAAGATCCCGACTCAGCTGCCACTGTTGTCCCAGTAATTGAACTATGTTGTAATGTATAGCTAAAGCAAAATAATTGTGTGAGTGATAAAGAGAAAAAGAGAATGTGCTATTGTGTGTAATTTGTTTGCATACATTATACAGATCATTTAATAACATATCCACATTTTGTATTATGGCATGTCCAATAATGGTGTCACATTTTTCTTTCACACCAAGATCTATATTCACCAATGTATTGTTAGAACTATTTTACAAGTTACATGTGCTCTGCTTGAAATGGATTTCATCAACAAAATAGCCAGGCATAGCATGCCAGGCTAATTTCAAAGTGCATTAACCTCCACTTAGGTTTGACTTACTGCTCGCTCCACAATAAAAATTTAGGACTGCCATGATGCCCTGTGTTCTGTGTAAAATATTTAGTCCATTTGTAGTAAAGACAGGCAGCGAGTGCGAGTGAGACACCCTGTGCTAAATCTGACTGGGATAATGGGGATGCTGACGTCTAGATACTCAATTACCTGCTTTAACGAGTGAAAGAGAACTGCAACATGTAAACTTCCTGGCTTGCTTTTATGGCAGGTTTCCATGTTTGAATGCTACAACAGGGTGAGCATAGTTCATTTTCATGCTGTATTTTACCAGTAATAATGATTATCAACCCAGCCAAGTTAATGACAGCGTTTTAGTCAAGGTTTTCAGCAGTTTGTAACCTGGCCAAACTACAGAAAAGCTCAAATACTCAGTAGCTGTGGAAGCTGTGTGAAGGTTTTAATGTGTTGACTTATCAGTAAAAATGACACATTGCTTCATCACTGGAAAATGTACACAGATTTCTTTTATGGTTTCAATTCATTTCATGAATTTCAAAACTCTGCACCAAAAGGATTTATTACTATTATTCAGGAATTCAATTGTCTGTCATGTAAACCCCAAAATACAAATTAAAAAATCATTAAAATTATGAATGACTGTTCTGTTATTACACAGTGAAACACAGAGGTTAGCTCAGCAGCAGCTACTGAGACCAAAGTGTTGGTCTGTACAGTTGTGCTGTTAGTTATATGTAGTTTGCTGCCAGCATGCTGCCTAACATCTGACTCCCCTCTTGTGTGAAATACCAAACTCCTTCCTACATACATTGCAAAACGGTTTGTTTGCATTGTAAAACTGCAATAATCCAGGGGTATTTCCCTACCCAGTACCAGGTACCTGCAGAGATGTTTTTGCTTTTTAGCTATGTGTTCATCGGGTCCCAGGACATTAGCCTAAGCCTCCATTTCAACAATGAATTACTGAAAAATAGCAATGTGTGTAATCAAAATTCATGCCTAGCCCTCGTAGGGCCTACATACTGTTGCAGCCAATGAGAAGCCGACGGGAGCTGGCTGCAGGACGACTCAACCATCGTGAACAGTTTTTAATGTTAATGTTTAATGACTGTAACTACTCGAGAGTCTGCTCTTGAGACTTTGCTTTAATTTTCTGGACAATTAGGGCAGGATTCAGGGTTGGGGACAACTACTTGGATTTCAGGACTCTCCCGAATATTTCGGAGAGTGAATGTTGGATTGACATTCATCAGGCGGCTTAATGTTGCTTTGTGTCTGCTGGATGTGTGAACAGGTAGCTGTTGGCTACCATGTCTGCCATAACAACTTAATGAATTGATAATATAAAATGATTGTGTTTACAGCTTCTGTGGCCAAAGGAAATGTATTTAACTATTACCCATGCATTAACTATTTACCCTCCCCATGCCACCCAGGTGCCCCAGGACGATTGGGGGGGTTACCCTGGCGGTGGGAAGGATGACGAGATCCCCTGTCGTCGGATGCGGAGCAGCAGCTACGTTAAAGCCATGGGGGACGAGGAGAGCGGAGAATCAGACTCCAGTCCCAAGACATCGCCTCAAAAGTTGGTGCGGCCTGACGCCCTGGTCAGGGCCATCATCAGACCAAGGGACCTGCTGGACTCCCAAAGGTACAATGCATGCAACTTCAATATGTCAATAGTTCCCACTACTTGGTTCTTCTTCTTTTCTCTTCTTCTTCCTTCTTTTCTTCTTTTCTTTTTTTGTTCTTCGCTATTTATATATTCACTTCACCTCGAAGGTAGATGGTGCAATGCTCAACAATTTTCAGTCTCATTTTGTTTTAAGTTTGTAAATGACTTTTAAACCCATTGATTTTAGTGTTCCCCTATATCCAACCTGGAAACCGAAGACTTTGTATGCTACCAATAGGGAGGGTCGAACACAAAATATATAATCAAATTCTACATATAGTGGTTTTAAGTAAATAATCTCCCAGTGGAGTGAGATATTTATGTTGGCCTCTCATGTAATTCCAATGGTTCTAGAAATAATACATAATATTATTAAAAATAATGTAATCTCTGAAAATACCGGAAACAATGTAAATTGGCTTAATGGAATTATCTCAGTGCTCTATTTCAATATGTGAATGCTTTCCGTGTTACTATTTTGAGATTGCATTTTTTTTAAAACACATATCCTCAGCTTAGTTTCTTTTTATGTTTTGAGCAACATCATGCTTGTTATTTAATTGCTTTATTACATTTCCTCTAGCAGTGTTGGCAGTTATCTTGTGCTAGTGCCCCACCCCTACAACAGTGTCAAACACTTGATAGCTGAACCCCATACTGTACTCATTAGAATCCCTTCATGGGTATTCAGTGTATGTCAGTGTCTTCAACTGTAAGAAAGTGTTCAGTGTGTTCGTCTGGGATCTGTCCCATATAATGGTGAGAAAATAGAAGGCTTTTGTTTTAGATACTCGGTGGTGGAAGAAAACGCTTATAACAGGATTACACGATAAGACATGCTGAAGACAATGTCACTGAAATATGAAAACAAGCAACTATGTTTTGGATAGATACAAGGATAGTTATTATGATTAGCAGCATTAACAAATACATTAAATTAGGATGGAATGAGATAATAGTACTTGCACCAAATGAAAAGAGTAATGTAGCCTGACCTATAGCAAGGCCATTCAGTAAACAGCTTTTCCCCCCAAGGTATTTTCTGGAATTGTGTTACCATTGACATAAATATTAAGATGATCTACCTTTCTTATTATTTTTGTGCAAAGCCATTTATGGTAGAGTAAGATACACTGATGATACACAACAGATATTATTCTTAAGCTGTTTTAGGTCAGAAATGGATTACCTCTTCTATTCTGCTGCTTTTACTTTGTGTTACATGTCTTGATTATTGTCTGAATATCCTTCTGCTCCTTATTTGCCTCACCTTCTGTTGCACCTCACATCCAAGCTCCATCTTTACTTCATATGTTTTCAGTTCCAGTTCATTAAACAAGGTTCTGGGTGAACATCAGCCGCAAACACAAAAGATGTTGCCATCAGGTGGATTCTTTTTGTCAAGGGAAAGTCCACTTTTCTTATTATTTCCAACAGTTTTTAGATGTTCATTTTTCAATTATGAATCCATTAGTGAAAGTCTTCAAATGTTACTTATCGTTTTATTTTACTCAGTATTGTGGTTTGGAAATTGTATTGTCACAGTACCTCAGACACCAAATTATTGCATTGTGCGGGGGCAGATTCATCTTTTCCAGAATCATTTTTTTTTTTAAAGGTGGCATTACGAGAAAGCAAATTCATTTTTGTTCTCTCTTCAAAGGGACGTGTTTCTCTTTGTCCGCAGCAGAATGTGAAAACAGTAATTACAGCCGGGATTCACCAGACTATTTTAATAATATGACGGTTTAAAAAAATATCCTGGGTCTGCTCTTTCAAAACACAATGTTTGTATCTGCCTTTGCTGTGCTTTGTGAGCCGGGTATATTGAGTGCATTTACCAGCGTAAAGAAGACCTTGTCCCTTCTTATTTATGGACAGTTAGATGCACTTTACCTTAATTTTTCATTTCTTCACAAGAAAAACTTACACTGTGCTTGGATTACCTCCAGAGGCTCTATTTGTGTTGGCAATGTGACATTTTGGTAACTGTCTGATCAGAGCCATGCAGAGGCAACTGTAGAGCAGTTTAAAATCAAGATTGTTTAAAGAGATATATGTTTTGTGACCACTTAAATCACCTGTTTTTTGTCCCATCAATTACAGTCAGTACAAGTTGAAGAAATGTTTTCTTTTTAAATGCAAGGCTATTAACCAACAAAATGCTGAATTAATTGGAAAATTGGTATAACTAGACAAAATGTCCTTAATCCAGACAGAGTATCTCCTGTCAGTTACATGTTAGAGAGGGAAACAGGCCCCACTGCTTTGCTAGGGTACGCAACCATGTCATGTCGGGTTTATTGCAAGTGTTAAAGGAATACGCCACTGATTGTTGAAATAGGGCTTATCACAGTCTCCTCTAGCTGTATATAGGTGGGCCAATGCATTTTTGTCTCTGTCTGACTGCATGATATCTTGGCACCATGTAGCCGTGCTTTGACTGCGCTTCCACTCAGTTTAGTCCCAAGTCAATATCTGCCTAAGAAACCGTCTAGTCTTACTCTGCATAGCTATTTGTACTTGTGAATACGCAGGCGACATGAAGTAATTAGGTTGTTTTTGTTTTTTTGTTGGCTCAATTTTACTCAAAACATGCTAACGGGCAACATAGGATTCCATTCACTACGCTAAGCTAACTAGGCTCTGCCAATGTTGTACAGAATTAGAATAATGCATTCACTGAGGCAAAAATGCATTGGCACACCTATCTACAGCTAGGAGAGACCATGATAATCCCTATTTCAACTAACGGTGGCGTATTCCTTCAACACTTGCAATACATCTGACATGACATAGTTGCGTCCCCTAGCAATGCAGTGGGGCCCGTGACAGACACGAAGCTGCAGACTGTCCCAGTAAGAGACACTGATAAACACATTGACTAACACTGGTGACTTCCTCACTCTTATTGTCAGTTCCTTGTCTCTCACTCTTCTCGCCGCCGACTTCGTGCTCATTGCCATTCAAAGGTTTTTAAATTGCAAACTCTCGTACAGAACATAATTTCCCTTGGAAGCTCAGAAACCGCAGCGGGCAACACCTACAGAATCCTCTAATACTGCTACCTGACCCTGATAGAAACACATTTGAGCATACACACAATCAGAATTAATTATGAGCATTTCTGAGTGTTTATGACTACTCTCTGCAGGATGACAGGAAATGGAGAAGGGGCAGCAGAGATATTCAGCGTTTACAGCCATACAACAGGCCACAATTAGTTCATGTGCATTCTAATAAGCCAGCTATTCATTGCTGAGGAAATAAAATGGCAAATCGAATGTTATTGATTGTGATCAGGCAAGATTGTAATAATATCTGTCACAGAGGATGCAGTCGTTTGCCCATTTTAACAGCTCTTTCAGAGTATGAAGTAACGTATGAGGCAACTACAGTGAGGTATGCTCACTTTTCCTCAACTTGCAAAGTTTCCCCCAGCTACCCATTTTGAATAGCTGTAAACAGTGAATGATTTATGAGGATGCAACAGCAGGAAGGGCTTTCAGTTGCAGTTATTGTACTCCAAGGCCTCTCTAAATAATGTCTCTCTCAGTGGTTGGACCAAGTCTGCTGGGCTCTGCTGAAAGAAAGATATTGACTAGCATGGATAAGGCTGTGTGGCCTGCCTCTGAGTCCATTGACAGAAGAGGCCTGATACTACCCTGAATCCACTCTAAGATTACCTTTATGTAGTATATTCTCTCTTGAATTCAAATGCAATGTATTGTTGTTTTGTTTTGTATTTTGTGCTTCCTACCTATTTTTTTCTGGTCGCGACAATGGGAGACTGGTTTGGTGCTGCAGCGCTAGGGTTGATATATTGGCCAATATTATCTAAAGGTAGATATACATTGGTATTGGTGTAAACTGTATGTTGGCCAATGACTAATTACACATTGCAGTACAGAAACACAAGGGTAAAAGATGTTTGTGAGGTAATTTAGAAACAGTGCCTTCATTAAAGAGAGCACTGACAAGTTCATTTTTCAACTGTAAAATGTCTCACTTAAGAAATTGGGTACAATTTCTTAAAAAGCTCATTTAAAAAGCTAATTCCTTAACAGATAAGATCACATTGTATTGATCACGTGAGGTACATTTTGCTTTACAGCAGCACACGAGGAAGACCAATGAGGGTGAAAGGAATGGGCTACATATAAGTAGAGAAATATATACGTAATAAGTTAGAAAGCTTGCATTCATGTTATCAGTATGCATACATGTACTTGCAAAACTAATGGTGCAGTTTTCCGATAATCTAGATCAAAGTGGCAAAGTGGATATATTATATTTTTGAATAATTAATTTTTGAATAGTGAATATTAATTAATTTTTTTTTTTTAAATCTTGTAACCGCTGGGCTCTAGTTTAGTGTTAGAATTAAATGTGTTGCAGTAGACAGAGCTTTATGTGGAATACTGGTGTAGTTGGAAATATGAGCAGCTTCAAAGTGCAGCAAGAGGTGACTGCTCAAATATTTGAAGTTAAATTCCAAATTAATTCCAGTCCTGTCCAGTGCAATTAAATGTGTATTATTATTATTAGATTAGTCCGCACAACAACTGCATCTCTCATAATTTCTTTAGAAGTGTGCCTATTTTCTTCTTCTTTTTAATTCTTAGCACCATCATGTTGTGATACATATCTGTAACTTTTTTAAGTCCACATATAAAAGGCACCACGTATGCCAACTGATATAAGAGCTCTCATTCTATCATGGTTCATTGAGCTTGTTGGGATGGAATTAGATTTGATTCAAGACAGACACGCTGCAGGTTGGATTTCCTCTGCTCTTGTAGCAATTTGATGTCCCGCGGGGGCATTCAGAAGGCCCAAACACAAATTTGACAGGATTGGCTCCCTGAAGCAAATTGTGTTAAAGTAAGAACAGACTGTCAGGTTGTGTCAGGTTGTGTCACCTCCCTCTTTCCCTCTTTCAAGCTCTCTGTCGCTCTTGTGGTTGTTCATCTCACCAACAGAGAATACATCACAGTCACGGGCCCACTGACCCGGATCAGCCTGTCCACTAGAGGGAAAGTTAGATGTAAATGATTGTTTTAATTAATAAAACTACACCACCACCCATCCCACCTATTACAACTTCGCCCTGGGACCTTGTACATCCTGTAAGCTGCAGAGCCGACAGCAATGTAATCAGTTTTTGTTTTGTGCCATAGTAGGAGGAGCTGCCAAAGATGTTTAAAGAACATATAAACGATGATGGGAACTGAACGACATGGCAAATTTTATTATCAACTATTAGCAAAATGAGTCCCTGGGTCAATCTGTAATCATATGTCACGTCTGATACCAAGTTGCATTGACACACACGAATAGAAGAACACCAACAACTAGCAGCCAACTCCGGCAACTTTACTTCTCTTTAAATGACTTTGGCCCGATGTCTAAACACCACAAGCCAATCAATCCCAGCCATTTTTGCAGTTTCTCATTTGTTTGCCCCCCATCCACAATTAGCTTCTTGAGGCACCATAATTAATCAGAGTTAACACTAGCAAAGCATCCTATAATTCCTCATTTAACATAATGTAATTACTCTTTACTCATTCTAGCATTGAGTATGATCATTTTCCCCTCAAATCGCAAGGTCATTGGTGCCTGGATAGCTCAGTTGGTAGAGCGGGCGCCCATATATTAAGGTTTACTCCTCGATGCAGTGGGCTCTGGTATGACTCTGACGTGTGGCCCTTTGTGGCATGTCTCTCTCCCCTTTCATTTCTTCAGCTGTCCTGTCAATAAAGGCCTAAAAATGCCCCAAAAATAACCTTAAAAAGTCGGTGAGTGTGTCATGTCATGCATTGTTAGCCTACGTTTCTGTTGGACAGGGTTTTTCTTAACACTTTTTGACTCCACTACGAATGTAACTCTTAAAGGAATATGCCACCGTTTGTTGAAATAGGGCTTATCATGGTCTCCCTTAGCTGTAGATAGGTGGGCCAATGCATTTTTTGTCTCAGTGAATGCATTGTTTCAGTCCAGTGCAACACCAGCAGCACTGCTGCTAGTTAACTTAGCGTAGTGAATGGAATCCTATCTTGCCGCTTAGCATGTTTTGAGTAAAAGTAAGTAAAAAAAAACTTTCAAAAAAACTAATTTCTTCTTGTGGCCTGCGTATTCACAATGAGTACAAATAGCTATGCAGATTAAAACTAGACGATTTCCTAGGCAGATATTGGCTTGGGACTATATTGGCACTGTCCCAAATACATATCTGCCTAGGAAAGAACCAGGATATGTCTGTACCCACTAATAAATACTATAATAAAGATGTTCCGTAGATCTCAAGAGCACTGCACTTCCTTGAGTCCTCAGCAATTCACCCGCTAAGTGTGAAGTCGATCAGATAAATAGTTGTCATGAAAATCAAAGGACTGGAAGAACAGACAGAGCCTCCTTCCTTTTTAAGCTATGCCTTAATTTCATCCATTCTTTTAAAACATTTGCACACACAACAGCTACTGTCGTGGCTGGGCTTTGTTTAACCTCAGAAAGTGTGCTTTCATTGGTAGCGTGAAGGATGGCAGGAAGTTTGAGATTCCCATCATCCCTGGCAAACAATGGAAGTGCATTAGCACCAATCAGAGACATTAGAGGAAATTTGTTCTGGCGTGATTTGATAAAGGGCCAACACTTTCTCAAAACAGCCTTCCTTCACTTAACTGACAATAATAGACATCTCTATAGGCAGGGATGGATGAAGTATGCATCCGTTATGCCTTAGCCAGTGCACTTATATCTGATCATGTCGGCTAAAAAGCTTGACTAAGTTTCATTGCGCTGGGAAGGATGTTAGGTAGATTTTGTTTTGCTCTTATTTGGCGCAAATGTAATTAGCCACCCAGGAAAAGAATGTGTTTTATTATGTAGAGTTATTGTATTTCATGTGTCGCATTTGGTCATCAAGTACTTTGTAATAACAGTCTGTAATAACAGTCTGTGTGTGTGTGTGCGTGCGTGCGTGCGTGCGTGCGTGCGTGCGTCCGTGCGTGCGTGCGTGCGTGCGTCCGTGTGTGCGTACGTGCGTGGGTGCGTGCACGCGTTTCATTTAAAAGATATTGACTTGACCAGGCAAATCTGTCAGCCAACTAAATGTAACTGTAACATGCTCCCGCCTTTATTATTACTTGAGGGCCGTGTTTGTCATATTGTGTTTCCCTAATGTCAAGCAAACATTCACACAAGTCCACAAGTCCCATACAGATCCAATTCCATTGGACTTGTGCCCAGTGAAGTCCCATCCATCCAACTCCCACTTGTGGGACCCAGTAACTCTGTTTTCTTTTCTACCCACAGCTCTTACCGCCTGGATAAAATCAACAGTGACATGCGTAACTACATCACCAATTTTGCTGCAGATTTAAGGTGAATACAGGCTCAGCGCCTCTCCTTCCCTTACTTTCTCTTGCTGCCATGTTGCAGTGGTCAGACGTAGGCGCCGACTGGGATGCTGTCCTGCTGACCTACCATGTATGCACGTCTCACAGAGCAAAGACTTAAGACCAGCCAATGAGAGGTCGCCTGGGGCGACCTGCTCTTTCTGGCAAAGCACAAGGCACTATTAAACACGATTTAGATATGATTTGATTCACTGATATACATTGCACCAGCATAAGTCTTCCCATTTACAGCTCCTTTACCACTATAGTCAGACTTGATTTCTGGATTTTTCTGCTTTCGGATGTCTTTGGATGTTCAGAAGGTTGATATTACTTAGAAAACACACACACGCCTTGCCACAGCATGACAAGATGGATTGGGGGACTTTTAATCACACTGGCATTTTTCTTGCTGCCAAACACAAGTGTTTATCTCTATAAAAAGCCCAGAAACTGCTTACTCATCCCTGCCTGCCATTAGAAATGGATATGGCCAAGGGAACCGCACATTGATATTCCTAATGTGATTTGCAAATTATTCTCTAGTTTACTAGCGCATTTCTTCTTCCATGTTATCACTATTTGTCTTTTCTGCAGCAGATTTCAAACCAGGCTGGGGGTTTCTCAACATACCTCTTGCACTGGTGGGGTTGCATAATTATTTGACTTGGCTGAAACCGGGATGCTTTCTGAAGGACGTTCTTACTAACTAGCTCCTGATTTGCATTTCCCTCATTTCCAAGCATTGATTCGATGTTTCAAAACAACAGAAATCGAACTGCCGTTTTAAGGACGACGGTGTACACATCAATGTAGTGGGGGAGAGAAACATACAGAGAGAGGCTCCCCTCTTGGGAAACACAATGTCATAACCAGTCTCCCTCTTACGTTCAGGTTGCAGGACTGACCTTGGTAACCCTTTATTGTTTTTGTCATCATGTAATTAAATTGTGTTTAATTGACTTGCTTAAGACATCCTCACCATGGCTGTAGTCCCACTCCCTCCTTGCTTCTCCTTTTCTCTCTCTGTTCAGTCAGAGCTATCACTTGCAAGCCGCCAGGGACATGCACCCAAGCATTGCTCTAGATCCCTCAACCAACTACAACTCTCCCAAGTTTCGCTCCAGGAACCAGAGTTACATGCGGGCAGTCAGCACTCTCAGTCAGGCTAGCTGTGTTAGCCAAGTGAGCCAGGTGAGTCTGCACCCTTTCAACTTGTACTGGGGACCATGCACATTTATACACATTGGGGGCTACTGAGTAAGAGCATAACTGTCCTAAACATAGTTTTCACTGTCACTGCAACGTTTTTATAGTCCCCTTTCTTATTATTATTAATCCCCAGTGGGGAAATTATAATTTTCAATTTACAGTGTTTGTTTGAAATCATTACACAAAGGCCTGACACACACACACACACACACACACACACACACACACACACACACACACACACACACACACACACACACACACACACACACACACACACACACACACACACACACACACACACACACACACACACTCAGGACCTATTCATGCACAAATGGAGAGATGTCAGAGTGAGTGGGCTGCGACTGCTGAACAGGTGCCCTGAGTGGTTGGGGGGGGGGGGTTTACAGTGTCTTGCTCAAGAGCCTCTTGACAGGGCCCAGGAGGTGAACTGGCATCACTCCAGAACCAATCCGCACGCCGTACTTTGATCCATACAGGGACTTGAACCTGGACCTTCTGTCTCCCAATCCTACTACCTACAGACTGAGCTACTGCCACCATGTAGATAGATTTTTCTGGCTTTGCTTTACTTATACTTGATAGTTCATTGCACGTACTATATTTGGATACATAAAAATACTCCAACAGGGTTTGTTGAGATATTTATCTCCCTCTTAAAAGAGAGGCATATTTCTTTTTGAGTCTTAGAAGCTCAACTAAACTCCAACTTATTGAAAATCCCAATAGAACAAGATGTTTTTCTTTTATTCCTGATATATGTATATAGTAGATATATATCTACTAGTGTGGAGATATTACATAATAGAACAATTTAAAAAAGTTTAACACTTAAAAAATGCACATAAAAAATGTTGTGACATTATGAAAACACATTTTTTTATTCATTTCGTATCTCTGTGCTGTCTTTTGCCTATTCATATGTGCACTTGTTTGATTTTAGCAACAAACCTTGCTTTTTAATTTAAAGGGAAATTGACGGTGGACACCGTGTCCGGTTTTACAACCGACCAATTTCTCACAGAGAAACTAAGAAATATCCACACCTGCTTAACAATGAAGAAAAGCATGCTTTCTCCCTTTTGTTTCTTACAGGTGAGTGAAACAGAAGTAAATGGTCAGTTTGAATCCGTGTGCGAGTCGGTGTTCAGTGAGGTGGAATCCCAGGCCATGGAGGCTTTGGACCTGCCAGGCTGCTTCAGAACCCGGAGTCACAGCTACCTGCGGGCTATCCAGGCCGGCTACTCCCAAGACGATGACTGCATCCCCCCCATGGCCTCCACTGTCACTTCCACCATCAGGGCTACCACAGGTAAGGGCTATTTAACATAAACTTGATTTGCACAATACAATGTGTGACGTTCTAGATGTTGGTATTTTTGTTTCTACTTACAAATTGACACCAAAAGTTTTTATTTGGCATTAACATGTGTTAATGGATGAATATAGAACAGTTAGTGCAAATTGGTTGTACTGCCAAACAGCTTCATTTCTTTGCATGAATCACTCTTGTATGTTTCCATTGTTTTTGATGGACGTTTTGTTACCGTAGGCTACCACTTGTGAGCTGTGCTAGTTCATCCTACTGTATTTTGTATACAGTGTTTCATTTGCTCATCCGTTGGATGCATCAAAGAGTAAAGCTATGAACCCTATTGAAAATCACATGTCTGAAATAAAAATCAGGAGACATGACTACTTTTTCTTCTACATTTTGGAAATCTGACTTTCTTTATGATGCTAAGGGGTGACACTCGTGAACTTATTCACAGCTTTATTGCGAATTGAGGAAAGAAATGATAAAATTGCTATATGCATTGTTTACTTGTAAACCCAGTTTACACTTAAATATAACAACATACAGTATATTGTGAACGTTTTTCGCTCAAAAAGTGTTCACACAAATGATTTTGTATTATTGCAAAGTTCATGGTTACACACACTTAGATAACATTACAGAAGTGCACACTATTGTGTCTAGACCTGGATAATGGATAATCTAATGGTGACAACAAATGCACCGGTAACTGAACTGTCACACTTGTTAGACACATAATCACATATGCAAAGTTGTTACAATAACTCTAAACCTACTCCGATGACACATGCATTCATTTCTGATACTGAGCCTTGATTATAAATTGCAAGTTGCTGGTGGTTTCAATAAATCCTATGATCGTTGGCTTCACTGAGGAAATGATGCATCCTTGTGATGAAGAATGTGGGAAGAAAAGAAGAAAAGATGTCCAGAGGAGAAGTCTGAGCGGATTCCACCTCTCCACACAGTAGATTCCTGATCTAACAACATCAGTTGGACTATAATAGGGAGGGCTAGAGGTGTGGCCATCTGGAACTGTGCTTATGATCAATTATTCATACCTATAAGTGTTTACTTACACTGCTTTCTCAGTAAAATCAAATACCTTTGCATTTTTAGGATGCAGAGTTTGGTATGTGATAGATTTCAAAATTTTGGACCTCACTTTTTCAATAGGGTTCATACTATACTTCTTGATTGATGGGAAATGGTTTGGAAGCTTTGCTCATCTTTGCCTCTTTTCATTGCACAAAGTACACATTTTTTACCTCGACTGAAAGCAGACGAGCATGCAAGGATTGTTATTTCATTTATTAGAAATATTGTCCTCTCTCTGTGATGTTTTCGCGCAGCTAGGAGTTTTAGCTTTGTGCATTGAAAAGATGCAAAGAATGCATGCTACAAATTAAGCTTGAGAAGGCAGTGTAAACCTTTATCAAAAATGAGTCAAAATGGGAGTACTTTCCCAGTGTTAAACTGGTTTTCAACATTGTAATGTATAATATTATATTGTTAAACTCCTAGAATTGAAACTATTCAATACACATCTACAGTATATAGATGAGTAAATTGGGGCAATAATCATAAAATTAGCACATAGTTAAGTTGTTGCTTTCTGCTGTTATCTTATTTTGACTCATGGCATTCAGTGCATGATTTAATGTTACTGCTTTGTGGCAATAAAAAGCACATTCTCTCCAGCTGCCCACACCTGTGGCCATATTACAGATACATATTTATATTTGTCTTCCAGACAGAAATTATGTGCAGGAAGAATCTTGTTTACCTGACCAGGCCAGTGTACTTGAGGATTTGGCAGACACGGCCCCTTTGGCTCATGATGATCTAGGCTGCCCCATCAGAAGAGACAGGCTTTACCAACAAGATATCATGGGCGCTACAGCCAAACCTCTGTCTGGACCGTCTGTTTCTCCAAGCCTCTTCAGATCCCCCAGATCTAGTGCCCCCGACCGGCCATCACCAAAAGCCATCCAGGCCAGTATCAAAGAGTCTGCAACATTGGCAGCAGCTATCAGCATGCAGTGGAAGGAAGAAGTCTCTGCCATGCGTCGAGAGCTAGCTGATCTAAGGAAGGACCTCTGTACAGAGCTTCGTGCTTTCAACAGTAATTTTAACACTTTCACACAGCATTACAACACATGGTCTCCCCAAGGTGGTAACACGGCGGCTGGAGTTGGGGTTGGTTTAGGTGGAAGGGTTGGGGCAGGAACAGCAACAAGACCCAGGGCAGAGGCAGAGGAAGGGGAAGGAGCAGGAGGACTTGGAACCTCTGGAGCAGATGGAGGCACTGGGGGAGCTAGAGAGAAGAAACCGCAGATATCAAAAGTGTCAGTGGGGACCCAAGCCAAAAGCAAGGTCTTGGTCCGGCAAAACACTGCAGATGCCGCTGTCAATTGTCCAGAGAAGAAGGAGAAAAAGAAAGGCGCCCACCGAAAATTGCCAAAACAGCTCTCCATGGACCCAAGCATTCTTGCCTGTCCACAATCGATGTACGTGGAGAGTGCCATACCACTTTCTTTGGATCCAATACTTCCAGGCTCTGTTAAAGCAGTCGAACCAGAGCCATTTGATTTGATTGCTCTGCCATTTAGGGCTGAACCAGAACCAGAGCTGCCAGACCTTGCAATTGTGGTCACTAATGAGCCAGTCACCACTCATAGTCCAGTGCCAATTTCCTCAAACGCAGCCGTTGAGAGCCCTCAGCATTCCATGACAGTGGATCAAGAAATGCTAATCAATCAACCGCGAATAAATATATGCCCAGCAAATGATTCCTATTCAGATACTGAACCATCTCACCCTGATGACATGAAATCCCCAGACTCAGAACTAATTGAAAGAGATAAGATACCGCTACCATGTCCAGTTCCTGTAGTTACTGTGTCTCCACCTGAGGAATGTGATTGTGACATAATGTCAGATTCAGAGTCTCAAGAGTCTCCGGATCCTGTCACCGTGGAAAAGCAAGATCCTGTGTCTCAATACCCTACTGAAATTTCTTTACCATATTCAGGATTAGTAGATCCAGATCCTGCAGACCCAACAGAACTGGAATCAAAACCATCAGACTTGCCCATAGTGTGCTTATCTGACCCTATTAGTCAAGGCCCATTCTCAGTCTGTGAGGCACCCACAGTTCATCTTGATACTGTTACTTCATGTAATTTAGATACTGAAATCATATGCCCATCCATTGTGGTGTCAGAATACCTTGACACAGATTATCCTGTAAATCTAATTGACAGTGACACAAATTTAGATCCCATTATCACCTTTCCAGATCATCCCTCTGACCTTGCCTCAGAGCAAATGACAGCAGTCTCAACCTTACCTTCCACTTCTGTTGAAACTCAACTCAACACTAACCCCCTGTCCCAAGATTTAGAGTGGCCACCCCTTCCCGAACCACTTGATACCACCCCTATATATCATGCCGATCTGGTCCACTTTGACTTAGTCATGCTGACTTCCCTAGATCAAGATGATCTTGACTCTGTGTTCATGGACCCTGAACCAGAGCCCTTTGACCTGAGTGTTGACTATCCATTTAATACAGAGGATTTAGATCCCCCCTTTAACCAATCAGATTGTCAAGGTTCACCCCTACCGACTGTTGACCCTGCCACAGTGTGCCCCTTTGAACCTTCACAGTCAACTGAATCTGTCTGTATGGATCCAGCTATGGAATATCACTTAGCTCACACGCCTCAGGATGTAGCCTTAGAATCACATGAAATCCCTCTACCACAGGTCACTCTAACAATATCCCCCCCTAGTTCCACTGATACGTCACTGGAAATAGACTTTGGACCCACAAGTCCAGCCACAGATCCTCTTCCACCAGATGCAGATCCATCACCATCGAGTCTTGATGACATGTATTCAGTGGACCTGGAACTCATGGAGCCAAATGATATGATTCCAGAAACACTGGAGTGTATTGCTGTATCACAGGAGTATGGGGAACTTGTGGAGGAAGAGACCCTAGGTAGTACAGAGAAGTCCCCAAGTGAGCAGGCATTTCTGTGGTACAGGTGGCAGAGGAGGGGCCAGAGACGTGAATCAATGTACAGGAGTGCCAGCGTTGAACTCTGGAGCAGGAGATACGATTACAACAGTGCAGAAATCACATATGTCTCTCTCACTCTGTGAGATCGTACCTCATTCTCAGCAGACAAAATGTAGCTCAAAGTATATTTATAGCTCACGGTTTGTAGCTGCCGGTCCACTGTAGAGCAACGTGCAGATCTAAATGTCATGTGAACATTCGCATTTAAAGCAAGGACTTTTTTTCTCATACACAAACCTGCTGTAATCTTCCCTGAAAAAAGACTGCTTTGGTGGCAGCTTAAAATCATATTTTAAGGATTGCTCCATCCTGCAAGAATGTGAACAACCATGCTTCAAAAACATTTGGTAAAAAGCAGAATGAACTTTTCTGAAGCTATCACCACTGAATTATATATTCCAAAACAGTACTGCCTTTGTTATCACTGGATACCTGAATAACATTAATGTTCTTGTTCATTCAGTACATTACATCAGAAGATTTTAAGAGCTTTTTTTGGAGCTGGCATAATGTATACAGTACAACGTCCTGACAATCCTTTCCTTGTTTTGAGCTTTCTGTTTATTGTCACTCTTAAGTGGAGTGAAGTGAATCTTTGCAGTTATCATATAACTATAAGGACATACTGTTTACTATGTGAGCTGTTGGCTGGACTCTGGAGGAACACAGAAGTTAAACTGTGGAATGATGTTTGCACAATCCTAGACTGAGCTGAATACTGTACTGTTAATGGAAAATAGAAAGTAACCCGCATTATTTTAACTCATGCTCCAATATGATTGCAAACCAGTACAGTTATGGTACGTAACCTCTATGTACACACAACATCGTGTTACCCACATGCACATAAAATTTGCTACCAAACTTATAGCCTATATACACACATCTTTGCTCTACAAAAAGTATAAGAATACAGTTATTTCAAAAACACTGTCAACCATGATTTCATTTGTCTGATAATCTGACTATAGTCAAAACAGGCCTTGTTGAGAGGTGATATTGTATTTGTTACTGTATGATATCCTCTCAATGCTCAGGAATCAAAGACTGAGAATGTAATACTGGGACAAGTGTAAAGACATGTTGACTTGTGTTTCTTCCGGAAAAGAGGTTTACAAACTGTGGCTATTTTTGTGTGTGAAACTGAATGATGTTATAATTGTGCATGAAATATGGCCTCAGTGGTTTTGTGCATTTCATATACAGTGCCTCATTGTTCTATTCATCGTTTCATTTTGAAATTCAGTGCAATGAAAGGAGCCTCATAAGGAGCACGGAATACACAGAATTCTGTTACCAGCAATGAACAGATAAAAAGCCAGGCATATCACAAGATATATCTGTGCTATGTGTCCAATTAATGGGCTCTATAAGGAATAGCCCACTGAAGTCTGTCCTCTAATAAAGTGTGCTGAGAACAAAAAGAATCTTAACTGAACATCAGTGAGCTGCCAGAAAGGATTTTTCTGTGTGCTGTTTTTGAATTGAATATGTGCAGAGCACTTTATGAAAGTTTGCTAAATTGACTGAATCTGAAAGGTTTTCAAAGGTGTTGGAAGTTAATTAGGTTGTATTGTTGAATTAATTTTGCCCATTTCCCCGGCACGAAACACACCACCCTTTTCCTCCCTTTTAGTGTTTTACTTTTCATTTGCAAAATTGTTTATCTAAAAGTAGCACATAATTTACCCTGTACAGCAGTGATATTATGTTCATTCATATGAAATCATCTGAATATAAACTGCTTCAGGATTTAGTCGTGCAATGAAAGATATCGGCATTTGATAATAGGCCCTTTTTTTCTGTAAACTTTGGAACAGAGAAAATGATTCTGATGAGTTGGGAAATGTCTGCTTACTTGGAGGTAGATTTTGCAAAACAAATCATGCTAGTTGCCCTTGTGTTAATTATAACAGAATATTTACTGTTCTATTATTAAAATGCTATAAAAGTAAGCCAATAACTTCAATGGCATGAAGAGGAGTGAACTGATCTACTGCTATTCACTTAATTGTTTGTATTGTTTTCTCTATGCGTATACTTTCATTCATTGTGGAGGTCATGCAGTTTAAGGGGAGTGTAATGGGGTGTTAACCTTTGCAGAAACATTCTCTAATTATAAGGTTAAACAATGCCAAACATCATGATCATAATCTTTCATTTCACCAAGCATTTACATTATATGGGGTGAAAGTGTCTGGATTATCACTTAAACCCACAATGAGCTGTTGTATCAATTGTTAGCAGTCTTAAACAGAACTTTTTTTTCCTGATTTGAGACTAAATCTTTAAAAACCAATGGATTAAATGGTATTCAATAAACATTAGAGATGTAGAATCCTACTACACAATCAAAGATAAAAAAAATAGTAATTGCTATTAGTGCTGATTACTTAATGTGCACTCACTTAGTCACTGTCTGATCAAGGTATTCTGTTGAAACGTGGACTTCCTATTCAGTTTGTCTCTGGAATGAAGGCATTTCTTTTGTCTAAGTTTCTTCTGAGTTGTGATTTTGCTATACATCCTACTCTGCAGGTTGATCCTCATAGCCTGCAGTTACTCCCAGGATCCACACCGCGTGTGCTTTCTGTAATGTAGTTAGAATGTAGTTAATGTTTGGCCAAAAAGGCCCACTATTCTGAATTTCCACCCCACTCCCTTGTTTTCAGGGATCCAGTTTTGCCTTCCCTCTACCTGCAGCAATGATCGGACCCCCCAGCAAACCCCAGGTAATCCAACCTGGGGCATCCTCCATTGCCCCATTTCAATGCGACATTATTTAAATGAAACACAAGACACACATGAGTCATCCTGTGGCAAGTTGCTGTTGAGCATGTTTTTGAGCATGTTTCAAAAATATTGATTATCTGCAATTGCTCCCACATTTAATGAGCTACAAGTTACCACGCAGTTAATAAGCAATGATACTCAAACTTGCAATTAGGAGTTTACTGAATAGAATATGAGTCATTCACACTAAAACATATTTTTTCATGAAGCACTTGAGCCTATAGCATCTATATTGACTGGAGGATGCAGTTGCTCCACTACACCTGCAGTACACCCCCCTACTCTAAACTAGCATACTCCTCCTTTGTTTTAGACACTAGTTATGGCAGAGCTCAAATTTTAAAAGTACTTTCTCCTCTGTCACTTGACTTTTTATGATAGCGTCTCTTTCTAAAACCTGCCTGAAACTCTGTTCCAAGTGTGCAATACCACATGACTGCACAAACACATAGACACACACCACCCTTTGAATGTTTCCAGCATTAGCTTCCATTGTGCATTTCAGAGACCCGTCTAGTTGACAAGTAGCCAATTTAATTTCATGCAGGGTGAGGTTCAGACCACAGTGACATGCATCTGGTGACATGCAGATGAATCACAACAAGCAAAAGAGTTACTGACAGACTAGTCTCGCGTTGCCAGACCTCTCTCCTCAGCCCTGTGGAGGTCTAGCTACACCATAGATACATTCTGGGTTCTTTCAACCAAGCACAATTTTCTTGGGCAAACCTAAGCTCCAAAAGCAGCGACATATGAAATGAAGTTAGCGGTGTATAGAATACAGCAACGTGAGCTATTTAAATTGGTATTGCCGCATGTGTACTTCGTCCAAAGCAATCCCACCAACCGGTCCCAAAATATCTCAGTTAGATAGTAAATTCCACGAACACATTTTTTGTAAATCTTTACAATCATTCATCGAAAGAACCAAGCAGGCCTTCCTTATTGTACAATCCTAATTTTCAGTGTGTGGCTTGCTAGTGCATTTGTTGTTGTTCCCGAAGCAAAGGGATTTTGAGAACAGCAACAAACAAAGAGCCAAAGGTGAGGGACATCCGTACTTTAGTTGACCTAGACCACTGAAAGACAGACTCTGCAGTGTGACTGCTATGAACCGCGGGACAACATCGAAACAAAAGCCCCTCCTTTCTCTACTTGCCATAAAATAACTATATTTACTGCTACAGGGGTGTTTTCTTTGTTGCAAACAGTGTTTTGGTTTTAAGTGATTTATCACAATCTTTAAAACTTTACAAATAATCCAAGGTTGGTTATGTGAGTTGGAGTAATGACTCACCCATTCTGTTTTTTGTTATCTGTTGTTGGCTGTTTTTATGTGAATTTCTTTATTGTTTCCGTCTGCAACACTCGTCACGAGGCCAATAATGTGAGTTAACAATCCATCTTCCTCTCCCTCCCTCGCTCCAGATCATTTACATATCCTTAAAAGCCTGCTGCAAAACAAACTGCTGCATTTCCTTTACAGTGATAAATCCAATCAAGAAGAAAGACCCTTAACGACGTGTGACTCAGCTCCCTCCTACCCCACCCCCATGTTAGCATACAAGTCAGTCCTGCTAGATAGAGAGGTCCAAACAGAGATGGAGTGGTTAAATCGCTGCCTCTGGGACTTGTCTACTTGTTTTAACTACTGTGTGTGCGTGTGTGTGAGTGTGTGTGTGTTTGTGTGTGTTTTTCAGTCCACTTAAAATATTTTTTTTAAATATGAATTGAACTACTGTAGAGCAACAGCCTGGATCCTTACCCTATGCTGAAGGCGATCCAACAAAATGGCATGATCGACACTGTCAAATACAGCACTGTGGTCCAGCAAAGTAAAAATAGCACAATTGTGTGTGTGTGTGTGTGTGTGTGTGTGTGTGTGTGTGTGTGTGTGTGTGTGTGTGTGTGTGTGTGTGTGTGTGTAAGAGAGATAAAGAGAGGGATTAAATAGAGTACTCACACTGAATACAAATAACTTACCTTTGAAGATGCCGCTTATTACACATATTCTACATTCAAATTAACTTCTCAAGTTGGTTGACTGAACTGTTAAATTTTGAATTTGACTAACGTGTTTGTTCGAAGAACATAATTCGTTCCTCTCTTTTCCAAAATCTGACCAACTTTTACTTCATTTGTCATTTTACTGTCTGAGTAAATCTTGATATCCATCCTTGCTTGGTCATTGTTCCTTAACAAATAAATCAGATAAATCTAATTAATTCAAATTTTCATGCACTCTGCATTTTCTCCCCCAGTCATGTGCACTCGCCTTGCAGTGGCATGCCTGCAGCCTTGAGAACCAAAGATAAAAACTGGAATAAATTTGTAAAGAGAGGGCCATAAGATTAGGTAATAGGATGTGTCTAGGATAGAGACTCATCTTGTTGATGTTGCCGTGGTGTACAACACTTTTACTGCAAGCATAATGAGTGAGTGAGTGTGTGAGTGAGGGAGTGAGGGAGTGAGGGAGTGCGTGAGTGCGTGCGTGAGTGCCTTGATTGTGTTCACTTCAGATTAGATCTAAACGCTGAGTAATACTGCCACTGCCAAGATGGGAGCAAGAATTATGACTCCCCTTTTGCACGACTGGCTGGCTAATAATGACTCTATTTTGGTCCTCCTGCTGAATCATGCCCCTTGAATGGGTCATCCCTTTCCTCCTTTGATCTCTCCTCGCTCCCCGATTCATCCTCGCGCTCTATCCCACAAACACAAACCGTCTCTCTCTCTCTCTCTCTCTCTCTCTCTCTCCCCCTCTCTTCCTGCCTGCACAGATCCACTCTCTCTTGTGAATGGACATCAGCATGAGTCATTGAGCCCCCAGAGCGGAACACTCTTCATGGACGTCCCTAGCTATTTACAAACGCAATCGAAATATGGGTCAGAAAGAGGCCAAAAGGTGTTGCAGGGTGTAATGTGAAGCCTGGGGTTTTATTCTTACCATAAATTATGCTATTTAGAAAAATTAAAAATAAAAGCGTCACAAACAAAAAAGAAATTTCTTTTCTTTTTTCAGACAACAATGTGTTTAATTCTAATGCTATTAATTGGGAAAATGGGGATAATAATTGGGAGCCTGTATGGGGGCTGCAGCTCATTAGAACCCAAAATAAATCACACTTTGGTCTTATAAGGACTCCCTTAATTGCTTTGTGTGATGTAAGCATTTGTAAGATAAAAACAGAAACACAGAGTTCAACACGGTTTATCTCTTTGTCAAGGAAAAAGATAACCCATAACTTAACCTGCAGCGTGACTCAGTGTTCTTCCTCTTCGCCTTCTTTCTTCTGTTCTTGGCTCTGAGGTGCAGTACCTGGCACACTCTCAGCTTTGATCAAAACACACCAAACGTTGCTTTTGCTTCATATCTTTCAGCTCGTAACCACACTGAGTGAACATTTCTCTAAAAAGCTTGAAAACAGACACGTCAAAGCTTAGAAGGCGTTTATGACCCATTCCTCAAGTCCATGTCTCTGTGGCTTAAGTCCATATTCTCGTTTGCACTTAAAAGAAAGTAATCCCCCTACTTTCTGTCATAAAATGGACAGATTAGGAAGATGAGAGTTGTCAGGCTTCCTTGAGCAGTATCTCCTCCCTACGATCCTCCACACACAAGTACTGTTGATTACTTGTCCATGTCTGATGAGTGTCTCATGTTACTGAGGCTTTGATGTTCTCTGTTACTTTATCGACTTGTTCATTATTAAAAAATTTATATATTGAAATACTCCCAATTCCCTCCCTAATCTGAGCACTGTCTGACAGTGAACAAAAGATGAGAAAAAAAGTCTCTCTGCACTTGTAGAGAGTCAACAGAAAGTACACACTCAGCCAGAAGCTTGGATCGATAAGATAGTCAGCAGTTTTCCATGGGTTAGACTTAAACATATTTAGCAACAAGCTACATTTTGTGAAGTTGTGAAACAGATGGTCTTGCTGCCTAATGTCCCATCATAATCACTGTGATAATTAGCTCCACACATATGCTAATGAGGTCATTAAGTAATAAAAGTAAGTTAATTATGCAATAATATTAATTTCTAATACATTGGAAAGTGCTCCCCTTAATCTGCTTGTTGTCATATGACAAATGGGTAAGAATATGCGGTTCCTGCATGATGTTTCTGCCATACTGACATCCATCTATGTCATATGTTGCAATTAAATAGACATTTGACACTTTGAACAAAAACAAGCCAGTAGCTTTAACATTTCCTGTTTGAAAAGGATAGAGTAGGTGTACTACTAACTGAAAATTCAAACACTACTATGAGGAAAATAACAATCAGCAATCAGGAGGTAAGATGGATAGATAGCAGATATTTAATGGAAACGTCTGGTGATGTCCTACATTTATATCTTTTTAAAGAACTACATGAAAACAAAACCAACAACGTACTGAACCTACCAACATGTATTGTTTGTGTATCCAAAACCTGATATAGTTAAACTGTCTGTGCCATAAGTATACCTTCATTCCCATGGACACTGGCACTGCAGTTTATTTTGACTGTATGCCACACCATCACTCCATCCTGCTTTTCAGAAATACTAACTACAGCTCTAAATGTGTTTTAACTCACTATTAACTATTTAATACTAGTTGGGTAGTAGTGTCACATTGTTTTAGGAAATTACATTAAATCTAGTTTTTTGATCACTTTTTTTTTTTTTCACGTTTTAAAAGATCTATTATCAATTATACAATACATACAGAATTCCATGATGTCAGTGACACGATAATAAATGCAGTGTGTAAATATTGTGTCTCATTTTACGTCTGTCCACCTTTTCCAGCCATCAACTACACACCCAACTACAAGAAGGCCCCTCCTCCAGTCCCGCCCCGTACCACCTCCAAACCCCTCATCTCCATCACGGCCCAGAGCAGCACCGAGTCCACCCAAGATGCCTATCATGAGGGGAGACACTCTCATGGTGGAATGTGGGCCCCTGACGGCATCAGCCTGGGGCTAAACCCAGGCAGGGGCCTCTACAACTCCACAGACAGCCTGGACAGCACCAAGGCTGTGACCATAGCTATGGAGGCGGCCGGAGTCATGGCCGGAAAAAGACACCCGTCCACAGACAGTCACAGCTCGGTGCTCACCTGCGACAAGGCCATCCTGGTGTCCAAGGCTGAGGAGTACTTGAAGACACCTCGGTCCTCTATAGGGATACAGGTTAGTCTGTCTCAAAGTGTGCAAATTAAGAAGATCTCACATAGGATCAAATGAGTAGACCATTAAAAATTCTTTCAAGTCAAACTTATGCATGGCTAATACTGAATAGACTCTCTCTCTCTCTCTCTCTCTCTCTCTCACTCACACACACACACACACACACACACACACACATACACACACACACAACTCAGAAACAGTGTTCTCTTTACAGCAGCTAAAAATAGCAAGAGTGAGTCACCTTACTGCAATCCATCAATTAAGATTCAACTCATGCTGGAGCAGGTTTTAGTGAATGGAAGTTCACTCCTTGGTTCATTTACTCCCTCTCCATTTAATGTACCTATTTCTCTTTCTCTCCAATATAATGGTCTTCACGCTCCCTCTCTCCTTCTGTCTCCCTATCTACCTTTTGTCTCTCTCTACCACACTCGGTGTGATCTTATCTTGGGTTTGTCTGCCTCATTTTCTGAAATAAGCTGAGGTTCCGATGCTGTCGATCTCTTGTTGCAGTCTAAAGGTTGCAGAACAAAGAGGGAGGAATCTGTGGCAGCTCACATCATCACCTCAGGGCCATTTCTAGTATTTTATTAAAGCCAAATATTCAAAGTTTTGTGTGAATTTAAAAGCCATTGTACCTTTACTTGCTCTGTGCATGAGAAGTAGTAATTTATGTATGCGTTTATGTATTCTTCTTGGTCCATATACAGTACTTCAGTTCTGATCCCCACAACCACTCTTTATCCTCATAATTTAACCACATCCATGTCTACTTTCTTCTATTAATCTCTCCCCATCCACTCAGTTTTAAATGCTATTTACTCAAACTGCGGTGCAAAGTTGAACATAAAATCCTTTCAAGTATTTGAAGTAAAGAATGCAGACAACTTTACTAGAGGTGTTTGAATGTCGTTGGGTGCTGTTCAAGTTTCTTGCAAAAATAAATCAAGCCCACCCTTAAAGGGTAATTACTATGTTTTTTAGGTGATATTAAGAAAGTCCTTTGGCTGTAGATTTGCCTAACCCCTAAATTATCAAAAGCCGTTGACAAATGTTGCCATTGGGGAGTCAGCCAGCGAATAAATGATCTCTTCAATGTCAATTGATGCTGCCTGCGTTGTATTACATTCAAACTTAGAAAATACTCAGCAGTAACTTTTGCCCAGGCATTACATTTCACTGTAATGTGTGAATGATAGCAATTAAAAATAGCCTTCAACACATTTCTGACAGCCTATTAAAAGTATGTACAATAATTTATCCTGATGAAAAACCTCTATCACAGATTTTTTAACATTAACTTGCTGTTACTTACCAGAAAGTTAATATAGTAGCGTTTTCCTAGTGTATATGTAGAAAACAGAAAAATGTCTTTGTAAAATCAGAAAAATGAAGGGAGCATAACCAGGCCTAGAAATATTTTTGATGGACCCCTTATTGGTCCCTAGATTCAAGCTTTGGTGAAGTTGTGTACTCCACCCCAAGCTGTAAAATAGTTTTGTGAAACTAAAATAAATATGTTCAAAATAAGTCTTTTTTCTTAGCTAAACAGTAAAAAAGCGTTTTCCTCACAAGCCTGTACTTGAGCCATCATTAATAATCCCAGAGATGATGTATTGCAGTGTGAACAGTCAGCTGGCATACTTAATCATTAATTTAGCAGGCAGTGTGCAGCAGTACATACAGATTGAGTGTGTAGTATGCAGTGCATTAGTATGCAATTTCAAATAGCCAAAGGAGTTGAACTGGTATATATGGAGAGGGGCTGATGAGTGAATGAGATGCAGGTGTGCAGGTGGGTGGGAAAGGCCGCTGATGAGCCTTCAACAGGGTCACATTCAGCCCCGACAAAACGTAGCAACACCACGAGTTTACAGACACGTCTCTGCTGATGACACAGCAAATGAACAAGAGGCACACCCACTAAACGAGCAAAAACATATCTCAAAGCACTTGCATGCTGTTTCCCACCATTCCGAGGAAACATGTTGTTCAACCAGGGAAACGTAGCAATATGGTGCGCACCGTTTTGAGATTGAACGTGCCCCTGTGTGTAGACGGGTGGGGATGTCAGGTGAGCAGGGTGACAAGAGAGTCTGAGGGCATCTGGTGGATGTTTTGAGGATGGCCGGTCTGGGGATTGAGAGGGGGTACATGGCCTGGGGGAAGTGAGCAGGAGCTGGCATCAGCGAGTGAGAACCAGGCCAGGCAAAACAACAAAGAGAATAGAAAGTCATCGTGAAACCACCTTCCCAAATGGACATGTATGCAGCTCTGATTTGGATCATTCATTACCAATAGAGGAGAATACAAATCATATATAGCGTGGATGAGATAACTTTAGAGCGGAAAGAGGCGGTGGATTTCTTAGTAGGCAAAATCCATAAATGTATACTTAACATATTTAATTTTGACTACTTTAAGATAGAAATATATACATTTATAGTTTAATTAATTTTGCACCAGAATTGTATTCATTGCCGTATGGAGAGTGCTTTCAAAAAGCATTTACCGCAGACAAGTATTTGTTAACACAAATATGATTTCATTGCTAACTCATTAAATAACAAAATATCCAAATAACATAACTATGCTGCTCTATACTGTAACTACTATATTGTTGCCTGCCAGTTTATTAATAGCTACCACTCACTAGATGAGATTATAATAATTTGTTGCAGCAGGCCACACTTGGGGCTAATATTGATTTATCTACTGTATACTGCAGACAGCTTCAGCTGCATCGTATCAAATGATCAATGAGTTTGCAATTGACCTGAATTAGCCTGCATCTATATTGATTTTCTATTTCCTTCTTGACATCTTAGAGGAGGTCAACATATCTTTAACCTTTGATCTTAGATCTTTGACCTTGTGGACGTGGCGTTTTCCCGCAGTCCTTAAGTACCACTTTAAAAGCTGCCTCAGATGCACTTCACTGAAGCTGGGTTATGTTTGTGTTCTAGAGTACTGATTGGATTGATGTATTTACCAAAATAGTTTTAATTGGAGCCATAATGAGGTTATATAACAAGGAAAGTTAAAGCTTTTAACCTTAAAACACAGTCACTGTCTGGGAAAAGTCACCAGGTGGTGTTTGTGTGTTTTGGATAAAAAGCACAGTGTTTTTTGCTGATGCTCACCGTTTTCACACCTGTGCTGACGTTGTGACTGTGATTCCTGATGTACAGTGTGTGTGTGTTTGTGTGTGTGTGTGTGTGTGTGTTGGCTAAGAAGCCTCCCTCCCTCGCTCTCCTTCTCCCAAGCTTCTCCTCCTAAGTTTTAATACCAACCACTCTACACTAAAAGTAGAGTTGACATGTTCTCACAACCAAAGCACGCCTTATTTTAAACCAGTGTATTTCCTCACTCTGATTGTCATAATACTTCATTGAGCTGAAGAAATGTGAATGTCAGAAGCTCAAAATGCCTTAGATTGACATTTGTGGATGACAAATGTCATCCACAAATGTCTTGCATCATTCTTGCATCATTCTAATGGAAAAGGCAGGCATGATATTTCTGGTATTACAGGAATGTACACAGATGTATATTTTAGTCAAACTAGCAGCTCTTTATGTACTTTATGCACTAAAGAAAGGGAGACATTTGTGAGAGTAAGCCAGCAGGAAATTTTTAACACTAGACAAAGATAGAAGTGAAAGCAAAGAAACGAAAGTAAGGATGAGCAATTGGAGAAACAAGGAAAAAGTGACAGATAGAAAAAGTGTGGCAAAAAATAGTGAACACTGACAGGGTTTTCATAAAGACAGTAAAATGTGGGGCTCCAGGGAGTGATGCTCTGAGCCTGGGCTCCTAGATCAGGATCGTAGCCTCACAGGAACAGGCTGGATCATCATCAGTCACTCTGTCTTTCTATCCCATATTATCCTATTACACTGTGTGGTCACAAAGCTGTGGCTGTTTAAGAAAGACCAATCTGTACTAGCTAACTACAAGTAATTAGCATTTTTTGGAGAGCATTGAGCAACATTAGCATTCACTAGAAGTCGTGCTTCTGGCCAGCTACAGTAATACATGTAAGTACAATATGCCTTCTCCTTTTAGCATGTGTATCAGAGCTTTTTCACTAAAAACACTGGCAGTGTTCAGAAAGGATGCTGATAAGAGTGGTTTGAGTGAACGAGAATAGTCAGGTTTGGGGCTGTAAAACCAAAACAATGATCTGAAAGATGCTAAAATATCTCTGTTTAGTAGTGAAGTGTAGTAGTGAGTTCTCTATGGGTTCACTAAACTGAAATTGACATTTTTAGGCATTATATGGTGTGCATAATAACACACAGCACCTTTCCCCTTTTCTTGTTTTCAGATTAATTGCCAGAGAATCCTCAAATCCTCTGTAGGAATCATCTTCAGTCTTGTTGCCTTTGCTGCCTCCATTAATCATACAGTGTTTACTTTCTGACAGGCCGTGTACAGTTAAGGTGCTCTGTCCAGTCTCAAACCAATAAACCCAGAAGCACCAGGGAATGGAAGCTCACATAATGAGAAGCACTGTTGGTTTGTATCATTTCTTCACATTAGGTGGAAGCAGCCACGGACTCTGAATCTGAAAGCAAAGGTTCCCGGGAGTACCACTCTGTTGGGATCCAGGTGGAGGACAACAAGAAAGGGTGAGATAATGGTTCTGGGATTTTGAGCTCATTAAGTCCTCATCTGTGATGTTTGCTCTCTGTCATTATTTGCTATGCAAGTGTGGCCTGTGTGTATAAATGTGTTTGCATTCATGTTTGTTTTTCTACCTCAGACAGGGCAGGTTCAAACGCTCCAACAGTGTAACTGCAGCTGTGCAGGCTGACATGGAGCTGGAGGGCTTCCCTACCATGGAGGACAAAGGCCTGCAGTTCGGTGGGGGCTTCCAGCGTCACTCAGAGCCCAGCACGCCCACCCAGTACGGGGCAGTTCGAACAGTACGTACCCAGGGGCTCTTCAGCTATCGCGAGGATTACCGTACCCCTGCAGAACCCCCCAGCCCCAGGGAGACCACCAGTGAGACCCCCTGGCAGCTGGAACCCCCCTCCCCACGGGAGATTGCGGCCACGTCGGGGGAGTCTGGCAGGGCATCCCCCTCTCTGAGGAGGGATGGGAGCTGGTTCATGCAACTGCTTCACACAGAGACCAAGAGGATTGAAGGCTGGTGTAAGGAGATGGAGGCAGAAGCTGAAGAGAATGACCTTTCAGAGGACAGTGAGTATTATGCTGAAAGCTTCGTATATGTCTTTTTGGAGGCTGTTGTGCAGGCAGATTGAAAGATGGATCCACTTACAGTAATGTACTGGAGGCTACTGAATACATTGCACTGCACCATATTTCTTGTACTTGATGCTGTGTGTGTGTGTGTGTGTGTGTGTGTGTGTGTGTGTGTGTGTGTGTGTGTGTGTGTGTGTGTGTGTGTTTCAGTCCTAGGTAAAATCCGAAGTGCAGTAGGAAGCGCTCAGCTGCTCATGTCTCAGAAATTCCAGCAATTCTACTGGCTGTGTCAGCAGAACCTGGTAAGAAGCCCATCTGTGGGTGCGTGCGTGCGTGCGTGTGTGCATGTGTGGGTAGGTGGTCACGTGGCCATGTTTGTGTTCTTCAAGCTATATAGATGCATAAATCAGAAAACATCACATGTGAATTTTAATTGAGCAGGGGAAAAAAATGGAAAAAATCCAAAGTCCAAAGTCCAAAACACTGGCTGCACTGTGAAATTGACATTAGAAACAGTTTCACACTCCTTTATGTGCCCTCTCAACTTTTGTTTTCCAACCTTTAATACACATTTATTGCTTTAGCCGGCACTAACAAGCAAACCAAAGCTCCCTGAATATCTTTGATTCTGAAAAGCTACGCTGAGAATCAATAGCTACATAGCACATATACATCTGTGACCTCAACATTTTGAAAAGAACGGGTGTTTTCAGTGATGCAGCTTTGCCCTGAGAAGAGAAGTACAGAAGGCTGAGCAAAACTTTGGTGTAGACCTAAATACCAGACACCACTGATACCACTGACACCGCCGCTCTGTTGATTATTCAGTGCAGGGACACAAACAGCGTCAAAGATTTCTGACTCATATTTTTCTTGCACTGTTCACAACTTGTTTTATTGATCTGAGCAAGTATGCAATATTTTAAATGAAGTTGGTGCAGAGTTATAAGAGATAATGTTGCTGCTTGTTTTGCAATGTGCAGCAGAAACTGCTCGTATTGAGGGAGTGGGAATTGCACAGGGATTAGACACTAGCCTTTTAGAATAAGTAAAGTACTTTGTCCCACTGAAGAAGAAAGTATAATGCAGGTTTACTTAACAACTTAGAAAGCCGCAGCATTTCTCAACATGACAAATGCACATGGAACAATATTCACTTCCTACTTTTTCTTCGTTTGTTAAATAAAGGCCCACAGATTAGAAGCTTGCAGAGATGTCTTATTTTTCTCTACCGGGGTCAACTTTCACAAAGCTTGATAAAAAGATGCTTTAAATCAGAGACAGTGTGCTTCCTTGGGAGGAGCTCCAGGATTAAAAGCACACACTAACACAGCCAGGCCTTAAAACTCACTGACTCCTTCTAAATCTGCCAGCTCTGGATGTTTGAAGCCTTAAGACTTCTGAGACAGTTTGCAGAACATCACAAGTTCAGGGGTCAGAATACAGCTGATGAAGTGCTGAGGTACTCTCTCAGTAATAACAGATAGCATAAATGTATTTTGTTCCCAGTTTACCTTACATGATGATACTATGATTTTTCAAATCTGGAGTTATTTTGATAAGGTTTTTTTGCTGTATGTAGGCGAATTATACTAATGTCACAATATTATATCAATATCAAAGTAAAACTTTGGTTGTATATAATATTATGTAAATGTAAGATTTCAGTCAGCCCGAATTAGATTTTTTTTTTTTAAATAACCATAAAGTAAAATGAGGTTACTTTAAACTTTACTCCCAGTATCACTGACACAGTTTAATATACTGTTTTGGCTGTTTGGCTAAAGTCATCTGTTTTAATGATTTGTAACTTCAACTAAATCATTCACATTTTTTTCTTTGATATATTTCTTTTCAAACCATGGTAGCGTGGCAGGAGATGATTTCATAATGCAGAGAGAATCACTGAAAACCAAAATGATAGACATGATAGCTTCCTGTAAATGTGGCTCACCCATAAATGTAGCATAGAAAAAACAAGGCACTGCCATGATACTGTAAATCTATTGGCCCTTCAGACAGCAGCACTCTTCACCAGCCACCTAATCTAAACGCCATGAGTGTGTGGGAATGCCTCAGTGGGGTTAACGAGTCACATCACATCTTAAATTGCAGATTCTGCTGGCAAGACCGTCAAGAATAAATATGTGCAACCACTTTACTTGCAAATTGCTATAGCAACCATGCTATTTGTAAACAATGTGCAACATACCTTTTTGTAGCATACATTCCTAACACACAAGCCCTATATTGTGTCTAATATTTTGAAGTGCAATTACAACTTCGATTAGTTTATCATCAAAGCACTGTGTGCAAGGACAACATACAGTGGGTGTATGCAAGAGATCGGTGTAAATTAAAAATAATACACTCGGAAGCCAACTCAATCCGATCCAGAAGTCTGAAAGATTTTACTAACATTTATCTGGAATCACGAACAACTTTAAATAAACAATTTTCTTGTGTTAACCATAGATAAAAAACTTCAGTTATTCATGTACTCAACGTTGCCTCTTATGTCCATAGTCCATACAAAAGCCCCCCCCCCCCCCCACCCTAATTGATTGATCGATACCATGAATCCATCCAGCAAACACAAGAAAGTGGCTCTGCAGAGAACTTGAATATTTATAGATAGATAGATAGATAGATGGATGGATGGATGGATGGATGGATGGATGGATGGATGGATGGATGGATGGATGGATGGATGGATGGATGGATGGATAGATAGATAGATAGATAGATAGATAGATAGATAGATAGATAGATAGATAGATAGATAGATAGATAGATAGATAGATAGATAGATAGATAGATAGATAGATAGATAGATAGATAGATAGATAGATTGTTATAGATTTATATGTCTTTTTTGTGCATGTTATAGGTTTACAAAAGGAAAAAGGCCCAACGTCCACCCCAGGGGACTTACCATCTTCTAGAGAAAACCCTGTTATAACACATTATAACACACGTATAATGCTCGCCTAGCTGCAAGCATAGCACGCCCCCTTATGCTCTGCAACTGACAAGCTACTTACTGTGGATGTGCGACTCCCATCAAAGATGGTACAGAAGTGAGATGCCTCACTCTGTAGCTTAAACAAATAGCTCAACACACAGGGTTTTATTAATTAAATTACATAAACGTATTCCGGTACAACCTCCAAATACAATTATGAACCTGACAATTAGCATAATATGAGAACTTTAATGTTGCAATATTATTGTGTGTAATGTGTGAATCACAGACTGTGTTTCCTGCATACACCTTAAATCTATAAGAAAGATGTATTGGAAATTTGGCAAGGGAACCCACTGCTCAAATCTATTATTTCTGATCTCAATAATGGAAATAAGACAGGATTGGTCTCATTCCAAGTTGATATCCCTTTTTTAACCAAAATCCCACAAACTGGCGTTCATGCCTGTTGTGATGAGTGAAAAGGACATCTAGGGAAGCTAAGCTGAAGTACAATAACTAGTGTGGTCATGACTCTTTTGTATGCACGTTTGTACAGTGTGTATGTGTGTGCAAGCGTAACAGTGCTTATTATCTGGCTCTTTATTAAATGTCACCACAGACGTTAATGTTATCTTTGCCACTTCTAACCTGCGACCGTCCTAGGACCCCAGTGCCATGCCGCGGCCCACCTCTCAGGACCTGGCAGGGTTCTGGGACCTACTGCAGCTCTCCATCGATGACGTCACCATGAAGTTTGACCAGCTGCAGCAGATCAAGAACAACAACTGGAGGCCAGTAGACAGCCCAGAGAAAAAGGTGAGGGTTCCCCTTGTTACTGTTGGCCATGAACCCAGACCTGAAGATATTACTGGATATTTAGTTGCATTTATTTTATACAATGTTTCTGATAAAACAAAGACTGGGACTGATTCAAAACAGGTAGACATAAGAAACATTTTTGATAAAGGAGATGTACAAATTATTAGAAGAGGGGAACAGACTACGTACTTTTTCCTTTTTAGAGGGAAAAAATACACACATCATGTGCAATTCAATGTCTATATAAATCCTAAACGCAGATTTGTTTATGATACAGATTCAAACATGCCAACAGGACCGCATCATGTTTTTTGTACTAACCCAAGATTAACAAACATCATGTAATGTTCCTCTCTTCTTCCTAAAGCCTCCAACCCCTGTACCAAAGAAGACAGTTCGACAGAGGAGCATGGTGACGAGAGAGAAATCCCTGGACCTACCAGATAGGGGGCGGCAGGAGGCCCGTCGTCGGCTAATGGCAGCCAAGCGGGCAGCCTCCTTCCGGCAGAACTCAGCCTCGGAGCGAGCTGACAGCATCGAGATCTATATTCCCGAGGCTCAGACTAGACTTTGAGAAGATAGGGTCTGGGGCCAACAAGTCTCCCTGCTCCCACGTTCAAACAACTTTAAAACTAGCCTTTTTTCTAGACTGCTACTCTCTCTACTCTTCCTTTATTCTTATCTGTGGTCTGATCTCAATAACCATCCTCAGTGCCCATCGCCAACACCATTGGTCTGTAGGATGTGCCAAGCCTCTTCTCCCATTGCTAGAATAAGTGTTAGCAGAGATGTATGTCTGACATGGGTTGATTGGGTTTTTCCTTGGTTTGCTGGTAATCATTATACCCAGCCTACAAGCTCTCTCTCTCATCCAATGTCCTGGATGGGTACGTCTCTAGTTGTTCAGCATTTGCAAAGTGCCATTTAAAAAGTGCAGCTTTGAAAACCTACCAGCAACCAGGCCTTTGAGCTAAAAAGAGAGAAATTCTGTTTATTTTTAGTTGTTCATATATGGTCAAAGTTAATAATAATCTTTCAGTATTTTACAATAATTTAAGGTTACATTATTACTCTTTTTGTTTCTCTGGTCTTTTTTGGGGTTAATGTTAATTACAAGCTAAATATTACAAAATTGTTTAAGTTAAAAAACCTTTGAAAAGTGCCAATGCTTGAAATACCTCAACTATGTGCATGTGGCACTGATCACCCATTCAAGATTATTCAGGCAGCCCTTATAAGCTCTGGACTGGTCGGTGGTGAAGAAATGCAGTGTTCTACTCAATCTTGTTGTAGTCAATTGTTTTTCTTGCGTCTGGATTGGTGGAAGAATGACATTTGTCAGCTCATTAACATGCACATGTCAAGTAACTTTCCTACATTATATCTTATGTTCCTGTTGCCAACTTTCCAATATTGACATTTACTTGAAGCTGAAAACATGCAAGTCTTGTGCCAACATTTTCACCATGTTAATGCAGTAGAAAGAACTATGAAGGTTTATGTAACTCCTTAGATCAAAATGTGTAGATAAATGCACTTATGCACTTATTACAATTCTCTCTATTTCCAAGGGAAATGTACATACCCAAGTTCACAATAGTACTGTTGTATTTTTGAATTGTGGGCGGGAAGAATACTCATTGTGTATATATTTCTCCCTCATGTTATTGCCTGTCCTTCTATTGCTATTGACAAATCTAGATTTGTTGCATACATACAGTGGCTTGATCTCACACACACACACACACACACACACACACACACTTTCAGCAGTGAATAAACTTCTCTCAGGCCCTTTCAAGTAGCGCCCTCAGCCACAGTTAATGAAGAGTTATAGAAAAACTCCCAAAACATAAACAAAATTTCTGCATACTAGTTTCATTAATCCAAGAAATGATTAGTAGTCTTCATATTTCTTGAAAAGTTATGTGTTGTTCAAAGTCTCTTACTGCATTCACTCCCTTTACGAAAGGCTGGGAAATAATTAAACAAAAGTGGGGCAAATGCATCCCAGAGGGATGCAAGCAGCAAGTCCCACATAACTAAAACGATAAAAACGGGCTCTGGTTTATTGGCATTTCTTTAAACCAATCACAATCATCACGGGCGGTGCTAAGCGCCGGACAGAGCCCCGGTGCCACTGCAAAATAGCCTCAGGAAGAAACTTTTTTTGTTGGAACACGTATATGTTCAAAAGTTGTGTTAGTCTTGCAACAGAAATGTCAGATTGGACAGATAGTCTGGCTGTCTGGATTTACCCTGCAGAGATCTAAGGAGCAGTTAGCCATAGTCCTCGGAGTTTAAAACACAAAGAAAGCAGAAGGTAACAGATATCCAGGCGAAAAGAGCGACATCCAGCAGAATTTCCGGCGGCACCAAAGCAATTTTGGAAGTGGAACGTCGAAGATATCGAGTAGTTGAAAGACAATACATGAGAAATAACATAATAACTTTCTGTGGCTTTGCAGACCATTGTGTGATGGTTTTTAACTAGATATAAATATTTGCCTTTGATTCCCATCACCATGTTGAGATGTACCAATTGCACCAGCTCTTCATCAGTTTAGCTAGATGACATAGGTGTATTAATGCTAATTGGAGATTTCCACATTGCATTAAAATGGGTCGATCACTCAAACATATTCTGCAGATTACTTATTAAATACTTAGACATGCCACCAGCCAGGTTTTACTGTTACCTAGCTAACTGACAAAAATAATGTTAGCTTGCTCAAAGGAGATTGAGGAGTTCATATATGAAATATGATTGACACTGGATCAAATTGTCTTTAAATAATGACTTAACCTGTAAAGATTTGAATTAAATTAACACAACACACCTCAATTATACAACGGTATGTTAATAACGTGCAAGCTAAATGAGCTGTTGGCGTAATCAGATATTTCCAGCTCTTTTGAAACTGCACGAATATTGCTAACTGCTAACAAGAAAAACAGGTTTTTGTGGTGCAACCCCATTTAGGAAATCACTCTTTTAAAATTAGATAGTAAGAACTTAGGAAGGACTTTACACACAAACTTAGCGATAGATTTACGAATAGCTGGTGCAACTGAATCATGGTACTTGATGTGAAAGTGGAAAACGTTATGGGGCCTTGGATGAGTCTCTAGTGTTTATCCGATTTACCTAAGTTAAATTCTCATAGAGATAAACTCATCTTGAGCACAAGCTAAAATTCTGCTGCTTTTTATTATCAGTTGTGCCAGAAACGTCTTAATTTTGTTACCAATGTTATATTCAAATCACTGAATTAAAAACGGAAGTCTATTGGGGAAAAAGTTGGATAATAAACCAACTAAATGGTGCTGCTTTTTATTTAATAAATACAGTACTAGATAAACAATCAATGCGCTGTCACAAACAATCAATGCAACACAATGTGCGGTCAGCTGATCAATACATCACATCAAAATCTATTTTTATGACTTTTTGGTTGAATGATTATCTCTGTGGGTTGGACCAGAGAGATTTATTGTATGACAACACATTTCTTTGGATTTGAATATTTTGTGTGTGTTTTGTTAATATGTGTGTGTGTGTGTGTGTGTGTTTGTCTTGTTTTTGTAGCGCAGTGCTGACCCATTCAGAAAAGAGAGGGTGGATCTGAGGTCAGTGTGGCCAGATTTCCCTATCACAATCCTGTGGCCTGACCTGCCTGTCTCTCACACACACCCAATACCCATTGTCCCTAAGTTATTAGCACTCTGTTGAAAAATAATTTGGATACCATATCATAGTACATAATTTACTTTTTTGTGCTATAGATTGTATTTTTGATTCTTATTGAATTTAGACTCACAACCCATTATGACTCCAAGGATAGATGTGTTTTCCTAGTTTCCAGTTTCAAACCAACCTTTCGCGGTATTATAATGCATCAGGCATTGTTTAGTTGTCATAGATTATTGTAGCAGAGCTCAGACAATACATTTCAGTGAGCTAAGAAGTGTATTCCGTCCTACAAATCAAAAACGTAACCAAAGTCAGCGGTGGAGTGGCAGTGTTTCAAACATGCAGTGCAATACTTCAGCGAAGATTAAAGAATTGGCTTTTAAAAGCCCAAGGCTGAGATTACGCATCTTTTTTTAATATACACCCATCTATAGTTTTGCAGTTTTTTTCATTGCAGGGGTAGGGACCTTTAACAGAATGACAGGGGGTCTCTGGAATGCATCCGGGTGTGTGATGCCAGGCGATTGGCAGAGCAGAGACGATTCCCTGCAGTTGCCACAGTGGCAGGCAGACGGGACAGAGACAGACCCGGCCTGACATATGCTGGCTTAGAGGAGACAAGAGCTCCGCACTGAGCCCCAAACTGCTGGTGTTGTACACTGTTGTGAAGCTGGAAGGCTGTTCTGTGAGGATCGCTAGGCGCTGTGCTGGGTATTTTTCAGCCTGCCTTTGACTAAGCAAAGCAGCTTATGTAAGATTTCAGGTCCTTGGTGAGATCAAGTAACCAGCCTCCAAGGCCCTTCAAAGCTTGCGTTGATAAATGTATCGCTGAATAGTGGCCTACGCTGTAGAACATAAGCGTCAGCACTACACGTATTTCTATCAATCGGGGCTCAAACTGTTTTCACTGAAGGCTGTCTAATGAAACTGAGAAGTTTATGCAAATTGATCAGGGCTGTGAAATAAATTAAGTGTATCCACACTCTTGGTTCAGTTTAAAGGAAATGTCTTGGTTCTCTGAAATCATCCAACATAATTGCAATGAGACAAAACCATAATTGAAATCAGCAAACAGACTTTAGTTAATTTACAGTTAGGAAAGAAGTGGGCTTGTAGAAAGCATACATTTAGTTTGAGAACTTAAATTATTACCTTGGTACTCCTAGGACTCTTTTTTTGTCATTTTCAAAACTATGAACAAATCTGTCTGCTGTAATGGCTGGGTTGAGTTTGTCTCATACTGAAGGTAATTCATCATCTGTTTTTTTACCCTCCTTTTTAAATAGGTATAATAGTAAGTATATATATAGGTATGACTTCTATAAAGGGCCTCCTGTTACGAAGTGATCTCGTTTTTCCTTATTTCAGTTGGTGTTTTACGTTGGATCAGATTGTGTGGGTTGCATGTGATACTGTGAACGCTGGAGGATTCAGTGGTAATTGTGATTCAACTGCGGTGAAATTATGGTAATGTAACAGCTAGTCACCCACCAAAACCTTGCAAAAACCCCAAGGGCAAAAAAAGTAAACCAGTGTCCCATTAAATGTCAACGAGGGCAGCAATCTGCAAGTGCCATCTTTTCTGACTTGTTCAGCATACTGTAAAATCATTACTCTACACAATTCCTTCATCAATTTTATGTAAGCAAATCAATCCTGCCATCGCCTTCCTTTCCACATTTTCAATCACAGATTTCTACCATTTTAACTCGTATCTTGACATCTGTGGCTTTACTTCTGGTACGAGTGTCTACTGTCTGCTTTTAATTCTAGAACCCTTGATGTGGAACATTTCAAGGGAACTTTTCATGCTGTGGAAAGAGCATCAGACTTAGATAGGCTGATACAACACTTCCTGGAACATGGAATGTGAAACCACTCTGTAATTAAAATGAAAAAGGTAGACGTTTAGCTAAAACTATTTTCATCTCTTGTATATCATATCTATAGTGAGGATGAATATAATGCCAAATATTCATTATTTGTAAAGAAATATATATATATATAGATATATAAATATATAATATATGCTTCATTGAAACAACTATTTTCTGCATTTGCTTATGTTTTTTTGTCATTTTTACTTTGTTATGGTTATTTTATAAGCTGATATGATGGCATGCGAAATACTGATTGAATGTAGGCTTAATTATAATTTTGTTTTTATGACTGTCCCACTGATATGTTACGTATTTTATTTAAGTCAATTGCATTTCTCAATGTGTGCTATTTTAGTGCAAGTTAACGTATCATTGGGTTATTTCTGTATTATTTGAATAGTTTGCGAGAACGTTTCCTTCCATTCTTTCCTAGCTGAGCTATTGAAAGATTTTTGCCTCTTTGAGTAGTTTGGTCATTGCTGAGGTCATCCAGTGTAAATAATTCTGCAATTAAATTTTCGAAGAAAAAGTTTGGAAAGGTTTGTCTGTGTGGTGCCTGTTTACTTTAAAACAATACATTATTTAGCCATCCAATGCTTGTCATTTTGACAACAGTATTCTCGATGCTGCTCACAGGGGTAACCTCAATAAATTCATCAAACTGTATTTGACATTTCATGCATTTATATCTGTATTCAGGCAGCAAACTGCAAAGATGTAAAGATGGTCAGCTCGGAATCTTCTGGTGAAGAAAAAACTGCAATTAACCAGTGATTTGGCATTTAAATCATGAATATAACATCACTAAATATTTAATTATTTTTCATATATATATATATAGACCAAAAAGAGAGTTCACTCACTGTTAACTGTGATCCCTCACATCAGAACAAAATATTGAATACAAATATTCAGATCAGATCTGAGCCAAATAAAAAATAACAGTGTTAAAAAACATTTTAATAGGGTTAAAATACACCACCGTGATTCAAATCTGACATAGTGTTTGTCTGAGAGGATAAGATGCACATGAGAATATGGCCTAAGGGGCAAATATGTTAAAGATCAAGACATGTAAAGACTTGGTTTTGAATAGCCTTTGACAATATATTTCATGAACACTGTATCAGTATTGATTTTATTTGGCAGCATTACATAATTGGTGTCGCAGACAAAATAACCATGTAAGGTGTCAATTTCACTGCAGATCCTTTAAGTATCTAAGTTCTGTTGTCATTAAGTACTTGGTTTAAGAATGATATCATTGTAGATACTTCATATTTACACTGGTTACACAGGTTAAAGGTGTTTGCAAGAATTTGATGATTGCAAACCATAAACACTTCTAAATCATTAGTCCAATAGCCTGTACATATGTGTTTTAATTATTCCAGGTAATTAGACCTCTTCTCAGGTTTAAGTATTTATAAATGCATTATTTCGACCCAACAAGGTCTTACTCCGGCAAAGAAAAACTACTTATCTCACTCTAAAGCAGACAGGCGAGTCAGGAAGATGTCATACCTTCAGTATATTGATAATATTGATTGATTCAGTTAAACATCATTTAAACATCCAATTGGTTTTACATGTTCTTTTAGTTAATATATCCATATTGCCAATGTCCAAAACATAGCCATTCAGAATTCTTTAATTACCTGGGGTTAGGTAATTTCCATTAAACACTTTACAGAACTCAGCCCCTTGACCTCTGTCAAACAATCTCAAGAATGCAAGGCAAGATCACCCCCTGTTGGACAAAAAGAGAAACTCATGGCTGATTTAACAGTTGGATTTCTGAACACACCTTTCTTCATTTATGAAGATTGAATTTGATTATAATATTTGATCAGATGCATTGCTGTGATGATTATGACATTATCTATCTCAAAGTAGTGAAGTCAAAGGCGTGTATCCACTCCTGCAGGCCAGATGCTTTTATCGGATGGTCTGTGGAGTGGTTGGGCAGATTGTGCATCAAGCAGTCTCACGTTGCCCGACCTACCTCCACAGTGCTATGCATCAAGTAAAAACCAAGCTCCACACAACAAGAGTGTCCTTTGTCCCGGGTCATTTGTGAGTGGAATCTGCATGTTGTGTCTCTGTTGGTTTCCTCCAACACATATGTGGTTATCTGTCTGTTTGAATGGGTGTTATCACAATGGTAACCTGCCAAGGCTGGACCTTGCTTGTTGCTACGAGTATGTGAGGCTACACGGCACCATTTCCTGCAACCCTGTAGGCCTACATAACAATCAGGAACCATAAAAATGGAAATTTAATCTAGGTTGTCATCCCATACCAACAACCAACAAAACAATGAAATCGTCTGATTTATTTTGATCACTTTCATATCTATTGATTTTATTTTTACACTGTATTATGGTAGCTATATGTAATCATATGTGTGTGCTAAATGTAGATAATGCAGTAGCTACAACAGATGTTTTCCATTTTCATTGTACCATACACGTTTCCCTAAAAGCAAAACAAATACACAACCATGTCGGGTACAGTGGGTACTAACCGGGCACTTGTATAATCTGTTCCTCTTTGTTTTGTGTATGCATGTTACATATTTGTAACTGTGTAGCTTAATGTTTGTTTTTATGGAACGCCCTAACCAACGCGCCAGCAAATAACCAATAGGATGGTGTGCTACCACAGATCAGAGCTGAATTGACCAATGGGACGTCAGTAAGTGTCAAGGTGGCGTCACTTCCTGTTTGAAGATCATGTGACCAAATTGAAGTCGTGTGATCAACCGTCTCTGGTATGATGTGAATTGTAACCAAACGCGGTCTGCATTAACAGAACCCAAAGACACCGTGTTCAGGTAACGCTTCTCTACGGTATGTATGAAAAATATGTCCGCTAACTATGTTGTGGTAAGTAAGAGTGACTGCTTTAGACGTCTTAGTATTTTGTTACTTTGAGTCGGTTAACTTTTTGTCGTCGGGGTTGTTTTCCTGATTTCTTTTTATCTGGTACTGCCCTTAAAGTGTGTGATTAGATGAAATATCTTGACCATCATATTGTTAATGATTTATCACACGCTAAGGACATAAACAGACAGTGTGGCAAGATATACTTTAGGCTAATGTGCTTATCTAGGTTCTCTTTTTGTTAAAGTGACCAAACGCCCTCTTTTGCCCAAACATGTCCACATTTTACCTACGTACTGTCCGGGGCGTCCAGGGGGTTATAAATTCGTAAAACTGTCCGGTTTTCACTGTTTCCACGGGACCATAAGCGTGTACTTAAACTGTCTGGCGCTTTGCAAACAGTTTTACGGTACTTTGTTGCGTGACGTAAATCCTGAAAGGCTTCCTCTGCGACGCGCACTTACAGGGGCCAAATTGTTCAATGAATATATATAACATGTTTGTAAAGTTTAAAAATAATAATAAAAAAACGCTAACATACAGGGCAGATCGAACAGCGGAGCCGAAGTGAAAGTTAGCTTCACAGTGATGCGAAAAAAAACCATATCTTGTTACATTGGAAAGGTTTTAAGAGAAATTTTGTTGATGCTGACACAGAATAGGTCATAGGAACATTATTTCATATTTTTTTCCAAAAGGGCTATTATTTTGTCACAGGTTGTGACATATTTTATTGTATTACATAAGTTATTATTGCACCATTGAGGCATAATAAAGCATGTTCACTAACCTCTGAGAAGCATGTCTGAAATTGTGTCTTGGGGCTGAGCCGAGTGTCCTCTGTTTTGGAAATCAAAATACGGTCACCCTATTTTTGTGAATGTACCCGAGTTAAACTAAATGAATTGTACTGTATATGTATTGCAATTATTTAATGTACTATGGACCTTCCATGTGTGTCCTGAATAAAGTTATTATTATTATTATTATTATATGTAGGCTAACTTTACAAAAGTTCCTGTAGCTAGGTTGAGGTTGAAACTTGACTATGACTTGAATTATAAAGCTAGAAATAAATGGATAAAACATCAATCTTTTTTTACAGAGTTAGAAGAAAATGTCCCGACCTCACATCCCCACGTGCAGCTGAGTCTCTCCTGAGCCTGAGCTCCAGTGACCTTCCTCAAACACCATGGATCCAGGCCAGCAGACCAGCTCTCTTCCCCAGTCCCCTGCAGAGGACTTTTCATGGGACCACCGCCTTTATCTTACTTGCCTGGGCTTTGCCTTCTATGCAGGGATATTCCTCTTCTCCCACCTCCTGTCTGTGGCATTGTCCCACACCTACAACTCCCTGATAGCTAAAGAGAAGGTTTTCTGGAACCTTGCAGCAACTCGGGCAGTGTTTGGCATCCAGGGTACTGTAGTAGGTCTCCGAGCCCTGACTGAAGACTCGGCTTTAACCAGAGACAAAGTGAGGGGACAAGAAGACTGGTCGTGGTTCAATATCCTCACAGCCACAGGTTTTTTTGTGTTTGAAAATGTAGCACTTCACACCTCCAATGTGGTATTTCGGTCATTTGACCTCCCACTGGCGACACACCATTTCTTTGCCCTGTCCGGATATGCAGGGGCGTTGGTGTGGGATTCCATGGGCCACTTCCTGCCAATGGTTACACTGCTGCTAGAGATGAGCACGCCATTCACCTGTATGTCCTGGATGTTGCTGAAGGTGTGTTTGTGTTGAGTTAAACTAACTGTAATCACACATGGCTTTTTTCCCCTCCTCACATTTGAGCAGTAATTGCAACTTCCAAGGTATTGTTTGGTATGAACAGTTATTTCACCTGAGTTCCAAAGGCTCCAGTTGCATCTAATGCTGATGCTTTACTACCCTATAAATTACTGGAAGTGTCACAAGATAGAAGTTCCTCTTTCATCTTGTCAACATATACACATTAGAATACTTAGAAAGGGGAAGTTCTATAAAAAAGATTGAGCCAGTTCTTAAACTTTCTCTGTTCCCCCTACTCACAGATTTTACTTCTTTTAAAGTAAACAGCAAGAAATATGTGTCCCAGTCCTTAGTATAATTTTCTCTCTCCATCTTTCTTCCTCCCTGACAGGCTGGCTGGGCACGCACCCTGTTTTGGAGAGCCAACCAGTGGGTGATGATCCACACATTTCACTGTCGCATGGTGCTCACTTACTACATGTGGTGGATAAGCCTCACCCACTGGGAAGATCTCAGCACCCATGTGGTCTTTCTCCTGCGCTTGATCTTCTTCACTGGCCTTGCTCTACTAACGTGTGTCCTCAACCCCATCTGGACGTACAAGAAGACCTTACAGCTGCTTAATCCTGTGGACTGGAACTTTGGAAACAAGGTGGCACCCATAAACAGTGCCACAGAGGGTCACTCCGAGGTTTCTGTCAAACCCCACACCAGCTGAGGCGTACCAAAGAAGGCACTTCCTATCACAGGAGGCCGTATTTTTGAAACATTTTTTTTTTTATTGGATAATGCGTGAAATGACTTTTAGAGGCATGATAGTAAGAAAGGTGTTTTTTAAGATTTTTCCATTATGCATCTTGGTTTACACATTAAGACCCTTGCGCTAAAAGTGAACTTTGCTATTCAAAAAAGACCAGCAACAGGTAAATCTTGATTGTACGATATTGATCAAGTGTGTTACATTGTCTAACCTTTAGACTTTATTTTCACAATGTTTTATGATTTCTTTTTCTTTTTCCAGAGGTCAGAATACAGATTTCCCATCTGGGTATCTTAGCTTTTAATAGGTATATGTGGTTGTGTAGAACAGTGAAATGAGGGCCTGCTTGTTTTTGCCTGCAGGACACTGTGAAGTGAAATACATATGTATGCTACACTGTATTACACAACAGTAACTAGAGCATCCCATAACGCTTGAGAAGATATTGCATTATATGTCTTTGTCTACACACAAGTCAAATCCAGTGGATCTCTCAGTTAAAAGAAGCCTGGCTTACTGTGCGGGGACACAGTATGAGGCGGAGAGGAGAGGTTATGCGCTTTCTCATTAATCATCAAACAACCTAGTAGTTAAGTCACATCGAGGATTTAGTCTTTGTCATCCACAGCCCTATTGGTGCAGGCATGGTTGTCACCACTGCATGGGCATCGCAAGAATGTCAATTGGTTTAAAGAATTAACTTCAATATGTTACCATAGGTAGTCATTGGAGCTATTGCATATAAAGTGGAAAATTGGTTCAGTTTATTCATTGGTGACTTTAGACTGTGAATCCTCTCTCAGTAGTATGGGGAAATATTTATCATGGTCAAGAAAGAAGAGATTTTTAACACAATTGTCTTTATTTGTGGGAGAACATGTAGGACTGGTCCGCTCCACAAAGGCTCTATTGTCTACAATGGAGAGGTGATGTGGCATAACTGAAGCAGTATTGATACACATTAACAAAGTGACAGATTGAACACGATGGTGTTGTTTTTGTATTATTAGTATAATAAAGTTATTTATAATTACGCAACCTCAGATTTTGCACACAATGGCTTCATTGTACAGGAAGCCTTGGTCTTGTGTATTTGGTTTGTCCATTGTTATGTCTTGCATCAAAGTTTTGGTTTGTTATTCTGATGCAAACTTACAATTTCTCACATTTCTCAGTGTTTTGTTTGCAACAGCATTACTACTGTAGCTCATATGGCTAACTGAAAAGTATAAAGCTGGGTTTTATTCATCATCTACAAAACTGTAACCTGCCTCACAAAACGGATGACTGAGATGACGCTACAATTTGTTCCGTTGAGTGGATTGTTTTGTACTTTTTTGTACATCTTACAACCTCAGCAACTGAATCAACATTAATAAGTTTGGATCAAAATGTATTAATAACATGAGTACTTACTTTTATATATCTCTTTATAACAGATATGACAATATTTTCTCACTAACTGTACATGTGGTCTAATTTATTAGTAAAAAAACAATATAAGACACTGTCAAATTTTTACATTATTTAATTTGTCTAACGGCATAGAGGTAACATTATGGGATGGGTGGAGGATTCCCTGTAAGATCTAAGGTTTAACATCTTGTGTGTGTAACCATTAATATAATTTAGTTTGAGTCACAAAATAAAATGTTGGCTCATACAGTTTTGTGTCCGTTGATTTTGTTAATTTCTCATCTATTAAAACTGTGCCATAAAGCATCTGCCTGTAGATGGCAGAATAGGAGTCATTATCTCTTTAGGATGTTGCGCTAGTTTTTCTCAGTCGACCAGACATCTCTGAGTTTGACACCTTTATCCAGGCCATACGTTATTGTCCCTTACAGGTCAACAGCTTGGTATGAAGAGGTTTATTATTTTTTATATTGTTAAAGTCAAATAATGATTTAAAAACTTACATGAAGATTTTTTTTTTGTGTGTGCAGCGTTAGGAGAAGAAAAACATCCATAAAATGCAGTTAGTATGGAAAAGGTAATATGTTGTAGAAGTGTGTGACCGGTTGACTTTAAACATGCTTACATTATACCGGGATCTGTTTTTTTAAATTGTAACTTTTAATAAAAGTAGCCCTTTTGTGACATGTTTAGTGTAGGTTTGGAGGAGATGGGTAAGTTCTTAAATGTGATATTCAGACAGAAACTGAAGGAGTTCTTAGAAAGTTTTGTTATAGGTTTATTTTCCATTTATAATTCATAATAATACGCAAAAAGATGTTGATTTGTTTTATTAGCAAGACACTAATGGAACAAAACTTCTACTTCATCTCCGGACAGCTGTTTCGAAGAGCGCCACCTCACAAGTGACGTGTGCAGTGGGCAGTTCGGAACTCCTGTGAGAATCCGGGCCGATCCTACCGAAGAAAACGTCGGAAGTTTGATTGGCGTCCTTTACAGCCAATCAAAATATGCCCAAGTCGACTCGTCGGCGAATCAGCTACTTAGAGGAGGTAAAGGATTTTCATGGATGGAGCCAGCTTTGCATCGAAGATAGTTAAGTTAAAAGAAGGACCCTGGCCCGACACTGGAAGTTTTTTGAAGTGTTTTAAATTGTGTTGAAGTCAGAAATGCATAACGTATAACACTTGTACGGCGTTACTGCGAATGGATAAGGTTATTTTTATGGGGGAAGGTCATAACAGGGTAAGTTGAGGACATTTTTCTAAGTTTCTGATAAACTGTTTGATACCCCTAACACACCTGGTTTGCTAACTGTTAATTCAGGTTATCAGTTAGGTTAGGCTAAAAATTTGATAATAAAAGTAATGTGAATCACTTCTTTTGTGTATTACAGGGATTTAAGTGTATCTTTGTTTTTGAAAAAAAAGTGCATCGGGAGATGGCTATAACGTGGCGCCCCACTTTGCCAAGTTGTGACTGTCACTACCATAGCAGATACCGTCACTATTGTTTTCCTACGCATTAACGTTAGGCTACTACTGCGTCGTAATCTCGACATGAACTCGTGTAAGAATTTGAAATCAGTTTACACATTTTTTTTTTATAACTCAACAGGCTATTAGCATATGTCCTCAGGCTTGGACTCTGTCATGTAACATACGTTGATGGTTGTCTCAGTGTTGAGCACAATCCTCATCATTTTCTGAACCTCTTGGCCCTCTTTAAGGATGAACTAGCAGGTGAGAATACGATTAAGTGAGAATATCTTCCTGAGCTGCAGCAGTCAGCCCAACTGCAAATCTAAGTAGTCATGCATAGCATTCCTCAGTGAATGCACTGCACAGCTTCAGTCAACTGGAAGGTCCGTCTAAGCAGGTAGTAAAAACCACGCTTTAATTATGTTTAGTACTGTTTCTCTTAGGAGTTACCTTTCTGCACAGCAGAAGAAATTGTTAAAATACAATTAGTGCTTTGATCTTCATTTGTTTTGTCTGGTGGCATGCATGCCCAGTTCACTCAGCCAGTACATGGGTGAGATGGAACATTCAGGGGATCACAAGCACATGCATGTACACAACCATCTCCACTGGTAATTTGTTAAGCAAATAACCGGGGTGGCTTGCCTGCAAATACAGATGCTGAATACCTCCCCATGCTAGAAAAACACATACGGACAGCTTTGGATATATTTTTTCCCTTGCTCAAATTCAGTGTAATGTCCTGATGTCCTGAAGCATTCATGCAAGCCATTTAGACAGAGTTATCCACGTGTGACACTTTCTCCCTATTAAACAACAGGCACTGTCACAATGAATATTTTCAGACACCTCTGGGACAAATAATGTTGGTGTTTCAAGAAAAGGGATCTTGGCAATCAATGCCAATGTTATTTGCCATGTCTAATATGTAGGGAGTATTTTAGCATATCAGATTTACAGAGAACAGCCAAACTGCAAAATCCTCTCCTGTCATAGTCTGTAAACACAGATGCCGTTCAGCGGAGAAATGCCAGGAATTGCTAATTGCTAAAGTAATTGTGACGAGGCAGTAACTCAACCTTGCCAATAGTGGCTCATGGAAATGCCTTCTTTTACCACGACTAAGCTAGGGGTGTCACAATAGTACACAGTGGTTGAGCAGAGCAGCATACCATTCATTTTTCTTTAGTAAGACAGTTATGGAATCACTGTCCACCCACTACCCACTGAGGACCCACTGAGATAAGACATGGATTAGCCACATGGTTTAGCGACATCTGGGATAGAAAAGCCACTGCTCTTCTGCAGGTGGTTGTGTGAAATTGCTCACATACAGTACCAAACACTTGTACCAAACTTATGTGTCCAATAGATTAAGTGCATAGATTCTTTTGTATGCACCACACCATACATTGTGTAGGCCTACTATTTGATCTGTCAGATTGTTTTAATGGCATTTTTGCCTTTTATTTAACAGTGGAGGGATAGAGAGACAAATGAGGGATAGAGAGGATTATGACGTGTCAAAAAAGTCCTCTGCCAGAAGAAAGCTGGAAACAGTGCAGTTATATAGTTGGTACATGGTAGGCATCACAGAGCAGCCTATCACCAAAATGCCCAGATTCCCCAGATTCCAACACCTATTAGCACCATGCTCTATAAATTGAACTACAGCATAGCAATGTGTGGATTGGACTAAAGAGTAAAGTCAGAGGTCAGGGGCAATCTTGGCTTCAGAAAGTTTCTCCACCCTTTGAAGTCAGTGCAGTGACTGGTACTCTGACAGTCAAGGGAATTGCGGGTTTCCTGTGGTAATTTATTGTAATCGGACTGAGTTGCTCTATTCATATTAAAATGCATTCAGAGCCTGAATTCAGCCAGTCAACAAAAGCTCTTTCAAGCAGCCGCTTGTTCACTACTCTCCACCACACGCCATATAGTGGTCTTCTGGTGACATGTTGGGCTGTCAAAGCTTTCATGTGGCTCGCCGGGTGGGTGGAGACCAGTTAGGAGTGACAGCCAAGACTGCGGTTGCCTCTTATTTCAAATGGACACAATGTTTCAGATATACAGTCCTAGTCTTGTAGTTCATTTCATTTTGAATCCCCAGCCGTGAAAGGTCTTGTCCGTAGGATTTTAGTAAAAGAGATACTTTTACTGAAACCAGAATCTGCCTCCAAGTTGAGACCAATGTAAAAAAATAAACGTTATGGTAAAAATGTAGTAGGAGTATAATGACATTCTACAATGTTGTGTGATGCATCATTGTGGTCATTTTAGAGACTGTTATGTGATGGATGACACCATGCAGTATTGATTCACTGTGGTAGCTTAACACTGACCACATTCTGTTCAGAAACATGGCTCCAGAGCTTGTAGCTGAATCCAGGCGTTCCCTAACATATCTAATAGATCACACCGCTGAAGTCAAATAAAAAAGACTGCAGCCCTGTGGGCCTAATCATTGAAGTGTATTCCCTACAATTCACTCCCGTTAGGCCTGTAATTATAACTGGTAGCTGATGAGGAATGCCAGACTCATGTTTTGGTTGTTCAGTGGAGGTAATGTTACACTGAGGGAGGGGGGACTTCTGATGCAGCAGAAAAAAAAGAAGATATAATTATGTGGAGGATTTCCTGCTTAGTTGTGATTTGTTATGTTTGTGTCTATAAATGTGCTTCCAATTTGTCCCTTGCTGATCTAATCAACTGTTGACTTGACGGGACTCACTTTTTAAAGTCTGCTATCTTGTGCCCGTTTGTCAGCTTCGCCCCCCCCCCTTTTGAGGTCAGGGTGGTTGGTAAAGTGTGGTGTGTTGTCAAGACTGGTTAGCACAGATAATGTGATACTGGGAAGTTTGCAAGGTTGATTCTGAATGAGCCGCAGAGCTTTTGATTTGAGAAGTTACCTGGCTCAGTAGAGACAACCAGTGGATGTACTTTCATATAGTAGCAATGTTGTTCACAAAAAAGGAAACAAGAGCAGTGTTAGCACAGTTGTTTAGAGTGAGTTGTGATGATCTGAATACAGCACATGCAATTTCTTATGATATTATTGTGAAATTGGTCTTCTCTTCTCCGACACATAAGCTACATAAATCTACACGGTCTCTGTAGCAATACTGTTATTTTTCAACTCTTTAAAGCTGGCTGTGAAAAGGCTAGAATGGGTACTTATTTTCCTTTTCAGTATGCTGCAGGGCACTGTCCTTTCCTCCCATGAACCTCCCCTCAAATACTTTACAGTACTTTTGTTAAGTCTGTCCGTCCGCTCTTTGTAGGCCTGGGACATGCTGTTTTCGGTTGACGCCTGATTACTGTTATCCTGGCAGAAGGAGAAGATTGGGACACACTGCTCAATAAAGCATTCAGCCAAAGAGCTGCAAAGCCAAAGACAGACACTCACAGCCGACTGTGCCTCTCTCATACCATCCTCTCCTCCAGGCTTTTGTTTATGACTTTCAGCCCGGGTGTGGAATTCCACTTGTCATTAAGTGTTCTGCAGAAAACTCTACAGAAATATCCAGGGTGTTTGACACTGAATAGCTCTCAGAAAAGAAACGTGCACAATTAAATTTTGACTGAACTCTAGTTGCCATAAGTAATGGGTTCTGAGCAGATAAGTTAATGCACCATATGCTGTGTCTGTTTGCAAGTTTCATCCTTGATTACTTCTATTTAGATGATGTGTCTGCCATTTAGGGCTAGAGCCTGTACACAAACACTGAATTTTGTCAGTCGAATCAGATTTGACTGTTCAATATCAATATTCAGCTATATTCATTACTTTTTTCAGGTATTCAGTATTAGGCAACTGTTTGTTTCTTTTGGAAGATTTTTGAATGTGGTTTGGCGGGGGGTTCTAAGGTGACAAAGACCGCCATGTAATAAACTAAACCAGCCAAGTTAGCCCTCGGAGCTAATGCACGCTAACTACTGTAGCTGAGGGTAATACAATGAGTCTCCGTGATCTAAAACAGCGTGAACCAAGACGGCTCACACACTTTCATTAACATCTATATTGACAACAGCAGCACATAACACTAAAGCTTAACTTCTTCCTTTGTCTTTGTTCACAATAAAAATCCAACTTTAATTCATTTAGAGCATTTTGCTAAGAGGAAACTCTATAAAATAGCTTTTTATCAACACTAGATATCAAACAAAAGCTAGACACTATATGACATTTTGTACAGCACTACTGTCATTTGTGCGTTATGAATTTAGACAAAGGTGATGCTTGAAAAGAGGCTGCTTGCTTGGCCCATCCTTAATTAAACAAGTTGGACTAATTCTAAAATGGAATAAACTAATTTATAATTGGGACATAAAATCTAGTTAATTTAGGGTTTACGCACAGTAGTCTCATTTTTAATATGGAAAACTTTGCAATTGACGTATAAAGTGCCATGCTGTAGAATCTTCTTTGTGAGTGAACTACAGTACAGGAACATACGATGGCAATTTATCCTCCACGCTATGGATTATGTTGGCAATATGTATGGTACATAGTTTTTGTCAACATGTTTTTGTGTCTTTGTCTATTTCTGTTTTTTAACATAGGTCATTAGAAATACACAGGCAAGCTAATTGTTTGCATTTAACCTGCAAAAAAACTGTTTTCTTGTCTTTAGAGCACAACTCAGCCTTCCCAGCGTGTAATGACATGCTCAGCTGAGTCCGTCATCAACTAAGTGGCTGATTCTAGCTCTCTTCCGCTCTGTTCTCAATCAATGCTCTCAGATGAGACTGTAATAAAGTTAATTTTAATTAAACACTGAGCAGATTCATAAATTATGGTGAATATTTTCTTATTGCTACACCTAACCACGTGCCTGCTTCTGTTGCACAGTGTGAATATTTTGCTGTTTGCTGTTTTTTTTCTGCTACAGTGCTGAGACATGTTGCTGACAGATGTTACAGATGTAGGGAGCGCTTTCGTTGAGATGGTCATCTCCATGGTGAGCCAGGTGTTTGTATGGCGCACATGTGAAGTCACACCGCACCAGACGCCAAGCAGGGTGTAATTTGTGGAAAGTTGCATTTAGTTTTCTTCAAGAAGCAGGTAAAAAGACGAAAATCTGAGTAATTATAGGATATGGGAGGATTGGAGGATTCACCCGACTAATTATGAAAGTGAGAGAGGCTGTTTTTGCTTCTTAACCTAATGTGTGACAAGGCACCCAAACACACAAAGCCAGCTCTTTTAGAAGATGATAAGCTGAAGATCATCAGGTTGTCTCAGTTCATATTAAAAAAGAAAGTAATGTTTAAATTAAAAAAAGAGTGGTCTTTTTTTACTTTTACCAAACAATGGGATTTCCTCTCTTCTGTGCCATTGCGTCAAGAAAGGCATACCTGAATATTTTACTTATCCTCCCCTCCCTTCCTTCTTTTTGCTGCTGTCCTGGACCTCGAACAAAGGAGAGATGAGTCACCCTTCAAAGCTCCTGTCAGGGATAGGCTGGTAGTTGTCACTCCAAAATGTGCCAGTCAATGTACAACCATGTGTGTCATGTAACTACCTGTTCCATACTCTTACATCACGTTTCTTAGGCTGTGCAGTATATACCCTAAGACGTTGACTTATGACTTAGGGCCTAAGTCATCAGTTGTACTATATTACATTGTAGCTACTCCTGTCCATCTCTTTGAATTCCTCTCGATTTTGTAGTCTATTTCTCCTCAGGCTATGCATATTCCACCTGCCTCCGTTAGCGCTGGCATTATCTGTCAGCTGCACTGTATTCAGCAGACACTGGCCCTGTGTGTTCACATCCACAGCTCTGGCCCTGTTCCTAGCAAATAGGGTGGAGGACAAAGAAGTGGATGATTTCACATAATTTGTAGACAAAACAAGCTTTGAGACTTAGAATGAGTTATCCTTTTGATCCTGTTTGCTGCAATACTGTGGTGTAGGTTTGTCTTAGTCAGAAGGCAACTGTTGTGTAGTGTTGGTGGCTTTTATTTAACTCTTAGAGATTGAATGGAAAGAATATGGGGCATACATACCACAACAATGGCTGCTTTATGCGGCAACATGATGTCATGACTCAGTCATCTGTTCTTGTGGATACAAGCAAGCTGAAGAAGCCTGGAAATTGTAACTGTTTTCCAGAAAAGGCCTGTGACAGAAACTGTCACCTCCTGTATACGAATTGTACATCAGCAAACAACAACTGTACTGCTGAGGAATGCAGTGTCTCTCATGCCCGTGCAGGTCCAAAGGTCTTCCTGTTTCAGCTAGCTTATGCCACTTCCCTAGATCAAAAATGTGTGGTTGCTACAAGTCAAAACATCCCATGACCTCTGCACCTTGATTGCGCATACATACTGTAGTTGATTTTATTTCAAGTCACATCAAGAGTCAAGTCTTTTAGTACAATATTTTACCTAGGGAAACCTTTGGACACAATAACGTTCCTCCTGGGTTTTAAAGAATATTTTTTACAGCCCGTGACATAATGTAACCTTTTGGATAATTGAGGAAAATATTTTTCTTGGGCTTAAACACAAATTCTTCTAAGTGGTAGAAGTAGTGCTGCCTCGGTGCTTGCCTTTAGCCAGTTTAGTTGTCTGATCAACATTTAATTCTTTTTAATCTTTAATTTTGAACGTATGCAAATGTACCTACTTGTGAGAAACCAGGTGATTTAAGACCTCTAGTTAATTTTGTCATTTTGAAGGCCACAGCTGAATAAACAGCACACATGTTTACTTATGACTCACTTTGGATCAATTAGTGCTGCATCACCACAATAACCAAGAGTTAAAGTATGAACGTGAACCTGCTTAAAATCATTTGTTTTAGCTCAAACACCCCTACCACCACCCTTCTTTTCAAATTAGCAATGGTATTACAATGGTAGCCGAGCCCATTTAACCCATGACACACGCCCACAATTAGCATATGAGAACTTCAACACATGCTAGTGTCAACAGTCCACAGAGCACTATAAGAGCTTCTTTTGTTTTCATTCACTCATTCATTTGTCGGAATTAGCTCTGGTCCAGATTCTGACGCTGACACAAAAGGTACCAGACCGTGACCACAACACAGCCATGCCCCTTTGCTGACAAAGTCCTGCTGTGATTGAATAACATGGAATACCAAGTTTGGTAGGGCTTCTGAAGACTGACTGCTTGACAAACGCTGAGCCAGTATTGCCTAACTGCAGATGTATGCAAACATTCTTCGGTGCTTAGTTAAGTTGCAAATACTGTGTGCATCAACTTGCCTATTTTGCCATTAATGACATTTTTTCTTTTTCTTTATTTCTTTAGGAATGTGTGTCGGCATAGTTGATCCCCTTCATGCTGCTGTCTGAAGAGCTTGTTCAGGAGAAGAGCAGCAAGCATGGATGTGGAAGACTTTCCTCCCCCACCTCCTGAAAGTAAAGTCAACAAAGCTTTGTCACTCACACGTTTGATGCGCTTTGTCTTTAGCTCCACAGAGCGTCAAGAGTTACATTATTGGACACTGATCGTTGTATGTGCAGTTAGCTCAGTTGGTTAGAGCGTCGTGCTAATACTGCCAAGTTTGTGGGTTCGATCCCCGTACGGGCTGCAGGTTTTGAGTTTAGATTTGGTCAACAGAACCATTTAATGGTGATTATACATTTACAGAGGTAACTGCAAAAAATTACCTGCTTAATTTATAAATTAGACAAAAAAATATGTATTGACAGACAAATAATCTGCAGATACAGCAATAATCAATTCATTGTTTAGGTCATTTTGTCAAGCAAAAAAGCCAAACACTAGTTCCAGCCTTTAAATTGTGAGGATTTTCTGCTCTTCTTTGTCTTACAGCATGTGATTGTAAGCTGGCTATATTTGGGCTTTTGGTCCAACAAAGCATGAAATCTGAAGACATGACGTTGAACTTTAGGAAACGTCGACAAACAATTTTCACTGTTTTCTGAAACTTTATAGAACAGACCATTAATCGTTTAAATAATAAATAAATGTCAGATTAATCAACAGTGAAATGATTTGTTATTTGAAACTTTTCACATTTGAGTCTTAAAAACATTAACAGAAAGCAACAGAGAGGCCTGTACTACAAATCAAGATCAACATGCCCTGGATCTCTTTCAGTTACCCGGCTTCACTAACCCTAACAACCGCGGTCATGACGATGGTTAACTACTAGTTCAATCAACCCGGCGTTTCCCAATCCAGCGTTGCCCACGTTCACATAAGAGGCACTGTTTGCACAGGATGACCAATCACAAACCTCTACCAGAGCCGCATGTTTTACATAAGAAGAGCAAACTATAATTCTACAATAATATGAAGAACACAGACATGGTTTTACAGGCAAAACGCAATACAGTCGCTACTTCCTAACACAGGAAAGACAGCTGACAAAAAAAAAGCCAACGCTGTAAATGCATAAATCACAACGCTTATCAATATGACATCCCCATCAGTCAGGCACAAGATCTGACCACAATTACACTTTAGCTTTCCATAAACTGTGCTTGCTTTAACCTATTATTTCAGTTGCTACCCTAGCAGTGGTAAGCGATCTGAGAGCAAATATAAAAATATAATTCAAATGTGCACATTGTCAACACACGGCTTAAGAAGCGGACCTATACGTAATCTTGTGGCCAACGTGGCTGAATATGTTTTTATATTTATTCATTTTAGGGCAAAATCCCCATCACCAAACCCACCAGACTCAATTTAAATAATCAGTACTTTTATCATCGTAAAACACAAATAGCCTATACGTAATTCAATCCGCTTAAAATGTATATCTATATCTAAATCTATATCTTTCATAAAGATACCCATCGGGGAATGTCAACGGGTCTCTAAATGTTTCAACTTTTATGAGCGCACTTCTCCCTCTCTCTCGCTCTCCCCCTCTCTCCCTCTCTCTCTCTTCGCACACCAAGCTCCAACTGGTTTTCTAAGAACGGTGACGCCGTTATCAGTCAAGTATTTGATTAGTCAGTAGGAGGTGCTTTTCCACGGATTGATCTCTAATCTCCAACATAACATGCTCCCAGCCAAGTAAGATGTTCAGCATAAGTTACCACGGTAATTTAACCCAGTAACAAGCGATCAGCCGTCATGATACACAAAACCCTGGGTTGAACCTGAAGTTACCTTGTTAACTCCAAATCTTACACAGGCCTGACTGAGATTTTTAGATGCTATTTGTGTATAACTTTGTGTTGACAGCATTAGTCTTGTCACACATGTCTTTGGGTGTCTGTTTTTAGAGAAAGGTTACAGTGTTAGACCAGTAGTATCACCTGCTTGCTTTTGTATGTGTTCTTGTTGTCTTATCACTTCCTGGATGACTGCTGAAGCTGGACAGCATGAGTAAACACCACAGATTCCTCTCCTCCGCTTCTTTGCGTGGGCAGAGGAACGAGGGAGTAAGAAGGGTAAAATGTGCTGCGCTGCTGTGAATACCGCACAATGTTCCTCAGTATTAGGCAGAATACTTCTGCAGCAGCACACACACACAGACACACAGATCCGCACACACACAAACGCACACAAACAGCCTCCGGGGATAGACACAGGCCAGAGAAATGCTTCGTCTCCAGCTGGCCAGTCACTTGTTTTGTTGCCAGAGCGATGCTGGAGCAGATCGTAACCCGGTGACTCATTTGAGCAGACCATTATGTAGCAGAGTGGACATGGGCTCACAAAACAAAATCCATACTGTAATTATGAATTGACAATGGGCACTACAGCAACGCTATGTGTGTCATGTGTGCATGTGTGTATGTCTTCTTGTTCTTGTAGTTTGCGTTCTCCCAAGGGTAGAAAAAAGGGGTTGGAATCACGTTTGTCTCACTTTACAATATCATCACGATACCTACGTCACGATACGATATTATTGCAATTTTAAACATATTACAATATTTTGCGATATATAGTAATTTTTTTTTTTTTTCCAACTAAATTTTTTTTCCCAATTTCAAATTTATGTTCCCAAAAGGAAACTTTGTCAACATCTGTTTTATCTAAAAAGATAAATTTCTCTGTTTGTTCATCTCGCTTCAACTTTATTGCTGCAAAATTGGATTGTCAAGCAGACAAACTGACCAATACATATATGATAAAAGATCGATACTTGGCGTCTGTATCAATACAGTATTACCACGGAAAATTACGCAATGCTGTGCTGTATCAATTTTTTTTTTTTTCACCCCTAGTAGAAAGATGAGAAAAATCCTCCAGTAGAGATACTTTTTTATTTCCAGTTTAGGTTTTGGTTATGAATTAAGTTACAAGGGCTATAAGAGCCTCACTTGGCTGGTTATGTGTGGGCACGTTTGCTTGCACTGTAAAGTAAGGTCAACACAGTCAGCGCACTCTATAATTAAGCTTCAGGCATGCAAACCCATACAGCCAGCCGTCAATGGTCTCATATACACATAGTTGCTGATGTACTATTGAATGGCCATTCATGACTTGCATCTGGCCAAATCAAATCAGGTCCTATTCTATTTGGCAAAGTCAATTATTTCCCATTGATACCATAGAGAGAGGTTAAATAATTGGCATATAAATATACATACCACCGTACTGGTCAGTCTGCTGATTATTAGCCAGCTAGCTGTGCCTTATCTCTGTGTCCCATACCATTCATTATTGCACAGATGGTGGAAAAAGACTGATAGCATCTCTGTTTCCAGGTTTGCTCTTTGCACCCCTCTTTTCATGCAGCTTTAGTCATGAGTGCAGATGGTCATGGGGTTGCAATGTTGACCTGCAACATTAGTCACAGACCGTTCCTTCACACACTGACTACAGGGTGGAACAACTACCTGTCAAAGCCTGAGGGAATCATACTGGTGATTTGTAGCTGTGTGCATTGCTGTGAGGGGCTTCAAGTTACTGGGTTCGCTACAGGGAGTTTCTTTGGGTTAAGATTTACTTGGTCACTTTCAGTGAACCGCACAGACCTGGAGGCACAACAAAGCAGGTTGCAACAGTGAACGTGGTTCTTAACTAGAGCCCAACCCATAATTGGCGGGCCAATATTATCGGCCAATATAAGTTATTTCCCAATCTATCGGTATCTGCATTTATAATGGACGATTTTTTTTTTAAATATTCATTCATCAGAATCATTTATAATGACAAATAAATGATTCTGATAAATGAATATTAAAAAAATAAAAACGGATCATCAACCATGTTATGAGTGTTGGTGTTACAGTTTGTCCACCAGAGGGCGCTAAATAACATCCCAGTTGACAACACTGATTTATTGTTTTTTTTTAATGTGTTTTGGTTCAAAAGCACTTTAAGTTTCATATCTTAAGTTTGTATTTTATACAATTTATCAGAAATTGAATATGTTTTGATGTTTGTCTGTTCTGTTTTCAAATTACAAATTATTATAATATTATTTTATTAAGAACTCATAAATAACCTCCAAATGAACTGGCGCCAACTTGGAATTATGTGTTTTGTTTTGGAACACAGCCAGGATATTAAAGTAAGGCTTTAGATTGAGTTACAGTAATACAATCAAGCTGTGACTACTGATTAATGTGCTCATAAATAATCTGTGGTATGCTTGCAAGCAAACCATGGGAAAAAAACGTGCTCTAGTTTATGGCATTTCTTTAAACTCCAAAGGAAAGGAAAGAAGTTGTTTTGGTGGAACATGTATACGTTTAAATGTGGTTTTCGTTTGCAATAAATCAAATTATTCTGAAGATAGAATATTATACTAAGAAGTTAAGGAGACCTCAATGTTGGCAATGTATAGTTAAATCGGCAGCACTTTAGAGGGTTGAATGGTGGGATTTGGGGTTCCTCCAATACAGGCTTTGTGGTTTATCCTTCTGTGATCCCTGTTTAAATCAATATCATTATCTAATATTTCCACAACATTAAATTCATGTTGAATTCGTTGAATGTTTTCTCTACTGAAGTTTTTTTGCTGTCTTTTACTGTACCACTGATTGAAACCTGGAGTACCGTCACATTCAACTCTTAGGGCAAAACATGAAGCCAGCTGATGAAAGTTGAGTCTTTGCATTCCTAATCCTTTTACTCTCTTGCCCTTCATTGAGCTTCACTGACTCTGGCTCACACTATTCATTAGATCAGAAATAATGCAACACTCAGGCTGTACTTTTCACTGGAGGGAGTAACAGCTCTCTTTCCTGCTGGCCTAATTGCAGTGTAGAAACTGGAAAGACATTTGTTGTTTCCTTCCTGTCTGCTGCCTAGTGATCTCTGATGTGAATGTGACGCCTTTGAACGCTAACTATATCTTGTAGCTCTGCCCTAGTTTCTATAAAGTAGATCATTTGATGGGCAGATCCTTGATGTAAAAAAAAAATCTGTACGAAAACCTACTGCTGTACTAGACCCCACCCTTAATTATAAGTCTATATTTGGCTCAGTCTTATAACTTTAACAGCCCAAGGCTTAAAACTGCCACCCAGAAAGTATCTTTATATCACTATCTCTATGAGGGAAATGTTATGATTATTGAGTTAAATCCTACCTGAATTTAACTTGTGATGACCCTACATGTCATTCCAGAGTTATGTGTGTTATTGGTCTAAGCTAAATTGTAGTTTTTGCAATCACACTCTTTCACATGTTTTAATCTAGTAATTTAATTTTTATATTTGGATATATTGCATCTTTTTCAGTTAGGGTGGGTGATATACATCTGATCTTATACTACTTCTGAAGTTGTGAAAGCAATTATCTCAATATTGTGAATTTTCTGGAAATTCAGTTGTTGAGGTACAGTTTTTTACCTTTACCAGTTCACAAAACTTTATCATCTCATGGTTCTAATATTGTCATACCACCCAACTCTTTTATCTGATATAAATATGTAATCCAGCACTGTATCGCTCTGAACAATATCTCTGTTTTCAGTGTTGGCAGACAATGGTCCCTTTGCAGATGAAGATGAGGGGGAAGCCTTTGACTTTGATGACAGTGGTGATGACATCCCTGAGGCTGACCGCCCTCCCCCTGCACCTCCAGCTCCTCTACCCCCCAGCAGCAAGGATCAAGACACAACATTGGCTGGTCAGCCTGAGGGCCATCTCCCCAGCCCGGACTCCCCAGCACCTTCCATCAAATCTGACACAGCTCCATCATCAGCAGACACAACAGTTGCCACAAGCTGTTCCTCCACAGCAGGTGGAGCAACAGCAGAGGGAGTGGGGACATCTGGTGCTGAGGAGACTGATGACATAGAGACAGATTTAACACCACCTCCACCCACTCCTCTTGATGAGGACGCAGAGACAGATCCTGGCAGAGCAGGTTTGCAAGCCAAAAGTGTTGACATTTTATTGTTGTCTCAGCCCAATTTAGCCTATCCTTAGGGCACATGTTCCACTGCACCACAGTTTGGTTTGGAAATTAGTTGACGGTAAATAAAGCTTTGAATATGTCTGCGATTTGCTAACCGCAATTTAAATTCCCCACATTCCCCTTTCATGTTTGTGTACATTATCTGGCTCTAATCTAGCCTCTTCAGTTCTGGTTTGAGTGAAGCAGTAAAGTGGGGCAGACTGTCTCTCTCATGACACCTTGTATCTCTGGCTGCCTGGTGCAAGAGTTGTCTGGCTTTAATCACAGAAAGCCGTGACAGCAGCAGCAGCAGCAGCGGGCAGTGCTAGGCTCTACTTATTCTTACTCACTCATAGTGAAGATGTGTCAGCATTACACACATTTTTCAGCTTGTACCTTAATAAAGCATGCTTCATTTGAACACACACGCACAGACCTGTTAAATTTTTTCTTGAGGAACTTTCTTGGGCTATATTCATAAATCTCTCTTTAGCACTACTCAGTGCTGCAAAAATATCACGTCCTACGCTAAACTAACTGGACCATTAACCAAAGCTGCGGGAAAAGGCCCACTTTGGAAAAGTGTCGTCATTCTGAGGGTCTTAAACTGAAATCGGTTGTAAGAAAGATAGAAGCTACTCAGAAGGCGCATCTTTGATAGATCCAGATGTGATAGCACATTGGTGGTTCACTCGAGCAAATATTTTGCTTCGATAGAACTTCATAGCTGTCTACCTCAGTTGATCAGAGAAAAAATAAAGATGCTAAACTTGGTGTGAACGTTGTTGTTGTCCCCATCGGGAAATTATTACAAAGGGTCGTCTATCACAAAAAATTAGTCTTTTTACACACAGTCACATACAGTGGTCGAGTAAGTATTTTTAATTAAAACTGAATTGAACTTCCATTGTTTTCATGCATCTTGATCCTCTTATCTCAGGCGGGGAAGTCCAGGATGCATCCATTGATGACCCACACCCTCCACAGGCCGTGCCCAGGACCTCCTCCCAGGGCAAAGTCAACCCCTACTCTGTGATTGACATCACTCCTCTCCAACTGCAGCAGCTTGAGCACCAGCATGGACCCTCTTCTTCCATTTCCTCGCCAACGGAGCCCAAGACGCTGGAGGGAGAATCCCAGGATATCCACACCAGCCAGGCTGGCATCACTTCAGGATACTCAGTCCCAGTGCCCTGTGGCTATGCAACCCCCTCCGGTGTACCGCTCATCACACCAGCTTACACCACACCCGTCATCATTCGTCACCTCTCCATTGACGAGGATGGTAAAGTAGAGCCTGCAGCAGGGCCATTCTGAAAATTCTTCATTAGAGTGATAATGACTCATGAAATATTCATGAGGCAGATCATTATTTTGAAACATCCAAAACAACAGAAACTCCTCTTGGTATCAAGACTGAAATACAAGACTGTGACACGTAAATGCTGTCTCTCAGCTACTTCTATCCTCTGTCCTCTGTCCTTTCTTCTTTCTCTTGTTTTTCCTAAATCCTTGCCACAAGGAAGTAGTGACTAAATTTAGCCCTCCCCAAAGATCTGTGTTGGCTGTGAGGATTTTCCGGTTTCCCTCAAATCTAGAAGTATCTGAGTCCAAGCCTGTGGCCTGGCACGCTGAGGAGTCCGATTACACTGTAATTATCTGACCAAGGTCACACCAGGTTAAAAATACTCTTTTTGTAAAAGAGTTTGGGAATTCATAGATATGTGTGTTGTAAAAAACTTTTTTTAACTTCTCTCTCTCTCTCTCTCTCTCTCTCTCTCTCTCTCTCTCTCTCTCTCTCTCTCTCTCTCTCTCTCTCTCTCTCTGTGTGGAAATTTATGGAGGCACATTTATAAGACAATATCACTGAGACTGAAACATAGTTAATGGAGGAAATGTAGACTCATCAGGGACACCTGGTGGCATATGAAAAAAATTACTTGAAATTGGAAGTTGTGTGGTGATCTCTTAAATAATTATTGTGATGACTTTAATCTCAACAAAATACTTTCCAAATATATTATAATTGTTGTGACTTCTTCTATGCTCTTAACGATACTCACAACAATACACTAGTAAGCCATGCTCAATTTTACATTACAGCTTTCATGCGTGGATCATAAGAACTGTGGGACCTAAGCACAGTGATGTAAAATAATAATGTAATGTGTAGCTGGTATTCTTTGTGTAAAATTTGCTCTCTTTCCTCTTTCAGTCACTGTGATTGGGACTGGCAACACCTCTGACAGGTTTGTGGCATACTATACACTCATCAGTCACTCAGTCTATACCACTCATTTAGTATATTTAGGCCTATATCTTAAGTGGGGTATGCAAAGTATGCTCCCCACTTTCAATTGTAGTAATGTTTACTGACTCTTGTCAATATATTATAAATAATTGTCTGCTCCCTTCATTTCAGTAGTAAACATGGTAATACATAGACAAATAGCACTGTATTAATGCAGAAAACTGCTGAGTTTTCTTGGTTTCCTGACAAGATGCTGACAATGAAAATAGCTGTTTGAGTTATAACTTTGTTCGCCGTTTGCATGTTTTCTCAAGTGTTTTTAGTGAGGAGTATCCACCTATTAAAGAAGAGGATGCTTTGGCTAAATGGGCATCCGATCCCGCCAACACTGCCTGGATGGAAAGTAAGAAACGATATCCAACAATTTCACATCTAGTAGAGCTACATGTATAATTTCCATTGAGATAATACTGCTGTTGTTTCTGTTCTTTGTACTTGCTTCTGCACACACATTGCATGCCTTCAGACTGTGCTATTATCTTTTCTTTTTTTCTTCTTCTTCTTCTTTTGACACCACTGAATTCCCAGACACTTCCTTCCCTGTTCTTTTAAGGAAGCAGACCGTTGTGTGTCTTCTTTGAGATCCCCTCTACATTGCATCCTGTTTATGGTGTGAACAACCTAGCTTTTGATCTGAGAAATTATTGTGAATGGTTCTTTGTATGCTTCAGATCCTGATGAGGTGATTTACGATGATGTGCCCAGAGAGAACTCTGACTCCAACACAGGTTTGTAAAATTTCTTTTTTAGTCATACATTTCACAAATTCAGTATTTTAATCCCCGTCTGTAGATTTCAGCCTGTCAGCGCTACTCACTTTCACTTCTATTGTGCTAATTGCTTTGGTCAAAAAGTGGGATACTTGAATTATTCATTAAGGCTGTTGCATGAAAATGTTATGCCAATTTTGAGTGTTAACCATTCAAGCAATGTTACTTTTAGTGAAGCTTATGATTTCAGCAAAGTAGATTTTTTTTACTGCTTATTTCTGGACACAGGAACACATTATGATATAATACAAAACCGGCACAAAGCTATTGCATTGAAAATTACCATGTTAAGTTAGCGCACTATTGACCTGCTCGCAGTATTATAAGCTTTGTTTCAAGGCTATTCCATTTCAGCACAGTATATTGTTATTGTGTTGTGTTTATCTGAAAATGCGTTGTACAAGTTTATGCTACTAACCTTCTGATAAAAGAAGCCAAAAAAATTGCTCTGTAGGCTCTGTGATTTACTAAACGATAATATTTCTGTTTTCAATTTCTATGTCTGTCCTGTTTTTTCATACATATCCAGATGAGATGATCTATGATGACGTGGAATTTGGGGAGGAGGGCGGCTGCAACAGCTCCCTGGACAACGGCTGGAGCTCTAGCGAGTTTGAAAGCTATGATGAGGCCAGCGACGGGGAAGGTCGCCCTGAGAACGGCCTGCCCCACGCCTTCATGAGAGGGAAGCCACCCCAGAGCAAAACCCATGTGTGTACAACAATCACCCTCCCATTTCTCTGTCAGCATTTTAACCAATAAACAGCTCTTGTCTTAATATCACTGTACATCTGTAGGTGGACAGATGACAGCAGCTGATGAAGCAGGGATTCTTTTTAGTTTTAATTTGCAATTTATTTATAATTGTTTATACAACAAACCTATGTTAGTTCAAATTTTTTGTGGGTCCAAATTTCAATAATGTACAGTCCCTTTGTGCATTTTATGTGGACGCCACAGCTCATTTGCTTCTGCAGACCTGATCCTGGCTTACAGTTTGCTTGCTGTGCTCTGTAATGTTTTGGATTGTGGTTTTGAGAATTCGACTTCACTTTGTTTTCAAAGTGTGTCATGGTCAGAATTTAATGATTGCTTCAGGCAAAAAAAAGCTTTAATCAAATGCCAATGGCTTTTGAAATAAGTGGGTGAGAAGAACTTCGCCTAATGAAGTGAGAGCTATTTCATTTTAGCATTTTGTACTATTTGTGTTGATACGTATTTATTTACACATGAATGCAACTGTTGTCAAATTAAGAAATTAATTTAGAAAATATATTTCAATGAAATCACATCTTGGTGATACAACATACATACTAGTAAGTAAGCTTGCTGTGGATCTAAAGTTGCAAGGTCATTCCAAAACCATAAACGGTAACGCCTGCTTTGCTTTTCTTTAGCTTTCTCAAGATCTGACACGCTTGAAAGAACACTATGAGAAAAAGATGAAAGATCTAATGGCAAATACAGTGGGAACGGTAGAGCTGCAGCAGTTAAAACAGAAACACGAGCACAAGGTAAACTACCTGAGGCTCACCTCACCTGCTTGTGCTAGACAAAGTAGTTCCAACCCTTAACTCTCACTCTAGCTAACCACTCTGAGTGTCTCCTACTGACTTGGTACGCTCATACTGCTCCCATGTGAATGACTTGTGGTGGTGGTACTGGTGATGGGTTTGCATACAATTCATTTGCCTTCCTGTCTGCTGCACTTACTCGTTATATGTTGTGAAGCTTAAGATATATTCTTAAGTAACATTTGTAAAATTCTACAGTAAACTGAGACACCAGCAACTGAGGTTTTTATTGTATTATTCAAAGTAGCTGATAAACAGTTTGTCAGTTTGTTGTTGCATATTCCAACAGAAAACATTAGTTGCATTTACAATATATTTTACAATTTGATCAGTCATTATCTATTTAAGCACTGTGCTTTTTTCAGCAGATGTCCCACTTACTACAGTAGGCATGTGTCATTCTCTGGGCAACTGTGCTCTCCCGTTGTCCTTTTTCTACCCAAACTGCCATTTATCTTCATCCCTACTCTTAACACTGCTCCTGTCCCGCTTAGCTCAGTTCAGTAACTTTTTACCCAAAAGCTTAGACAACGCAAACTAAATTTAACAATGGACTGAAATACTCAACTGTGAAAATTAATAACATTTGTGTTACTTTTGTGATGGATAATTATGTATTTTGTCTCCTCAAAGATGCAAAAGCTGGTGAAGGCAGCTAAGGATGGGACCAAAGATGGGCTTGAGAAAACCAAAGCTGCAGTGAAGAAAGGACGCTCTTTCATCAAAACAAAATCATTCTGTAATGGTATGTAATTTGCCTTCATAAACTGTGCTCCCTTTAGCTTGACAGATACCCCCTTGGCTCTTTTGTTTATTTTAAATCAGTGTTAAGGTGAATGTTTTGGCATTTTAGAAAAGGGCAACATGGTAAGATAAGATAAGATAATTTGTTTATTAGTCCCCAATGGGAAAATTACTGCACTTCACTCTGTGTACACACTTTTTGTTAGTACTCACACACAGGCCTGAAATACACACACATGCTCAGGACCTATACATGCACTATACATGGAGAGATGTCAAAGTGAGTGGGCTGCCAGCTGAACCAGCGCCCTGAGCGGTCGGGGGGGTACGGTGCCTTGCTCAAGAGCACCTGGCAGTGCCCAGGAGGTGAACTGGCATCTCTCCAGCCACCAATCCACGCTCCCAACTTTTTGGGTCCATACGGGGATTTGAACCAGTGACCCTCCGGTTCCCAACCCAACTCCCTATGGACTGAGCTACTGCCACCCCCCAAATGGTTTGGCTAGGGCAGCGTTTTCTGTCTCTTCAGCATCTCTTTGTCATCTTTTAGAGAGGAAGTCTGCCTGTTTTGAGGATGAGGAGTCTGAACTCTTTATCGAGGTGGACTGTTTCAATGTTGAGCCTGTGCTGTGTCCAGCACCAGAGGGTCTTTCACAGCAACAGGTAATGACCATGCCCTTCAACTTCCATCTCAATTTTTTTTTAACTTTACTGTGTGGATTTTGTGTTATAGAAAACCATGCCTAAAGACCAATGATTTGGTATTTTTTGCTCTACAGCTGGTGAGAAGATGTATATTGGGATCTATATTGGAGAGTGAGAAGAACTATCTTGACGCACTGAAAAGGATATTAGAGGTAGGCAAGTAAGGATGCAGTGATTGCCAAATCCACTTTGACATGTTTATTAATAGTTCACATTGTCTGCTTTATCAGCAATATGAGAAGCCCCTGACCCAGATTGAGCCGAGGCTTCTGAGCGACAGGAAACTGAAGATAACCTTCTATCGTGTGCGTGAGATCCTGCAGTCCCACTTCCTGTTTCAGATCGCCCTGGCAAGCCGTGTGGCTGAGTGGGACAACCTGGAGATGATTGGGGATGTCTTTGTTGCATCGGTAAGCTGGGACTGTAATTTTAAAGCCTTTTTGTGGAGAACTTCACCAATATAGTAAATATTAATAATATACAGTACATCAGCTGTGGTTTTTTAATCAGTTGGACACGTATGGTATTTATCGTGATTACACAGCCACACTCCTCCCTTTTCTAACCATATTGCTTCATGTCAATGACACATTCTCTCATGCAGATGCAGAAAGCTGCTCTCTTTGGCTGCTTAGCTACTCATTGGCAAGGATTTTCAAAACACAAGACCTCATCTTGACCTCTCTGTCCTGTTTAAGAAAGCCGGTTTCACAAACTCTGAGTTGATAAACCTTGAGATGGAAAACTCAGAATTTGGTCGAATAACTCTGAGTATGTTCACCTTGAGTTAAGCTGATGCTAGGGAAATGGACAAAGCCATTAACAATGGCGCTCCATTGTTTAGTATTTAGAGTTCTAGAATTTTGTCAACTTGAAAACTCCACAAACTAAGCCCCCTCATCAAAATCTGGTAATTTACCTTTTGGTCAACTTCTGACTAATTAAACAAATTAACTATTATTGTGTTTGAAAAGTATTTGAAAACATTTGACTGCAAAAATGTCTTCCTTTACTTTAACTTTGACATTGGGTAATGAAAATGAAAAAGACAAGGAGACAGTGCCTGTACACGGGTCTCCACTTGTCCGAAGCTGTTATGTGGGGATTGGGATGCATCATGGCATGCATGTACTTTAGCATCCAACTCTTCCCTGGAATCTGTTCATGTAGTAGGATGAGAACTATGGTGCACCTTCTGGGCCAGCCAGAAGACCACATGCTGAAGGCTGGCAAATACACCTGTCATTATTTCAGCATGGAGAAGCACTCCACTAGTCCAAAGGGGAGAACTAAAAACACCAGAGGAGTTTGAGAAGACCACCGGTTTCAAGTTCCAAGTGTCCCAGAACGTGTTTGAATTGTTTGGGAATATGGAGCAAGCAGTACAGAAATGCCCAGCAAAAAGAGACAATCTTGAGTGTAAAGATAGGATGGTGTTTTTAAGCCTCCTAAAATCATGTCTACTTCTGGATACTGGAAAGAGAGTCACACCCAGGGAAGTCCTAAAACACAGTTTTTTAACAGTGGTTCACCTGTTAGATTAAATGGACACCAGCTCCTATAATCAAGCTGCCCTTCAGCTCATGGCTGTTTTCCCCTTGTATCCTGTAGATTAATCAGATGATTGTCTCACATACACTAAAACGGGCTTGGAGCTCAGACATGATAGGGCTTCTGACTCATATGTTGACTATGGCAGTTACATTGACGAAGCTGATGGAAAGACAAAAATGAAAAAGCCCTCCGTTACCGTTGACTCAGGCACCGACCCCAGTTTTTAGAGTCTGACCCTATCAAGACTGACTTAAAGAGAGAAGTTTCAGCCCCCACTGACTTAGCAAGTGAATCATCCATTGCTCCAGTCAGGGATGAACATTCACTCCCCCAGAGTACCAGTGATGGGCATTCAGACCTCGAGATTTCCAGCTATGAATATGCAACACCTTCCACAGGCACTTATACCTTCATGATGGCATCAGAGACACTGCTACTCCCACTAAAGAAGAGTCGGCTGTTGCTACCAATAATTACAATACAGAGACTGATTGTGTGCCAATTGTCTGTAACGCTACTAATGTTGCAGCTTCAGCGGCTGCTGGCTCAGCTGATGGAGCTGCAACTGCCATTGGACCTGTGGATGTGGATGTGGATGATGTCAAAAAGGAGAAGAACAAGAATGTTTTTCAGAGAGCCTGCAAATTCTTCTGCAGAGTGAAGGCTTGATGTGACCTAAATATTTTCTTTGTTAAGCAATATGTAAACTCCAAGGCCAAAACACAAAAATAAACTTGAGAAATGAAGACTAGAAGTAACTTATTTAAAACTATGTTGACCACACTTGTCTTCCAGTGAACAAGAGTAAACACATTGCTCTGACAGTAAAGTTATATTTAGTGTTACTTCAGTGGTGGTTGATGTATTTGAACGGCTGTGTTTTTTAACAGTTCTCTAAGTCCATGGTGCTGGACGCCTACAGTGAGTATGTGAACAACTTCAGCACTGCGATGGCAGTGGTAAGGAAGACATGCGCCTCCAAACCTGGCTTCCTGGAATTCCTCAAGGTTTGTCATAAATATTGTTCTTTCATAGGGATATCATGTTTTCTTTGCATTTTCTTTTGTTACATAATGTGTATTGTGCATTTCAACAGAAAGGGATTACTGTTAGTGTTTTAACCATTGATTAAGTAAAATTCTTGCTGTTCGCTCAAAGAAAGCTAATTACATTAAATATAAGACAGATTGTTTCCTTACAAAAATGCAAATCATGAGTTAGCCTGGTATATACAACTCTGTACCCGGCTGCAGCTAGCATGCTTTTTAGTCCTATTCCTCCATCACTAGCACCCTTTTTAAAAATCTAAAGACTGGTTCCTAACTACACTGCAGTTACCCGTCTTCTCACCCACAGCATCGTCAGGAGACCAGCAGTGACCGAATGACTTTGTATGGCCTGATGATGAAACCTATCCAGAGATTCCCACAATTCATTCTGCTCCTTCAGGTGTGATGAGTCCTTCTTTTCTGCGTCTTAACAATAAACGTGTGTGTGTGTGTATGTGTGTGTGTGTGTGTTCACCAGCAGAGGGAGTGCCATACACATTAATCAAGGCACTTTGTTTTTCAACTTCAAGGAAAGGGAGGGAAATGCTCTGGTTTCCTCAGATCTCTTTTAATCCTGACCTGGCATATTTATTTTTGCTGTTCCTCTTGCAGAGAACCCCCCCCCCCCCCCCCTTAAAAAAAAACATGTCTAACAGCCTTGTATTGACTGCATGGTTCTATTATTATTATTAAAACCTTCTCAGTCATGAGGTGTGCTATAGAGCATGCATTGCTTACAACAAATGCTGTTATAATGCAGATTGTCCATAAGTGAAACCGTTAAAAGGCACTGGGAGATTGGTCCTGTGTAGATCCTCAAACACTGACTAATGTATGACTTCTCTGTGCGTTCTCGTCAGGACATGTTGAAGAACACACCAGTGGGTCATGCAGACCGTCTGCCCCTACAGATGGCCCTGACCGAACTGGAGACACTGGCAGAGAAGCTCAATGAAAAAAAAAGGGAAGCAGACCAGTGCTGCGAGATCCGTCACATTGCAAAGGCCATGAACGAACGCTACCTCAACAAGGTCTGCTCAGTGCGCGTGCCCTGGCATGCATGTTTGTAGTTTGAATTGTACAGTGTGATGCTGTAGCTTGGTGGAGACTTCCTTCTTGATTCATGATGCGCTCATTGCTCAGTCAGTGTGCCCATTTTTGGCTCATGTTTGAGTCTTTTAACATATGCTGTTGCATTTCTCTCTGTCCCAATGTGGGTAGCCACCGAGCAGATGAGCTTCACATTTTATCAAGTATTCTCTTGCCTGAATAGCATATTTTTAGCACATGGCTACGCACATATGCACACAATACAAGCTTGTCCCTAATTATTTGTCAGCCACCCACTCGGGCATCTGAGTAGAAACATGTGTTTACAGGATATCTAACATGGGGCAGAGGTGTTTTATTATTCATCATGGACATTAATTGCAGAGTCGCTGTTAGTAGTCATATATTATATGCTGTTGCCCAAAGTGTATGGTTTCACGGCTGAGAATGACAGGAAACTTGGGGGAAGAGAAAGCAAGATGATATGACAAAGGTTTCTTGCCAGACTGAATTTTGGGAGCTACATGTTCCAAGACACCTTGATACCCAGAGTTTAAAAAACAATCTATAGGCTGAAATGCATTAGGTTTTTTTTCTTGTGTACACCAACACAAAACAAGTGAGATCTCGGTTTGGTCTATGTTTCTTCTCTGAGCTTTGTGTTGTAAGCTAAGGACTTTAATCAGAGATCCAAAGTCCTACTGCATCTTCACATAGTATCACTGTTACTTATCGTCACTATCCATTAGCTTCTGAGTAATGGCAGCCGCTACCTGATCCGCTCAGACGACATGGTGGAGACAGTCTACAATGAGCGTGGTGAAATCATCAAAACCAAGGAGCGACGCCTCTTCCTGCTAAATGATGTTCTCATGTGTGCCACGCCCAATATCCGGTAAGAGTAACCGCAAACCAGACCTGTTATTAGTCTGTCCCTTAATTTGCACCATCTCCTTTCCTTGGTTGTAAAATTCTGTAATTTCTTTAGCTTTTTACAAATTTAGAAAAAAAAATGTGTGTGTGTTTTTTTTGTTTGTATGGTTCACTTTGCCTACTGTAAGGGAACATTTAATGTAACTAGGATTTCCTGACAGTAAAAATCTGTCTTAAAATGAACTAAACTAGAATGAACTTCTCAAGTGTAGAGAAATATGATAAGCACTGTATGTGACTAGTGTATGTGACTGGTGTCCTGACCACACTGAGTCTGTAGGTTTTGGAACCATTTGTACCCACTGTGGCTTGTTATTTAGCCAAGAGTAAAGGAGAGCCCCGTTACTGGGCTTTTCAGCTTCTTTCCTGTAATTGTAACATGTTAGACACCACATACTGTTTCTGGGACACATGCACTTACTTTAAAAAAAGTGATTTTCTAGATGAGTGACAATTACCTCCTCTTACCTTTCAAACAAGGCATCCATATACCTCCTCCACCGCGCTGATGCTATTTTTTTCTACATTATTGCCATAAGTGCCGAATAGTTATGTATTCCCCACAAGGTGTTAAGAACAATTTGAACCAGAGGCGGTTTGCCACATGACCTCCACCTCTTCCTACTCTGTCCAGGTGTCAGGATGGCAGTGGGAGTGGCAGTGGCAATGCCATACCCGACCAAAAGTTCCTTCTGAAGTGGAGCGTGCCTTTGAGCTTTGTGGAAGTGCTAGAGTTTGGATCCAGCGAGGACATGGCCGACAACAGCCGCTACCCAGCATCTCATTCTGGGGAGAAGGTTGTCATCAACGCTAAGCCAAGTACGAACCACAGTGTCACATTCTGTTATTTTGGAGCAGCAGTCTTGCTTGTCTGTGGTGCTGTTTCTCTCTCTGTCACAAAAGGTCTGGAATAAAAGGGCGCGAGTTCAGTCAGCTGAGTTGTTAAGTAGTAGGCCATAGGGATTTGACACTCTGGGATATAGGAGTCAAGACCTGCTGGTCTGGTAGCTACTTGTGCTTGATGACTAAGTGATTAAAGGTAAATATATCTATGCTTGTACTGGACTATATAGGCTGGAGCTTAGAGGTTGTCTTGTGGTTTATAGTATGGCCCTCTCCAGAACTATAATCATCAATATTACTTGGAGCATTCCAAAAACCGTAAGAATTGAATTCAAGACACTTTACAGACATAGTAGGTCTAGACCAAACTCTATAATTTACAAGGACCCAACAATTCCAGTAATTCCCCCAAGAGGAAGCATTTAGTGTGACAGTGGCGAAGAAAAAACTTCCTTTTAAGGAAAGACCTCGGACAGACCCGGGCTCTTTGTAGGCGGTGTGAGATGGTGCCGGTTGGGGGTGTGATGAACAGTGACAATAATAATAACAATAAAGATCATGAAATTATGACTAGAAATAGTAGTTGTACTAGTTCATGATGTAGCTGGACACTGCAGGGTGTAACAGGGTGTAGCAGGATATAGCAGGGCACTCCAGAGCATGGCAGGGTGTAACAGGGCATAGCAGGACGCGGAGCAGGACCACGGCAACAGCTGCAGCCATGATTTAGGTGCCACCCTAATCCAAGAAAAACTGCTGGGCGACAGAAAACATCAGTGCTCCGGGGAATACGCTCCCCAGAGCTAGGTTAGTAACAAGCATTTCTGGGACATGGATGCACACAGATGGAAAGGGAGAGCAGAGAAGAGCTCAGTGTGTCAAAGGAAGCAAGTCCCCCGGCAGTCTAAAACAATTACAGCATAATTAAGAGCTGGTGCAAGGCAGACCTGAGCCAGTCCCCCGCCGGTCTAGGCGAACGCTTTAACTCCCAACTCTCTAACTTTAAGCTATATCAAAGAGGAGAGTTTTAAGTTTACTCTTAAATGTGGTGATGCTGTCTGCCACCCCAAACCCAGACTGGAAGCTGGTTCCACAGGAGAGGACCCTGACAGCTGAATGCTCTGGCTCCCCCATTCTACTTTTAAAGACTCTAGGAACCGCAAGTGACTCTGCATTCTGGGAGCACAGGGCTCTAGTGGGACAATAAGGTACTATGAGCTCTTTGAGATATGATGGTGCTAGACCATTTAGTGCTTTGTAGGTCAGGAGAAGGATTTTAAATTCAATCCTGGATTTTATAGGAAGTCAATGCAGAGAAGTTAATACAGGAGAAATATGAGCTCTTTTCGTAGTTCTTGTCAGAACACTCGCTGCAGCATTCTGGATCAGCTGGAAAATCTTAAGGGACTTATTTGAGCATTCTGAAAGCAAGGAATTACAGTAGTCCAACCTGTAAGTAAAAATACATGGACTAGTTTTTCAGCATCGTTTTGAGACAGAATTTGCCTAATTTCGGCAGTGTTACAAAGGTGAAAAAACGTTGCACGATTTTAACAAACTACATTATTTATACATAGAATAAATAGTTTTTCTTGCTGGGCATTCACAGACATTTCTAGAATGGTGTCAGACCTTCACAAACCGTCCAGCCCCTGAGTGTGTATTTCTTTCCTCCGCAATCCTCTAGTCTGCTGGCTGCCGAATCCAATGATTTCAGATTTCACACGGCACTCTGTCGCTCAGTCTCTGCCTCGTCCTTCTTCTACCTCTCTCTACCTACCTTTAATCTAACATCTGCCAAACTGTTACATAATTATAATAAGTCTTTTGCAGTGTCCCTTTTATCTTTTTATAAATCCTGCAATGTTTTTTGTAATGTTTTTTGTGTTGTAGCATGCAGTCCACCTGCAATGTTTCATACTCTTAAACTATTTCACCCCTCTTTTTGCCTTTTTATACCCTTTTCACCTTACCTTCCACTTAGTGCACGCTCTAGTGCCCCATCTCCTGCCAGGCCACCTTTCTCCCTCTGATACTTCACTGAGTTATAAGAAAAGTCCAGCAGTTGCATGAGTGTACATAACAGATGGCAAAGACAGACCTGCGTATCATCTGGTGTGACTGTAGGGTATTCCTAGGGCAGCAACAGCCAGACAGGTTCACAGCATCATCATAACCCGGTGTAATGATATAATATGCGTACTCCTTATAGGCCTGAGGAAGACTGCATGGGTCTCAAATATAATGTTTTGTTCTTGCAAATGTTGATTTTGAGATTATCTGACGTAACCACAGTGCTTTAAAAATGTGTCATTGCATATAACTTAATTCCCTTGACAGGACTAAATCATGTTAGTTGACAATAGCTTGCATACCTTCACTTAGTTCCTTTGCTTTGGTTTAATTATTTCCCAACCTTTTGGGAATGTGCGTCCATACACAAACTTTTAACAAGTAGAAACAATTGTTTCTTAGTCAACTGTGTGCAGCCAAATGCAGCTTGGTGCCCAGCCTGCTAGAAGACTATGAAAATACTCTCAGCGTATGATGTCACCTCTTTTTAAGACTCTCTGCAAAGTTCATTTCTTCTCTATACTGCATAGCAATGGGACCATGCAGCCTGTTCATTTTAAGTTACATTTCCCCGCTGCTTAGAGTCACCTTGCAATTTGTAGATATAGTGTTTGTTTTTAGGAAGTGTGTAATTGCTGGGATGACTGGTGTGTTTTCTATGATGCTGCCAGGCCTGTTTGTGTCGTTTGGCACTTCCACAAAGAGCCATTCAGGAAGTTGGACCCAGGTTGAAATGAGTTACACAGGCCCCGTTTTGTCCGTGGGAAATGGTCAATTCAGTTGCATTTTATTATTTGCAATTTAATGTGGATAATGTATAGAAAAATATGGTAAAATAAAGGGAGGAAACATGCTACAAGGCACGCACAGACACGCATCATACACCGATCACAGGGCTTGATTTTAACTTTGAGTAGAATAAAGTTAAAACTACATGCCTCAGCATGCACAGGGATGTGGAAAATATGGAGTTCAATCACTTGTTCTATGTTATTAAACCATGCCAATATGAAGTGATAAGCAGAGAAAGTACTCCGTCATTTGATACTGGCTATAAATGAACTTATCCAAGCATGACATACAATAGAGCCAGCATGACAGGTATATTCAGCATTTCTGCCCTAACCTGAATTCAACCCAGTGTCTCAGCCTTTGCTGAGACAGATCAGCCATGACAATTGCACACAGCTTCATTAGATAAGGCAAAGAGTTCAACTGAAAAAAATAACATTGTAACAAAAGACAAAAACACACTCCAACAATATATTTCTCATTTAGAAGGTGGCTGGGATTTGAGCCAGTGACATGAAAATACAATAACAGGTCGTTGACCATAAAAACATCAATGAAATCTTAAACCCATATACACTACTGTAGGTCTGCTGTGTTTTGTCTATGCTCATGCATGTGTGTGCTCATGCATGTGTAAGGACCACAGAGAATTTCTGAATAATTCTCAGAGAGACCACCTACAAATGCAGATCCTGGCAATGCACAAACAGGGCTAAAGTGTCCCCTGACTGCCCAGTCACCAAGACCTTTTAGGAGAGGACTGGACTGGGTTGCCATGGAGTTGGAGCACCAGGCAGACTCGGTGACTATTGTCTAAGAAGAAGAAGAAGAGGAGAAGAGAAAGTAGAATGGCAGAAGCAAACAAAGTCATTTTGGTGCCAAAGACTCTGATGCGGTTTAACTGTTTGTTCACCAATCCACAATCTCATCGGGTATTATTGTGGCCTCTAAAATGTTTACAGTTAGGTTTTAATTTGAAAGAGCCCTGTTCTTGTTAATTGGACCATTTGATTGAATGACCTCGACAACCTTTTCTGTTGACTGTTTCGGCCAACTGACAGGCCTCTCTGTCCTCTTTACAACCTACGCTTCATGATGGCATGCGTGTGTGTGTGTGTGTGTGTGTGTGTGTGAGTCAGTCAGACCTTTGATGAGCTATGTGGTTGTGTATTCTGTGCAGCAGTGTTTTGTGTAAGTACCTTTTGATACCAAACAATGGCACAGTAACTGCTCACATCTCCTCACATAGGATTATTAGATATTCTGTTTTAAGCAGAAGTGCAAAAATGATGAAAGGCAAATACCTACAGCATACCTATTGCAGCTTGCATACATACAGCTGGTACACAAGTAACAAACATACAGGGTGAGACATGCTAACACATATGCAAGATTTGTGTGGCCTCTGAAAGCTAACATAGCGTTCTTGTGAATAAGTGAGCACACTGGTGAGAATCACTGCCAAGTTTGCTGAGCTGTCACCGCTCCCTGTGGGAAACTGACTGATTGCCCTTTATTGATTTTTGTCTTTGTTAGTCCAATTTGAACAGCCTCTCTCATCAGACGGGCCTCACTCTTTCTGCTGGTGTATCCAACTTTCTATAAGGGGACAGTTGACGTTTTTAACGTCTCAGCTAAATTGATTTGCTACCTTTTGCTTTTTGTGTGCTTTCATTCTTTCAAGCTCAGATGAGGACACTTCTCTCTATGTAGGATTGTAGTCGCTGCTATTACTTACTTGTTTAATATCATATTCTTTATTCAGGACACACACAAAAACAGTCCATAGCACAATACAAAACATAGCAAAAGACCGGAAAATACAAGATAAAACACATAAAATAAAAAATGACTATAACAGTCAAAGTTCCACAATGCATAGTGTTCTGATATTAGCATATGGACTAACACGCCAATGATTCCACACTCTCGAAGTGAACCTAACCACACTCATTGCAGGATTAACTAATGTTGCAATTATGCTGCACATACAAAGAGATCAAATACATGAGATTCCTGAGTACAGCAGGACAGCTTAATACATCAATCAATTAAACCTTAGTAATACAAACAATACATCTATACTTTTAGTTTAGAGTTTTGCTGTTTTTATTTTTTTTTTAAATTCTTCTTTTGTGTGTTTCTGCGTAGACAAGCTGTACTTGGGCCCTGGTCAGTTGTACCAAGATCTTCAGAACCTAATCCATGACCTCAGCCTGGTAAACCAGATCTCCAGCATGATCAGCAGCCTCAAGGGAAACTACCAGGTACTGTATGATAGCGCTAAACACAAGCACTGAGTTAAAGTTACATCAGTTGAAATCAATCCATTTCTAGTCTTCACTGTCCCTTGGGGGACGTTTGATTAAAGTGCATATAAAAATAAATAAATCCAGATAACTGTCAGTGTTTCATGTCTGAAAGGGAATCCACATAAAAAAGTCAGGTAAAAAAACATAGACGTCATCACGACAGCGAATAATTAATACACGTCACAGATCTAAATTGAGTCAAATCAGTGAGTCCTTTTTTTGTTGTTGACTAAATGTAAGTTGGAATATTTTTACTGACTATTAATATTTTTTTATTATTTTACAAAGACAAATGTTTGTCCAGTGTACCTCAAGACTTTTAAAATCACATTCATCTTGTTTCCCCTCAGATGTCCATTAGGGCTGAGCTGTTATGAAGGCATATCATGGTTAAGCTATGGAATGTGCTAGAGTGGGCAGTTTGTCTCCAGGAGACAAGGAGTCTCTTAAGTCTTGATTTGCCCCATTCAAGCCTGTCATATCATGTGGCCACACACAAGCTTGCCTGTGCGTGCGTGTGTGTGTGTGTGTGTGTGTGAGAGTAAGAGTGAGAGACAGCGTGCGCGCTGTGCTGTCAGAAGCAAAGTGGGGAGGAAAGGAGGAGGCAGATGAGGCAAAGTAACAAAGAGACATGTGTCAGAAATGAAGGGAGGGATGGAAAGATGGATGGGACAGGAAAGAAAGAAGCAGGGCTGAGATGTTTGAGCTGTACACTGCCAAGCATTTTCCTCAACACTAAATTTCATATCCTAAATAATACTGACAGAATCCTGGTAACACTTTATGTGAAAGGGTGTGCATAAGACTGACATGACACCATCGTATAACCATGACATGACACATGATATGAACATAATGGGGTCCTTATTAATGTTTATGACTGTTGTCATTAAGTGTCATTCTGTAAATTATGGCACAGTTTTACAGGGAATACATTACCAATATGTTTTTTTTCCATGTTAAGCTCTTTGCACTCCCAGAGTGCAAAGAGCAGCCCAGATTGATTGATTGATTTTATTGATCCTTAAATGCTCTGAAATACACTTCCCATTGTAGCACCTTTCCCTAAACCTTAATTTCTTTTCCACTCAATTATATTTTCCCTTTCATTTCATCACCCTTTTCCTGCTTGTCTTTCCCTCCATATCTTTTTCATGTCCATCACTCAAATTTCCTTGTGTACAGAATGTAAACCCCACAGTGGCCCATGATTGGGTATCAGGTCTCCAGAGGCTGATATTGAAGAAGGAGGAAGAGATCAGGGCAGCTGACCGGTGTAGGATCCAACTCCAGCTGCCTGGCAAACATGACAAGTTTGTGTTACCCACACACACATACACATACACATATGTATATATGCCACTTTGTGTGCCTATAGCTTTAAGGGAGAGTATTATAGCACATTTGGATATACAAGTTTCTCCACCACCTCTAATCTGAGGCATGGATCTCAGGGGAGGAAATGTACATCAGTGTTTGCAACCAACGACTACCCAGTGTTGCGGCTACTATGGTCTGCACGTGGTCCCCCTAGAGTGCACCTTGTTTGGGGTATTTCTCTCTCTCTCTCTCTCTCTCTTGCCATCTATGTCTTCATCTCCATCTATCTCTCTTTTATCATCACTCTCTTTAATAGGGGCGATTCTAGGGTCAGAGCTTTAGGGGGTTCAGCCCCTAATGAGTATGTGACACGGATTTACAAAAAACTACAAAAAGTCACTCTATGGACTACGAGAATCAAATCAAATGATAATGAGGTGTAAACAATAAATAAATACAAAATAAAAGGGTCTAAAATCCCCATTCTCTTTCTCTCTTGCTCTCTCGCTTTTTCTCTCTCGAGCCCTCGTCCCTGCTGCTCTTAGCTTGTGAGATTATCCACGGGTATGTTTGGAAACACAGCTGTGCCTCTTTCATTCCTCCCTTGATCCCTCAATCACAAAACACAACACGTCTCACCATCAGCCAGTGACAGGAGTGATACACTTCAGACCCCACAACACACACACACACACACACACACACACACACACACACACACACACACACACACACACACTGTACACATGAGGTGCTGTTACAAGCGATAATTGACATAGACATCTATTGCACTTCTGTCACAGACTGTCAAGTCAGTTAGCATTGAATGGGCAGACTCATGTGCCCCCTCGGCGGGTATTCAACCCAGGCCAAGCATTTTTTATGAGATTATTTTGGGGATTTTACTCTAAAAGATGCTAAACTGTAAACTGGTGTGTATGCAAGTATATTCTAACATTAAGAGAGAGAAATGCAAATCCAGGCCCTATGTTTGTCACAAAATATCTCGTCATATATTTTTGATATAGATATAACAGTGTTAAAGTTTGGAATTTTCTTATAACTTTCTAATCATTAGTTTTGTTTTGTCCTCTCTCTGGGCAGGTCAGGTAAACCAACTTTCTTCAGTGCAGTGTTCAATACTCTCAGCCCAGCCATCAAACAGTCATGGATTAGTAACTTACAGATGGCCAAGCTGGCTCTAGGTACAGTACACTGCCACTGTCTCAGCTGTCAATTGTTTTTTCAGATTTTAATTGTTTATACACGAATTTATATAATATGATGTTTACTTTATTGACATATTGTCAAATCTATCATGTTAATCCAATAGATGTCTATGATTATCCAAATTACTACTGTTACTACATTATTGACTAGTAGTTGTTAGGCCAACTACATAATATGAAAATGAAAAGAGGAAGACAATTAAAGCTATACCAAAATATGTTTTACAACAATTATAATAAATATGATGATAGTTTTACAATATTACTTCTGGAGTCTTTTATTCTGAAGACAGATTGCTTGTGGTTAAAAAACGCTAACTTTATACTGGTATGTACATTAATGAATCAAGTGCTATCTGTGTGTTTTTGTTTGAAATCAGAGGAGGACAACCTGCAGGGTTGGTTCTTTGCAGAGGATGATGGGAATCAGATCAAAAAGCAGAAACACCCTCTCTTGCTTCGACAAATGCCTGTGGTCATGTCAAAACTGCAAGAGTTCAAGGTGAGACGTTTTCTCTGTGTGTGTGTTTGTGTGTGTTGGTGTCAAGACTCACGCTGACTGCTGTTACTCATATCAGGTCAAAAAAGTTCTGTAGCTCAATCTCTACATGTTGAAGGGTTAGCTCAGTTGGTTAGAGTGTGGTGCTAATAATGCAATGGTTGTTTGTAACCAGCTATCATAATCAGCCATATTCCATAGATTACTTACCTTGACACTTAATGCTGGCATAATGACATAACATGTGACAAGGTTTTCCATTTTTATTACCACAGTTGTTGAGGAGGCATGGCTGCTTTGGCTTTGTGTTCATATTGCTTTTTCTGTTTGGAGGAGGAGGAGGTGCCTTAACAGCAAACACAGATTATATAAATGTTATCTTGAATCGTGTGTGTGTTTGTGTGTTTGTGTGTGTGTGTCCTGACTAATTGGAGTAAACAGTAACTAATTTTCCTGTTTATTTATGTTCATTTATTTATTTTGGCTGGGCACTATTACATGACTGGATGATTGGATTCAGACTTTACTTTGTAACTGGCAATGACATAGCAACTGGGTGAAAAAAACAGCTCTTAGATGTGTTTAAGCTAGCTTAGTTGGTTACAGCGTGGTGCTAATAATGCCAAGGTCGTGGGTTTGATCCCTGTATGGGCCATCGGTTTTAAAAAACTATGATGTCATATCCTGCTTGGTAGCCCAATGGTTAGCACTGTGGCCTCCCAGCAAAAAAGGTTTTGGGTTCAAATCCAGGTTGTTCCAGGCCTCTCTGTGTGGAGTTTGTATGTTCGCGGTTGCATGTATTTCCTCCGTTTTTTTCCCCTCTGGTTTCCCCCACCATCAAACATATGTACTTGGTTCTCCAGCTGATGCCCTTGTTCAACTGGCTCAGATCTGGAGTTGGTACCTGGGTGCTGTGATTGGCTGCACACTGCTCCCTTTAGGGATGAGTTAAATGCAGAGAATACATTTCGCTACATGTACGTTTATGTGACAATAAAGTACCTTTACTTAGTAGTCTGTTTCTCTGAGTAAAAATGTTTTACAAATGATTTGAGCCATGTTGTTATACCAGGTTGGTAATGTGACAGTTATTTCTACCTGAGTTTATCTTTACCAGAATTGTTACTCTTGATAAGGCAGAAGCTCATCTACTATCAGCAGTGACCACCAAAGTGTCACAGGGCACTGGGGTATGTTAGCTCTTGTTAGCTCATGTTAGCTCATGTGGGTTGGTTACTTCAAGGCTGAACATCTCTTTGTGGATTTATCTTGATACTAGTTAAAGCCCATTGAACACCTGTTGTATTTACCCTTTGAATTCCAACATGGTGACTTGATGCTCATCTGACCTTGTTTCTTTATCACCCTCTCTGTTTTCTTGCCATTCTGTGACAGGTGGAATGTGCCGTTCACAATCCAGAGCCCCACATCAACACGGAGAGCACAGCTGATACTCCCGTCATGGGCCATGGCTGTGTCTGGGTGAGACATTTTCCCCACTTTTTTTAGAAAAGAAGCACCGTGTTTGCTTACATTTCAACATTACACAAAATAAGTTTATTCCAAGGGTTATAGTGGCTAACTACTAGGGGTGGGAAAAATAATTGCTTCTTAGATGCATCACGATTCTCTATAGAACGATTTGATGCTTGATGCAGATAAGTTAATAATCGATTATTTAAATGTGTTGATTTTTATTTAAAAGTTACTGTCTGCAGACATGTACAAAATGGATGCAAAATGCAATGCAAATGCCAATGCAAAATGACCAAAAGGAAAAAATAAATAATTTTGTAAATATACACATTATCTAATAAGACAAACATAATAAACAACAAACAAACAAAATAATTAGGCAATACACATATAGGCTGTTCGTGTTTCATGTTCTAAGAAGCCGATTATCTACCATTAAACATGACTGAGCCTCTGACATGGAAGAATACTGTGAGAGAAGGTGACTTTCACAAGCATTTTTAAGGCTTAAGCATGGAATAACTACAAAATAAAAACCTCCGTAGACAAAATATTTCATTAAAACTTGTGTGTGACAAATACTGCATATGTCAAAATCTAACATACTCAGATTCATTTGTATTTTTTTTTTTTTAATCAGGCATGGAAATGTATAAAAAAAAAAAAAAAGTTGCATCGATAATTGGTTTAGAATCGAAACGTGAGGTGTGAATTGATTCCCACCCCTACTAACTGAAATAAAGTGGGCTTCTTCCACCCAGAGCAAGAACTAAAATTGTAGTTCTGGAGGAAAACCGTAATGGGCCTTAATCCTGAAATCAGAGTCTCGCGCTAGAGGATGTGTTGAGTGGCTTTAACAACTGTTTATTGGACACTGGTCTCGCAGTCCTTTTTTTATTTTTAGAAGCTACGATTATTTAAGCCCAACCACTTTTCTGTCAGTGAGACTGACTCTGAACTGTTTTCCACTGTAATGTGTTAGCTGAGCAGATGGTGAGCTTTTGCTGTTCAATTTTAAATGTCTAATTTCCTTGAGAAAAACAATCTGGGTTTAGATATGATTGCTTCAGTACTTGTTTTTCTCAAAATAAACAATGACTGTCATAACCATAGTAATCACTAGTTTTTGACTATCAGGGAAAACCTTGAATTTGTTGAAAATATAATCATCACTCTAGCTCTCTCATCACTCTTATTTTTTATAATAAGGTAGTGTATGAACTGTTGATAAAAGATGTTGAACTGAAATGGGAGTTCATTTTGTTTGTTTAAAAAAAAAAAATTTAGTTAGATTTTAGGAGATTAGTATTGGTCTCATAGGATTTTGCCTTTAGCCTCCTATGACATGAATGTGGTGCATATTTATAGGAATTCTTAGCATATATATATAGTTTTAGAGAGCGGTTCGTTCATTTCTCTTTTATTATTATTATTTTTGTTCAGGTTGCAAGTTGCACCAACCAGATGGGGCAGATATCTATAGTAACCATGCAGAGCTCCAGCCCTAAGGTGACTGAGTGTTTCAACGTAGAGTCCCGTATCCTCTGCATGGCCTTCGTCCCTTCAGAGCAACCCCAGGAGAATGGCGGGAATGTTCCCGAAAAAGGCCATGTCCCCACAGTGAAGGCCAGCGATTCTCCCAGTGTCTGTCTGGGCATGGAGGAGGGCAGGTACAGACACAGTGTACTTACAAAAGTGTGCCTTTTAATGTCTACAAGTTACAGTAAACGTTTTTTTGAGTCACCTGTACCTACACACCATGCAATATGTTACTTTTTTTCTTTGAATTATGCATCCATAAATTATAAATATCAGGTTTTAGTTATACATATATAAATAGTAAATTTCAAGATCAAAAACAAGGGTGTCTTTCTAGACTTTTCATTTTGCACCAAAGTTTATCGTACAGAGAGAGATCTAACATAGTGCTCAATATATGTATGGTTCTTGTCCAGTAACTTCAATGGGTGTTGTCAAAAAGCACTTTTGTAATTTTAGGAAGTTGCATATTAAAATAGGGCTGGGCGAGGGTTTACAATTGGTGCTTTCAAAAAATACCTCCACACTTAGACATTATTTCTACATTACTGATGATTATTTATCTAAAATCTAAGTGGGGAAAAGGTAAATAATAGAACAGCTAGAACAATCTGGTTAGTTCAGATGACAGGCAATCGTTTCTGTAACTGGCTCTATTGCCAAACTGTTTTTGATAACATGCATGTAGAGGTGTTTATAAAAGAATCACTCTGTATGATGTTTGGTCTATTTTATCTCCTGTCCTGTTTAGCATCATTGTGTATAAGAGCAGCCAGCGGTCCAAGAAAGTACGTCTGCAGCATTTCTTTACCCCAGACAAGTCCACCGTCACCAGCCTGGTCTATAAGAAACACTGTCTGTACGTCGGCCTGGTCAGCGGCACTGTGGCAGTCTACTCCAGATCACAAGGTGTGTGTCTCCGAAGGGGAGGGACTTGTCAATTTGTGTATTTTACCTGATCTCATAATTCTGCCAGTTGTTAAAACTCTTAACCAGCTGAAATTAGGGCAATTACTAGGTTACATCACTGTTGTAATGAAGAATGCATTCATAGAGTTAATTAGATTTGGTGTTAAAACTGTGTCCGTGTGCCGTGTTTACCTAAACATTGAGTCTGCACCAGCCCTGGGTTTTGTAACCCTCAACCATAATTAGCGATGTACATGAATAAAAGCACTGTTGCTGGGTGCCTGGATAGCTCATCTGGTAGAGTGGGCGCCCATATATAGTATTAGAGGTTTTAATATCAACTTTTAACACACTTTTGCTGACCTAATTTTCCAAAAACAACTAGCACCATATCTGATGAATCATGGGCGGAACATTTGATGTGTTACAATGCTGAAACATTTGGCAACACTGAATGAAAGGGGTTATTTATGGAGAAACATACGCTGGGATTGTCTTTTGTGGTTTATTGCTCTAACTGCTATTTTCTGTCTCTGAGTTGCTGGGTTGCCATTAGTGTGTAAGTTAGAGGCTCACTGTGTTCCTCAAGGTCAAGGGGTCTCCTCTGCTCTGTGCTGACATTCTGTTTCCGTTTGCTCGGTTGTCTGCGAGAAGCCAATCTGCAGTGACCTATTTAACGTCTTCCCTCCCCAGACGAGAACAGACACGTCAGTGCGGAGCAGTTCTGAGCTGCGCTCTTCCCACAGTCTTTCACATTCTGTGTTTAGTTCCATCTCTTATTGGCTTTAATATCAGTGGAAACAGAGGTCTCTGAGTATCCTCCTTGCTCTGTCGCAGTGGTTTCCTCTGTCTTTGTCTGCTTATTATCTGTGGCACAGAGCACATATTTTCAGAACATGAGGACACAAACTCCTTGTAATTCTTGGCTGCCAAATATAAGTATTGGTATCACTATCATGTGATGCCACTATTGCCAGAGGCATGTTTTATTTAAAAAAACACGTATGAAGCACCGAGAGGGAGATGGAGTGACCCTGCCCTGATGAAGCCCGGGGCCCCCGTCTGGAGCCAAGCCCAGACGGAGTGCTAGTCAGCGAGCGCCTGGTGGCAGGGTTTGCCATGGAGCCCGGCCGGGCACAGCCCGATTTAAGCTACGTGTCACCTATCTCTCCGTCCCATGGGCCCACCACCTTTGGGAGGAACCGCTGGGGGCGGGTCCCCGGCGGCAGAGGCTGGCTCTGGGGACGTAGAAAGTCACCTCTCTGTGGGGAAAGGAGCCGGAACTTGTGCGGGAGGTGAAGCGCTACCAGTTACATCTATGCATGTCTGTGCATATGCACAAACAACAGTCAGAGTACTCTGCCTTCTTGGAGACCTTGACTGGAGTCCTGTATGGGGCTCTAATGGGAAACTCCATAGTTCTGCTGGGGGATTTCAAAGCACACATGGGCAATGATACATGGAGAGGCGTGATTGGGCGAAACGGCCTCCCTGATCTAAAGCAGACTGGTTGTCTGTTGTTGGACTTCTGTGCTAGTCATGGACTGTCTATAACAAACACCTAGGCCGAAGGTAAATAATAGATTTTATAATTGTTTCATCTGATGTGAGGCCGTCTGTTTTGGACACTTGGGTGAAGAGAGGGGCAGAGCTGTCAACCGATCACCATCTGGTGGTGAGTTGGGTCAGGGGGTGGGGGAAGACTCTGGACAGACCTGGTAAGCCCAAACAGGTAGTGCGGGTAAATTGGGAACGTTTGTAGGAGGTTCCTGTCCGACAGACTTTCAACTCGCACTAGCAGAGCTTTTCGTGCATCCCTGTGGAGAATGGGGGCATTGAACCGGAGTGTACAATGTTCAACCATGTGCAACTCCACAGTGACAAAGCCCCAGGGACTGATGAGATCTGTCCAGAAATGCTGAAAGCTCTGGGTGTGGAGGGGCTGTCTTTGTTTACACGCCTCTTCAACATTTTGTGGAGGTCTGGGACGATGCCTTGGGAGTGGCACACTGGGGTGGTGGTTCCCATCTTCAAAAAGGGAGACCAAAGGGTGTGTGCCAATTAAAGGAATAAAACACTTCTCAGCCTCACTGGTAAAGTCTACTCCAAGGTGCTGGTAAGGAGGGTTCGGCCAATAGTCAAACCTCTTCAAGCATTGAAGAGGTACAATGCGGATTCCGTCTTGGTCGTGGAACAATGGATCAGATCTTCACTCTTGCAAGGATCATGGAGAGAGCCTGGGAGTATGTCCAACTGGTCTAAATGTGTTTTGTGGATCTGGAGAAGGCCTGTGACCGGGTCCCCCGGGAGATACTGTTGGAGGTGCAGCGGAAGTATTTGGAGAAGGGGTCCCTTCACAAGACTATCCAATCTCTGTATAACCAAAGGGAGAGCTGTGTCTGGGTTCTCGGCAGTAAGTTGGACTCTTTCATGTGAGGGTTGGCCTTCGCCAGGGCTGCGCTTTGTCACCAATCCTGTTTGTAGTACTTATGGACAGGATATGGATGCGTAGTCAGGGTGGGGAGTTGTAGCAGTTCGGTGGGCTGGGGATCGAAGGGCGGCGAAAATGGGTTACCTCAGGAGGGTGGCTGGCGTGTCCCTAAGAGATAGGGTGAAAAGCACAGTCATCCGTGGAGAGCTCAGAGTAGAGCCGCTGCTCCTTTGGTTCGAAATGATCCATTTGAGGTGGATTGGGCATCTGGTAAGGATTTCACCTGGGCGCCTCCCTAGGAAGGTGTTCCAAGCAGCTGGGAGGAGGCCTTGGGGAAGACCCAGCACTAGAGTGAGGGATTATATCTTCAACCTGGCCTGGAAACGCCTCTTGATCCCATAGTCGGAGTTGGATAACGTGGCTCGGGAAAGGGAAGTTTGGGGTCCCCTGATGGAGCTGCTTCCCCCGCGACCCAATACCGGATAAGCGGACGAAGATGGATGAATGGATGATGTTTTATTAATCTGTCACACATTCATCTCCATATGACTCAAACACATTTCCAACATCTCCAAGGAGTGCTTTTAAGTATCTTTTCTCAATTTCTACCTTTGTTCTGTTAATTTGGTCTTTTACCTGTGTCTAGGCCGCAAGCGTGTCAGACGGATTTTTATTTGCACGGTCAAGGCACGGGTTTGGGCTTCTGTGCACTGGAGAAAGAGAGATAGAAACAGTAAGAATAGGTATGATGACCTAAAAACAGAAACACAGGAGGAACAAAAGTCTGCCTGAAAGAAACTGTATGTATCCAACCATTCAGGAATGTTCTGGGCTACTCATTGCTCCTTTTTTTTTATGTCACCCCCCCCCCCCCCACTTTATTCTCCACACACCAATTATTAGACACTGGCACAGAGTATGCCAGTGTTGGCCTTTGGTGTAACTGATTGTTTCATAAACAGTTTGAACAGTTTCACTAGCTGCTTGTCATCATTCATCAACACTGGTGTGTCAAATATGTTCCCAGAAGAAAGTCCCAGCCCAAGATCTTTGCGTCTGATTTGTAATAGTTTCTTCCCATCAGAAGCTTTGTCACCTTCACTGGAAAATGATGCCTGATGCCTAAAATGATGAGTCACCCTGCATAGTTTGGTAGGGAAACTGTTCCCAGCATCCCTGTTATAATGCTGCTCAGATCACAAACACAGTGAAAGGCTGATTAGCATTTAATGTAGACCTACAGTTTACGTTGCAGGGAAGAAAGCAAGCAGAACTAGGATGTTAAGCTGTCATCTGATTCAACAGGACCCTCACAGTGAATAGTGACGAGACATCAAAAACAAATGAACAGATGGGGACGTTGCTTTGTGTTTAAAGCCATCAGTGCTGAGTTATCCTGCATGGTAAAGCTATCCTCCTGTTTAAGCAGTGTGTCTAAAGCTGGCCAGTCATCCTCATTCTGCCATGCTTGTTCTTTCCTTTTGTGAGTGACTGTGTGAAAGATGGAGACAGAAAGAGGTAATGATTCAGCAAAGGTCACACGTCATGGCAAAACATTTAGAACATCAACTCTGATCTTGTCTATTCTGCCATCCTGCATCATTGATTTTTTTCTTCTCTTGGGAGTATTGTGCATCCTATGTTATTTGTTGCAGCTTTCTCAAAATAACATAAATTATTGGCTTTTTCAATCAGTGTTTACTGTCTCAATGTGATAAGTGGTTTGTTGCAGCTGACACTGACATGAAAGAATGCTACAGTTAAAGAAGTGGGCAGACTTACATAAGACTGCTGGTTGGCAATCCTGTCATTTCTTTTTCATATTCTCCACTGCTCCTTTCCTTTTCATCTACCTACACAGTGTGATTTTTGCAAAAATATACACAGGGCATGTCTGGAATGCTAATCCCACCTAGCCCATTTTAGTGGGAGATTACCCTCACTTCCCATCATTACTGTACCTCTGAAAGAACATCTCTCCTTGCGTGGCACCTCTCTTCAATAGCCACCTTTGTGCCTTTTCTTAAGAAACACTATTAGTGAGGCCTTTGTCACTTCCTGGCCTAGATTAGCTAAGGGAATGTGGTATCAGGAGGAATTGAAGTCTGTGTTTACCACAGGGCCCTTTTATTTAAAAGTCTATGTCAGTTAAAAAAAAAAAAGAAGCCCATTTTTACTGATGGACATTACCTACTGTATTTGTGTGTAACATGTAGCAAATGTATAACTTTTTGTCCAACAGGCTTTAATTTTATTTACAACATTGAATGCAATCTAAACCAGTAACTATGTTGGTTGCAAGAATGTAATGTGTTGATATTTATAAAGGTACTGCATGGGGTGTTACATAGCAGTAAATCTGGCACTGTAGGTGCCCAGGCACATGTAGAACCCAGTGTGTAGGAGGTGTGTGTGGGATAGAGATAAGCTCTGACTAATGCTCTGCAGTCCATCTATATTCACAGTGAAGTATGTGAAAACCATCAATGGCCACTCCACCAGCATAGCAGAATCCCAAATTAAAATAAAATAACCTTTTCAGGGGATATTTATAAAGACAGAATGTCCATTACTGTGTCTTCCCTACAAAGAATAAACCATTCAGCATGAACTATTACATTAACAATTGCTAGGTTAACAATGTACAAGACAATACAATAATAGAAATAGAAGAGACGTACAGTACAGTACAAATTGTTGTTGCTTATGTTTCACCATGCGGCCACTTTATTGGATTTCAGATCCTTAATGAATAAATATGTATTGTGTGTTTGCATATGAACTGCTTTTTTGTTCATAGGGTATTTTGTGAAATGCAGATTGTTTCAGTTGTGAGGTGTCAGTGTTGCATTTGTTGTTTCAGATGGTTTATGGAGCAGCGAGGAGCCCAAAGAACTGAAACTGGGAGTCCTCCCAGTCAAGGCCATGCTGGCTGTGGAGGAACACCTCTGGGCTTCATCAGGTGGACAGGTCTTCATCATCAGCACCCATACACACTGTGTCGAGGTACGTAACTTTGCTCTGACACGGTTTTGGCTATTATTACATACCATATCTACAATATATGTCTTGTGTTGATACCCCCCCCTCCAAAGTTAAAAACAGAGTTACATTTTGAGTGTGGATTTATTTGATGTTAGGGATTTTTCCCAAGAAGCAAACAGTGTAAACTCAGTCACAAAAAGTACAAAGAACCTCATTTCCCTCCCTGCGATTACTTTTTTCCTTGTCCTGAAATATGGATGCTATTTCCTGTGTGTGTTTTTGGCCTGGTTTTGGGAATGAAAGCAACTGCCATGGGTCCAAGAATAGTAACCTTCCTGTGACATGCACTCACTAATAATCCGTTTAGCCTCATTAAGCTCATTATGTTGAACCACCTGCCTGTCTCACTCTCTGTTCCTCACTGAGGACTTACAGTTAGTCCAGTGTGGTGACTGTAAGTGAACCAGGAGAGACAGATACATAAAGGAATAAAGGTGGGATGAGGTTGGATGGATACAACCAAAGGCGTGGATGAATTATTTAGCACATACTCATTTAAGTAAAAGGTAGATACAATATGATGTACATGGTTAAATGTGTGCAAAACAAAATGCACGACATTAACATGTCATGCTCCTTCGTGAGGAAGACCTGGCTAGGTCGAAATGTTGCAGCACAACAAAACGTGTGGGAGAATTAGCAGCATCTCATTCTTTTTAGTTGTATCTATGCACCTTCAACCCATTTTATCAGAACCTCGTACTGACATGCTTGTGAATGGACTCTCCTTAGCTAAATATAACTACACCTACATGTAAAGCAACGTGTGGAGAGATTATGTAACTAGTGGTGATGGAAAAAGCCCATTGTGTTGTTCTCCATGCACAGAGCATTCAAAATTACACATATGTGAAGTCTATTCCAGAGTAAAACCAAGAGTTAAAGAAAAATGATTTATAAAGTTGATACTTGCTCCTGTGTGCTTCCTGTTTTGACTACACCTGACACTCTCATTATGTTCTGAAATATTGAAATCACCCCGGAACAAACATCTTTGGTGCATTTGTCCATGAAAACAAACATTGATTCATATCCTTTGTTGCCTATTGTGGGAATGTGACACTGTTGATTCCATTTCTATGCTGAAGCATAATCACAGATGCCAGACAATACAACCACAGACAATGCATGGGCTACTGTAGTCTAAACAGATGATGAAATACTTTCTGTGGGTTGATTGCTTTTCAAAAAGAAATTTTAAAGTTTTTCTCTAGTTTGTAGTCACACGCAGCCAACACAAGAGAGTCCAAATTCACCCTGTAGCCACCGTCATGATAGGCTTGGGTTTTAAATGTCAATAACAACAGTACACAGCGCTGTTTGTGCAACAGCCTGTTGGTATCTTTTTTTAACGTCTGTGTTCTCTCGTAGGCAGATGGTCACACTGACTAACAGGGCTTTAGTCTCTTTCTCAACTAACTTACAAACATGAGCACACGTCTAATCTTGCACCTTAGATTACTGCCAACCTCAGTTTGCCAACTATATAGCTAATCAACAACAGTATATTATACAGCATGCAAATACCACTTTGGTCCGTTAAGGTGTAGGTACGGTTCTAACTCTTTCAGTTTTTCTGGAGGGGATCATTTCTTTTGACTCAGACTGTTCTCAAAGGTCTCATGTCAACTCATACTTGCAAACTTATTTTACCACTAAAAGGTCCTTAGAAATGTTAGATTTCACTTGGTGAAATTTTGAATACACTCGCTCTTAAAGAGCTCATATTATGCTCATTTTCATGTTCATACTTGTATTTAGAGGTTGTACCAGAATATGTTTACATGGTTTAATTTTCAAAAAAAGACTATAAATTTGTCCTACTGCACATTGCTACAGCTCCTCTTTGCATTGTGTGTGTTTGAACGCTCGGTTTTAGCTAGCGAGTGAGGTATCTCACTTCTATTCCATTTTGTTGGGAGTTGTACATGCGCAGTACCATAGCTGCATTTCATAGTTCTTAAATTGCCTCCCTTCCTCATCATGGGATGAGAGAGGAAACAAGCAAATGTGTTTTTAACGGGATGAGACGTCCTTTCCTGTCAAGTATCACATGAATTTGTCAGCTGTATGGGCGGAGTTAGCACTCTTTCAGAGAAGGAGCACGGCTTCCGGGGAAGGCGGCTCTTGTGTATCCTCGCCTTTAGCTCCTTGATGACCCCTTCCCAATGCTCGTTGCTCGGGGCAGAAATAAGAGCTTTGAGACGGCCTTCACCAAAAAAGGACCAAACAACTTTTGGTTCGCCGAGAACTGAGGACCTAAGGGCCATGAGACGCAGCCCTAGTGTCCTAGCTTGGTTTGAGGACGTGCCACACTAGCAACTAGGCATTAAATGTTGGAGTGTGTTACACAGTGACGCAAAGCGGCGCATGTTTGTCACAGAAGTAAAGGCTAGACTACAATAGAGCTGTTTGGAACAGTTTGTGAACAGTGTATAATGTGGGAGATGGGAAGTCCCTTGGCGTGGACTTTGTTTACTTTAGTACCCTCCTTCTGGCTGAATAAATTATAAATATGCAAAAGTTCATGCCTGTCACCCTGCCCTCTCTCCCCCATCCAGAGGCAGCTGGAGGCCCACCAGGAAGAGGGCATGGTGGTGTCCCACATGGTGGTGGCTGGGGTGGGCATCTGGATCGCCTTCAGCTCTGGTTCTACTCTGCGTCTTTTCCACACCGAGACACTGGAGCACCTACAGGACATCAACATTGCCACACCTGTCCACAATACACTGCCTGGTGAGACATACGTAACTTCCATTTCTGGACTGATCAAATATCAGCCATCCTGGCTGCGGATGTGACGATTTAAGATGAGAGGGAGGCGTGAAGGACGAGCCACGTTTTGTTACACACATTACTGGTTATTACATCATAGCCAAGCCCTAAAACCCCCCCCCCCGCTTTATTGCCGATTTTAAAATCAACAAGACCATAATTCAAAAAATTGACATCATTCTGTATTGTAGAATACTTAAAACTAGGAAATGAGACCACAACTCATTACAAAAATGTTTACTGAGGTAATAAATCAAGTGAGAAGTGGGTCACTTTCTCATAGACTTCTACAGAAATTGACCTCCTTTTGCAACTGAATGTTTTGCCCCTGCTGGAATTCAGATAGAATGCAGGTTTAAGGCACTTCCGCATTTGCAGCACTTCGCCAAACCGGATGCTTTGTCCATTAATATTAAAAGTCCATGATAATAGCTAATAACGAAACATACTGTACTGTAGTATTCAAAGCCTTGTGGTTTAAGATTCAGTCATTGTGAGACTGTGGTCTTACCATCTTTACAACATCAACAACCACCTCTCAGTTCTCTTTGCCGGCCCTTGGGCAGTAATGTGATCTGTATGCCTGACTGAGACTGTAACCTTTTCGAGAGAGTCAAACTGTCTGACAAAGAACAAAAAATAATAAATGTTCTCTCTTTTGACATCTGATATTGTGATCATCAAATCAAATACACTTCTTTAGAGACAGCTCAGCTTTTGTGGACTGTGATGCAAGTCCCACGACTTCATGTTTTCAAAGTGGTGACTTACTTAGCGTCTGTCTGTAATTACCTGAGGTCCGCGTAGATGCTCATCCAGACAGCTCTTGTTATGGTTTATCATGCTTTTGTCTTGCTTTATTCTAAACAGTGAATCAGGAACCTCTCATTTTGTCTCTATTCATAGGGTTGCATAAAGAAACCTCTTGACCTCGTCAAGTCATTATTTAAGGAAACTTGGCGTGTTATAGAAGGCGCTGTCTAAAAGGCAAATCCAACCCAAATTTAAATTGAAAACAAATAATGGGACATCATGTGGATCCAATGGATGATGATGAATTACGACATCACTTCAAAATACATTTGCAGCTGAGCTTCTAGTTGAGCGAGTGGACTTCAGTATAAAAAGAGCTATCACATTAATAGTACCAAAGATCAAGAGCTTTTTTTGGAACTCGCTATAATGTTAAGAATCCCTTGTTGTAAAAAATGAGATTTCCATTTCATTTTTGATTATAAAGCAGGTTAGGATGCTATATAAATACTTAGAAAAGTTTAAAAACACTCAGGCCACAGAGAAATGTGAACAGCCTGTTTTCAGAGGGTGAATATGGGTATATTCAGACAGACTGTATGAAAATTGAGCACAATATATGCACTATAATTAATCATCACAAACATTGACAATTATCATGACTATCTAGATAAACTTTAACAACAATGTAGGAGTATAACATACTTAATATAGCATTACTACTGAGTGCAGTAATTTAGATGAAAACTATGGTTTGTTTCTAGTGTGGCTATCACACGGAGTCTGCTCTGTATTTTCTCTGCACAAGGGGCGTGACCAACGGGCATAGTTCAAATGACACCATTGGATAGTCCTTCAACCAATCAGATTAACTATCCAGGTGACAGCGGCATCAATGCGTTGCTTTGCTTCGGTGGCGTTCGGTGGATGCTATGTTTAATGTAAACAAGAAGCCGCTTGTTAGCTTCTCTATCGTCGTCATGTTAAATCCACCAATAGCTTGCTTGGTAGATAAGCCGGTTTGCAAATGGTTCACGCAAAATTAAAGCAGGAGAATTAAACATGCAGGTTTCCAGACCGAGCTGCAGGGCTAAATCATATCGCTGGCAGAGTGGGCAGGGTTTACCCAGTCTAGTATGTCCCTGCTTTGAAAAGACACTTACCCTTCTTACCATTCCACTATAATGGCTCACCTTTGATCTCTGAGTATGTAAGTCACTGCAGATGTAAACCCATCATTACCAGGTTGTAATATCAGCAGAGCAGCGTCAGAGGCGAGACGAATGAGCCATATTTTACAGACGATTGGATACCAGATGAGTTTAATATGTAACATATAGTGTGTCCAAAACCATGGAGTGTACTGCGTCGTACCATAACACTGTTTAGAACTGTTTAATGGGCTCTTTAGCACAGGCATGAGTTTTGTTACTATGGCGATTGTCGTCATCACAGTAGATGGTATTGTATTTAGTGTGCTGCAGTTGGTTGTGAGACAGTTCCCTGCCATGTGTGTTTAAGCCAAACATTGTCGCCGTCAAACCAAATGACTTTTACTGTGACTATTGTCCCAGTCTGAAGTCATCAGATCGTCCTACTGCTGCTTCGGATCTTGTAATCTGCTGTGTTACATCAGCTTGACCCCAGAAACACAGACCAAAAGGATGATTGTTTTTTTTCTTTTTCTGTTGGTACGTAGTCAGGATTTGTGCAGTCAAATCGCAGCTGTATTCAATCTCTTTTTAATGTTTAAGTTGTATACACTCATTGCCTTCCTCTTGAAACTGGATTGCACATAGTTTTGATTCTTAAATGAGGTTTTGATTTGAGTTTTGGTTTTTGATGACAGCTGTGGTTTCTCCTGTATGTGTATTGTGGTCTGCAGTTAAAGACTAGCCTGCAGTTGTTCTGTACGATCTCATCATCAGCATCATTAGCTGTGCTGTCATTAGGCCAGCTTGGCCTAGACTGTGTGCACATTTAGTCTTTAGAGGGACCTTTCTGTTATTGCCATAAAGTAGCAATAACATTCAGAAAGGCCTCAGAAGTATTTAGCAAAATTACAAAAAAAGAAATGTGTGGAGTTTGTGTAACATCTTGTAATGCAGGTTAGCTCTTTTCATCACGCACTTATTCCACTTCAAGCAGCATTTATTAATCTGCAGAATGCCAGCTCTCATGTAATTAACTTTTGGGAGATGGTGTTAAATACCATGTAGCTGTTGGAGAAACTATAAAGACAGAATCCAGGGCTGTGAAGATTTGAATGCAAACTGCAACAAAGGACCATCCACTCACAGCTTTTCGTATCCATGGCTACAAGTTGTTCAATGTGGCACAATAGTTAACAGCATTGCAGCACCATCATGCCTCCGTCTGCAGAGGAAACAGATTTATGAACAGTACTGGCAACAATAGAAACCCTAAATGTAGGAACAAAACAAAGTCTCCTTGATCCCTAATTGAATGTAAAAATGTAAGAGATGACCGACTTGGAGTATCCACACTGACTTGATAGTGGTGGAGACTCTCACTCTGATACCCAGTGTTTACAAGTTACACAGAGTCACAAGTGGAGGCCTCTTTGTCAGACAGATGTGAATGATAAAAGCAGCCTGCTTCGGGACCTCACTGCCCGTATTAGCTAATGGGATCCATTCAACCGCTGAGGAAGCTGGTTCTGGGACAGACCACCACACATGAAATCTTTCATCCTCTGGGCCTTACCATTAAGAGCTCACTTCCTCTGATAACATTATTGGGTCCCTGGACTGTCAGACAGCATGGAAGTCAAAAGTTGTTTAAACAATTTAAATCGCCAATAAGGTTATGTGGATGTGATTTGGCCGTTGCATTTAGACAACCTGTCTGCAACCTTTTTCTTGGTCTGTTGTAAAAGTGATTTTCCAGAATGCTCCACAGTGGCTTTTATCATCTCTGGCTGCTGCCATGGAACAGAATGAGACCAAAAATGTGCTGTTTCTGCACAAATTCTAATGTAATTGGAACTGCCAACCAAACTGTTTGGACAGGAGGGACTGCCTGCAATCGATACGTTGGAGTCAGTGTGATTGGTCTTTCATCTGCAATTCTTTGCTCCATTAATGTATATTTACTGCGACACAAGCTAAAAAAAAATATCAGTTTATCAGAAAATGACAAAAAGTAACATCATTCCGATATTTAATCTCTAAATTCCGCATCCCCGTTTTACAGGAACTTTGCATTATCAAGCAGGGATATTACGTTACAGATGATTTTTGCTTGTCCACTGAACACACAGTCAGGCTCACAATTGGAGACATGGGGCGTTGTCTTCAGTGTGAACGCCTCTATAAATGCTGCAGTGTTGAATGCAGGAGGTCGTTTAGGTGGGGTTATCCTTCTCATGTTCCTGCATGTTGGAGCAATTCTGCTAACTCCCTTCACAGCAGAAGGAGTTTCTCACCCTGTTCAAGCACTAAACTGAAAGCAAGTTAATATGCTGTAATAGCAGTCATTTTCACTGGAACGTAGAGCTAGTGTTTATTAAAGATTCTTCTGCAACTCATGTTTTAGACTAATTTATTGGTATTAGTAGTTGATTAGGTGATAACTTTGGCACTGTGCTGTAAAAGCATACTACTCTTTCTCTACATTCCCAAGTCTTAATCTGAATATATACATATATAATTTCCTTTGAATTAGACATTTAAATCTCTCTGGGACCAAGTGAGCTCCACTGTATCTAATTTCCAAAGTAGGACAAGAAATCCACATCAGGAAAAGCTGTAATATAGTCATAAAATGCTCATACTGAAAAAAATTTGGCAAATCATTGTGTAAGTTTTAAATTTAATGAGAGCAAGAATATCTTTAAAAAAGCTCTTCATAAGCACTTCAAATAGCAGGAGTCCTCCATCAAAGGAGACCGTACCGTGATGATGTCTCAAAGGGTGGTGGCTGGCCGATGTGCTGAGGGTCTAGTCTGCCTTTGTCTGCTGTTCTGTGACCTAAATAGGCAGCCATGCATGGCTTAATGGGAGACAAACATCAGGGGGGTCAATAAATAACACCTCCAGCACTCCTTTGTTTGTACGCCACCATTGTTGCGCACATCCTCAGGCGGATAAGACACTTATTTCTGAATGATCCCTCAAAGATACAAGGAATGAGTAGAAAGGATAGGACTAAATGGCGTGCTGTATCTGCACTGTGAAGACGCTCCAGTTTAAACTTTTCTTAATTGGGTCTTCTCCTTGGAAACATTTCAGATTAACATGAAAATGAAGGTACTATTCCTTATGATCAGTGAGGTATACAGTGTGTGATATGTTCAAGAGTTTTCTTACACTTCCATTGTGTGAAATTTCCTTTCTGGCTCACCTACTAAGAGCTAATGGTATTTGCCTTCTTTCTTTTTTTAAATACATGGCTAGACAGTTTGTCCAGCTACAACTTCACGCCATATGTCAACAAATATTAGATTTCTATGAATTGTATACAGACATTCATTGTTCCCAGAGGATGAAGCATTCTGATATTAGTAATTCTCGGACCTTTCCTCTAGCCCCACCATGAGGTTGACACTTACGTTTTTTTTCTGATGTCTTGACAACTATTGAATGGATTCCTGTGAAATTTTGTGCATACATTGATTTCCAGCTCAGAATAAATTCTGCTCATTTTGATGATCCTCTTATTAGGAACCGTTAGCATGCTAAACTAAAGTTGAACATGGTAAATATTGGCATGTAAACTCTGGCATAGTGAGCATGTTGCCATGTTACCGTTAGCATTTAGCTCAAAACACTGCTCTACACATTCGTGTGTGTGCTAAGTTGCTTTGGATAAAAGCGTCAGCAAATGGTAATGTAATATACATCCTCACAGAGCCGTAAACATAGCTCACCAAACTTTTCTCTCTCAGTGATGCAGTTGATAACATATGTGTTCATATCATTGAGTGAACTAAATGTAAAGGTCCCATGACATGCTGCATTTTGGATGTTTTTATATAGATCTTAGTGGTCCCCTAATACTGTATCTAAAGTCTCTTTCCCAAAATTCAGCCTTGGTGCAGAATTACAGCCACTAGAGCCAGTCGCACAATGAGCTTTACTTAGGACGTGCCATTTCAGTGTCTGTAGCTTTTGAGGAGGACAGAGGGGCCAGAAGGTGGATGGTGGGGGTGTGGCCTTGACCAACTGCCACTTTGCTCGTTTGAAAGCCATGATGTTGCTCTCTTTCTTTCTTTTGGGTGGGCCAAATTCTCTGGGCGGGCAAGGCAGAGAAAGGGGAGGTAACCTTGCCCCTTATGACCTCATAACGAGCGAGATTCGAGATCGGCCCATCTGAGCCTTCATTTTCTCAAAGGCAGAGAAGGATACCCAGGGCTCGGTTTACATCTATCGCCATTTCTAGCCACTGGGGGACCATAGGCAAGTCGGGGGAACGCATATTAATGTTGAAAAAATACTCATAAAGTGAAATTTTCATGCCATGGGTCCTTTTTAAATCTGTTAAAAGAAACTGTGTGTGTGTGGGTTTAGGCAGTTACATTAAGAGCATTAAGAGCAGTTACTTACATTGTGCTGATCTGATGTATTTCTAGACTGGTCAAATGACAGATATAGTGTATTATTGTAATGTTTGGGATTTGCTCCTCCCTCCTGCTGTTGGTTGTCAGGACTAAGTGCAGATCAAAGTGGTGCTCTGGTGTAGGATCAGGGCCAAAGCCGGGCCGTGTTGACGTTCACTCTGGGTTTATTTTAGTTCACCCTCTGGGTGGGGAACTCCAAATATTATGAAAGGAGGAAGTGGAGCAAGGCCCCCAACTGGCAGTCTGTATGTTTCTGCTAACTCCGGGCCCTCATTAGAAGCACATGTGGGCAGGACCCAGGACCCAGTCTTCAACTGTACCTGCCTGCCAATCTGGCATGATTCCAGGAAGAATGAAAGTATGGCACTATAGCGTGTGTGTGCCCCATGCAAGGGGTCAGCTCTAGCGAGGGAGGTCACGCAGAGAGACTGGCAGTAATTTTTCCTAAACCCCAAGCGGATTACTTTGAGAGAGGAAATTCAAGTCAAGCTGTTGCAGCAGTAATGCCCCATGACAGTCTCGCCTCACACATAGCAGAACCGAAAAGACATTTTTGCATAACCTCAGATTCTTACTACAATTTTTTTTTTGTTAAAGATAAAAAAATTACTTACTAGATACTTCTTGTTGCAAAGCTTACTGCTCACAAAGCTCCTGTGTGGGTCTGAGATGAGTGCCAAGTTCCACATAACAAGTCACCTAACAGAGCCGGCTGTCAGCCTGGCTTTATTGCCATCCTTGCTTAAAAGGTGTTGTTAAACCAACAATCACGGCTTTTACAGTCCAAAGTGTCATCCCAGTGATTTTTCTGACTAGGAGGGAAGGGAAAAGGTCAGGTCAGATTGTGCTGTTGTATCCTCCACAGAGGCAGAGCTCCTTGCTTAATTACAGCATTTTGCTTCACTCGTTCTGTTACAAAACACTTTTGTGCTTGTTTGTTTAACCCGAAGTGAAACATAACAGTGCATCTTTCTGCATTCAGATGCTTGATAAGAGCTGCTTTTATCCAGGCTGCTCTTTACGTTGCCCTGGAGACAAATAACCATTGAATATTGTTGCTGCAGAAATGCCCCCACTCACTGAAAAGATACACCTCCCTCCCACGCACCACACTGTATTCAAGTGGCCCTCTAACTATGCAATTCTCTTATTTTCTAAGTTTAACCAACCATGCTTAGCGCTGGTAAAATCCCTCTGGGTGGTAAAATACATTTGCCAACAAACATTTAACTGTCTCTAAAGATTTCAAACTACATAATATGTATGGATTGGATGTGGATGAATTTTAAACCAATGTTATGCTTCTGTTTTTTTTTCCTCCACAGGAAACCAGAGAGTGTCAGTGAGCAGTCTGCTGGTCTGTCATGGTCTGCTGCTGGTAGGGACCAACCTGGGGGTGACTGTGGCCCTTTCTGTCCCCAGACTGCAGGGGATCCCAAAGGTCACAGGTAACACCGAAACATTATTGTGTCCCATATTTAAATTTACTTGCATGTAGGCCTACAATTTAGGATTGGTTTCTCTATTAAGTTGACTTTGATTAAGTGATTGATCATTTAGACTATGAACGGTTAATGATTTCTTTTTAATAAAGGCTTCTCACAGTCTCCTATAGACCAGGGTGACACTTTCAAATTGTTTGCTTTGTTCGACCAACAGGCTACACCCAAAGTAATTCATACAGTATCATAATGTAAAACGGAGAACACCAGCAACTCTTCACATTGTATCTTATCTCCACAACACACAACTAGCATATGGTTGGCAAAAAAAACAAACATTGGGGAATATTGCTTTCAATTATCAGATATGTATACAGGCGATACAATGCAGTGTGTAAAAACGTCCTGGGTGAATGTTAATGTGGCTGTACCTGTTGTCAGGTCGGGGTATGGTGTCCTTACATGCTCACAACGGTCCAGTCAAGTTCCTCAGCGTGGCAGCTGCAGTGTGCAACCGGCCCTCTGGCCCACCATCCTCCACCCCTCCTACCTCAGTCCAGCCAACAGAGACAGATGATGGGGAGAACAGTCAGCCCCCGTCAGATCCAGCCCTGACTCCCCCTCAGGGACGGGCCGTGTGGTTGGGAGAGGCAGGCTGCACTACCATGGCTCTCCAGGACTCCATGTCCTCCTCGTCCTGTGGCTCCTTAGCCCCATCACAGGGCTCCTTGGAGCACGGACCAGAGGACGGAGCTCTTTATGACATGCTCCACGACCCGGTCCATCATCAGAGGGGCCGCCGGGCCAGCAAGGTGGATGTCAGCTCTTTGCTGGTGGTGTCTGGAGGTTTGGGCCACCGCAGGGTCAACAAAAAGACCAAACAGTCTCGCCATGAGGACACCACCTCAACCATCATGATCTGGCAGATCCCTTTACTCAATATGTGACACTAAAAGCACCTTGGTAGGTTGGAAATATTATTTTATCAATAGCCAGTAGAAAATGCGATTACTTACTTGAGTAAGGCTCTTACCTACTGTATATTCTCCGTCTCTTTTTTCAGGTTAAAACTGTCATAAGAAGATCTGTTGCTACACGTAAAGGAATATTTGGGATCAATCAAAACTGAAACCAAAAGGCATTAAGCGCTCCACAGTATTTCAATGATGTTTCTAATGATGTCTCTTACTATAAAAAAGGATGATTATAACCACTCAATCATGATGCCTGACGGAGCGTTACACCACCCTACAGACCAGTCAGAGGATGTATTGTACTTGTTAAGGATATATTTGTTTGAATACACTGAAAGGTCTTTATTTTCTCCCTCTGATAAAGTTGGTTGTTGTTCTGTAACATGGCTAATACATTACTCTCCAGTGTTTGTGCCATACCAGTTGACTGTATATGGCTTCAGTATTTAAATCAGTGTTGAAAAGAAATGAGACTTTGTCTTTCCTGAAAGGCGTGTAAGGTAACGATGGGGCTTTGAATCTGTCACATAAAGGCTTTATTGAGATTGAGATTAGGTCACAGCCAGATCTTTAGATCATCAGTCAATGCCAGAGTTGTAAATATAAAGTATGACAACTCAGGATTACATGTGTGTTGAGTTTTGGCATCAGCTTTTGGCCCTGCTTGGTGCACCTACCGCTCTGTTAACAGATTTAAGAGATAGGAAAGGTGAAATGTTGATGACTGAATTAGTTTGGGAAGGATTGATTTAAATCCCTGGCTGGCCAGGTTTCTATTCATGAAAGGGAAGAAAGGGTTGTAATCACCAGGAGAGAACCCCCACCCCCCCACACATGTTTTTGTCTCACATTAGGATATTTAAAAAAAAAAGAAACAGCTCTATACTTTTGTCGTAATGTGTATGTACTTTTTGTATGTGTATTAACAAATTCATAAACTGTTTTATTTAGGAATCTGTTTGTACTTCATTTGATGTTCATTTTCTAAGGATGATTGCAGTTCTGGGAGTTAAAGTGAGCGTTTTTCATTGGAATGTCCACTTTTTCTAACTTGTCATCTATCAGTAATTTTATTTCATTGATTTGATAACTCTCTTACTGGGATATACACACATCCATTTTGTGGCAACTTTTCACACTTTTGTCAAGTTTCCAGTTAAACCAAATAATAGACATGTGTTGGCATTTTGGTATAGCGGCAGTTACTGACTGAAGCCACAGATTTAAATAATATTTAAGACCGGCGAGGCAAGAGTGTTAGTGTGCCTATTTCTCTTGATTGAAACTAACCTTGTAGTTCCACTCCACTCTGCTTGTGTGCAGCCATCAGTACATGCTGGGACTAGCAATGTGCCTGAGGGGCCGCAGGAACTGAGCCTGATACAGCTCTTCCGGGATTTCACTGCTCATTTCTCCTGCTGCCGAAGGAAGAGGGTCAAGACTTTTTCTCTCTTGTAACGCCCACGTCCACTGTTGCACAACCATGTTTCACTATTTTGTCAGTTCTAACAAAAATAGACACAATGACTCAAGTTTGATGTAATGCTAGAATCCTTGGCACCGTCCGCTTATCCCAAATATTATCTGCTCAGATTTGTTGGTAGTAACAATGCTGACTGAACCTAAAATAATATTTTACTTCCTTAACTAAATACTGGCTTGTCTTTATCAACTTGAAGTAAAGCATGGCAACACTTCAGTCTGGCTGTATCTACCAAGTTACCCAGTTATCTGTTTGTCTGGCTGGGTGTAACTATTGGTTGCATATTAACACAGCTCGGCAACTGGCAGTCTTGTTTTCCTTCTGACCCTGATGTTTCCATGGAGACCACTCATTTTGTGTATCAGTCTTCAGAAAGTCTTTGTTCTCGGACTACCTAAAACCAACCATCTGAATGTCCTGTAAACTCACCGGGCTGGTAGTGGTGTGATGCTCTTGCGGTGGCTCCCCTCTATTTTTATGTCTGAAGGCCAGTTGTTAAAGGGACAGTCTCCACGGTGGAGAGGTTAGGGACCCTGGGTAAAAACCTATTCTACTGCTGCTGCCGCTCTGAGGTTGTGCTATTTCTAATCAGGCCAATTCACATGTAGAGTGTTTATGCACTGTGTGCCTCTTTTATCACCCTAGAAACTATTCCAATTCCAAGGTTACTTTTCAATTTACAAATCACATTATTACTGCTTTTACTAGACAAATATGCACCTTGATTGGTTCAGGCTTTACCTCTTGTATGAGTTAGTCAAAAAGTATTTTGGATCATTCCCAAAAGGAACATGTGACTTATCTTGCAGAGCATTGTCCGGCGGTCTTGGGTCTTAAACCTATGGGTTAAACCTGCCTTAAGTATACACTTTACAATTTACTTTAGAGAGCAATCATGTCAGTTCTATAGATATGAGAGATGATAAGCTGTCTCATGCACAAACAGGTGGAGTGCACTATTGGAACATTTATGATTTGTATGTTTAAACCTATTGGTTAAACCTGCCTTAAGCAAACACTTTACTTTAGACAGCAACCATGTAAGTTATGTAGAAATGATAAGAGAAATGATAAACTGTGTCATGCAGTAATGGAACATTTATTGTGTATGTGTGGGTGTGTGTCTGTTTTAGCAGGGGAGTGAAGTTTTTATTTTATTTAATTCCATATATTCACCCACCCATCGTGGTACCCAGGACAGGGATGATGCGTAAAGGAATGTCGCATCTTTGGGATGCGTCCAGTGCGCGCACAACAGATGAAGCCTCATGCTTCTACTGTTGAGTGTAGGGTTAATACCGACTGAAGGGGGCGTGGTTTAGATCAATGACTGTAGTCCACTAT
>NC_048426.1:16948205-16975017 GCF_013103735.1 Etheostoma cragini | reverse complement strand
AAATAAAATAAAAAAAGACCTAAAAAATTACTGCCCTGAGAGGTCCGACAGCACATACCTCTGCTGCCCACGCTGGACACTTCCAGCTTCTTTGAGGAAAAGACTGAACGTGCGCAGCAGCTCTCCACACTTCCACTGGAGGAAACGAGTTTGAGCCGCGCTGATCTGAAGGAGGTGTGACCTGAAAGGACTGTTTGATCGTCCCTCTGCCTGCCTCGCCTTCACCACTGAACCCGGGAAGCTTTCCGTGCAGGAGCGGATGAAACAACCAGTTGAGAGGGTTGATGGGTAAAAAGTGAACGGAGGGGACACACCATAAGGATTCGTCGGTGAAGGAAACAAATGCACGAGATCATAGCCTGGTTGCTTCACCAGGATTGTTGCTACCTTACGTAACGTTAACTCAGCTTTGTGGAGGGACCGGCAGCAGGACGCTGCTGGTACCGAGCTGTTAAATCACAGCGAAGAAACGCAGGTAGGTCACATTACACGGTTAATGGCCATACATTCTTAGTTCTGGATTCGAATCCGTTTGAAATTAGGTCAAATTTAAATACTTATATTCCTTCTTGATTTGACTACTTGAGTTGTCTCCCAGTGTTTGACGGCTAATATGGGGCACGCGTTATACAAGAAGTTTTGATATGATCACAAACGCGCTTTCCCAGTCAAATTAGAGAATAATCCCTCCATCGGCGCATCAGTTGCGCATGCGCTCAAATGCCCCCGGATTACCACAAATAATGTACAGGCATGGCGATTATTGCAGTAGGCCATGCTGTTTACAGCCACAATAAACATGGGACTGCTTCAGTTTCTTTGCTCAGCTGTAGCTGTTGCACAGTACACGTTAGTGCAGCAGCAGTTAGTTGACTGAATTGATTACGCATTAATACAGGAGTGTAATACTTAGTACTATTTAGGCGGTGGCAGCAAAAAGTCATTTTTTGCTTTAAATTTCAAGATTTCCAAGCTGTTAGTTATTAGAGACAGGGCGCCCCTTAGAGAATACAGAAGTATTTGCAGCTTCAAGACTCTCTCCCCCCCCCCCCCCCCCCCCCCTTTCTCCATTTGGTCTGTTTGAATTCTCTGTTTCCCCCTCCCATGTAGGTGGAAAGAGAGGAGTACAGTCACAAGTTTGTCCATCCAGTCTTCATTCACTCAGCATGATTGGTGAAGGCGCTGTCTCTCATCGCCAGTGAGTACGTCGAGATGAACGAGGGCCACAGACAGGGAGGAGGGGCTTTCACTGTGGAGGCCGATGTCATCCTCCACGCCATGAACCCTGAACTGGTCACATCTTCTGACAAAGATGGAAATTTATGTCCAGGGTACATCCAAGGATTCCTGCATGACGACCAGGATTTCAGCCCTCCCGCAGTGTTTGAGAAGGAATACCTGCTGGATGGAAGACCGATGGAGAATAACCACATCGCCCATCAGAAAGATAATGGCTCGTACATCTCGACAGCTGATCAGTTTCACCTCTCCAATGATAAAGGAGCTCCACGACAAAATTGTGCAAGCAGTGAAATCCACAATGGCGCCAGAGCTAAAGTGTCTTACAGTGGAGATTCCTCTGTATGCTTGCCAAGCCAAGCCAAACAGGAAACTGATTGGTCAGTCTTAAAATCAAACCTTGAGCACAGCGACGGCAGCCAGGAAGCTGGAAATACACGGTCTCAAAAAGAGCCTGATTTAGTAATTGAAGTGGGCGGGCAGAAGATCAACGCTCACAAGTCTGTCCTGGCAGAGAAGAGTGACTACTTTAAAGCCCGGCTGTCACGAGACATCCTCAAAGTGAAGGGAGTAAGTTACAAGACGTTGTCTACAATAATAGACTATGTTTACACTTCTCAGATGAATGTTTGCAAGGGCAATGTTGTAGATGTCATCACAGGGGCTAAAATCCTCCAGATCCCCTGTGCCGTCCAGGCGGCCATGGACTGCATGTCTAAACAAATCAGTGCAGAGAACTGCTACGAGATCCTGACCATCGCCAAAAAGCAACGACTCAGTGAACTGAAGGAGACTGCCTACGGATTCATGAGCGACAACTTCCTGCAGATCCTCAAAGACCCCTCCGTTTACGGGCGCCTTAATGGATCTGAGCGGGATCTGATCCTGAAGAAGAGAATGGAGGGAAGGAAGACTCTGATGGTGGCAGAGATAAACGATGTGTTTGATCGCGTCGGGAGCCGGCCGCCGAGCCGCTCTGGCAGCCGACCACAGAGCCCATTGTCGATTGGGTCTTTGGAGGAGAGTCATATGATTTATTACTTTAACGAAACAGCAAATGATTGGAGACCTTTAACTGCTATGCCTGAGGACATAAACACTAAAGGGTGCGGGATCTGCAGCATGTTTAACTACCTGTTTGTGGCAGGGGGAATAAAGGGCTACGGGGACAAGGGCAAGGTTTCAGACAAGGTCTTCTGTTACAACCCCATAACCAACCGCTGGACTGAAGTCAGACCTCTGACCCAAGCTCGTGCCCAGCTAAAGCTTGTGTCTATGGATGGCTACTTGTACGCCATTGGAGGGGAATGTTTGTTTACGGTGGAAAAATATGACCCCCGCATGGACCGCTGGACCGCCGTGGCCCCCTTGCCCAAGGGAGCCTTCGCAGTGGCTCATGAAGCCACAACCTGCAGCGGAGAACTTTACGTTTCCGGGGGAACTCTCTTCTACCGCCTCCTTAAGTACGACGCCAAGAGAGACGAGTGGCAGGAGTGCCCCTTTAATAACAGCAGGAAGAAGTCCAGCGACATGGTGGCTTTCAAAAGCTTCATTTACCGCTTTGATGTCAACCGAGAGCACGGCATCACCGTGTTTAAGTACAACAGCATTGTGAAAATGTGGCACGATTGCGCATCACAGAGGCTTGGAAGTCATTTACCCTTCAGGTGTGCTGTGATCGGGAACTGCATCTACTGTGTGAACAAAAGCCAGACTCTTCAGTTTGTAGTGGAGGAGGAGAACGCCTACTTTGTTGAGGAGACGCTGAGGGCGCCTCTGGAGGCAAAAGGCATTCTTTTTCCTTTTGTTCTCACTTTGCCTGAAAAGCCTGAAAAAGTTACATAGTGTGTGTGTGTGTGTGTGTGTGTGTGTGTGTGTGTGTGTGTGTTCCAGAATAACACTATAATGTATGTCGTGTAATGAAACTGGAATAAGCAGAATACCTTATATACACTATTCAATGTCAGCTTTCTATCTCAGTGTGTCATTGCCTGCTTGTTATGGAATGTGTGTATTTGCATGGCAATTTGTGTCTGCAGGGTGAAGCCTTAAAAGGAACAGTTTTTTTTTTTAAGAGTGGAATGAATGCAACAATATTTGTATCTGACCATAGATAATGAAATAACGACAGTGACTGTAGGTTATTTTGTGTATTTCTTGTGTTCAGCTTGGTTTGGTGCCCATTTGTAATTAGAATCGATATTATTATGAACATATTAACTAGTTGACTGGTAACAAAAACAAGTGTTTTGTTGAAAAAAAAAAAGAGTGGAAGAAGTCATAGTGCGCCTTAAGAACGATGCAACACAGGTTCTATGCAAACGAGACAAAATAAACAGTTTGGTCTGCTGTAAGGCTATTTAATACTTACACTATAATGGGAAACTGACTGGGAAGGAATACAGTATTCTTTGAACTAGGGCAGCAACTAATGATTGTTTTCATTATTTTGTGATTATTCGATTGTTTGGTCAAATAAATAGTAATGAAAACGTAGTGTTGCAATTTTGCACTCCCCAAGATGTCTTGTTTTATCCAACTAACAGTCAAAAAACCCAAAGATGTTTGGTTTACTGTTATATATCATAGAGAAAATCCACACATTTGAGAAATTTGAAATGACAATGTTTGTGCCATGTTTACCTAAAAAATTATGAATCGATTATTGAAGTAGTAGTAGATTATTTTCTGTCGTTCAGGTATGAGATTAATCAATGAATCATTGCAGCTGTAAATCGAACGCTGATCTTCCCTGGCTTTGAATTAAACCCGTGAGGTCAAATTTTAGTCAGTCAAGCCACACAAATATTCCCTTGGTAAAACATCTAAACAGCACGTTGTACCATAAAGTAATTCACGCAAATTCTGCTCAGTTCAGTATTTTCAAAGGGAAAATACAATCTTGCCAGAAATAGTAAATAAGAGCCTTCAGATGTTTAGAAAATGAATTTGAAATTGAACTGATCTAAGTTAAGAAGTGCATAAATATTTATTTTGGGGATTTAGGATATGCTATTTGGTATACTCACGGGTGTCACAGTTCCTAACTTTAGCACATTTGCCAAAGATAAATAACCATTTGGTCAGGCTATAATAAAACTATTAAAACTGGCAAAGACTTTTGCTTCTTTTGGGGATTAAGTTCCTTATTAAAAGCGTTCCACTGACAGTCGAGTTAAAAAACTAAAGCGATGGTAATAGCAACATGTTGGCTGCTGACAGGCACTTTCTGGGAAGTTATGGGAAAGCGAGCCATTCGAAATACACAAAGATGCATCTCTTATCTTTCTTTTCCTGTTTGTGTTTAGGGAAACACCAACAGAACCATGTTCAAGTGCTAGCAGGTTTCTTCCCTGGCTTGAGGTGCTGACCCGCTCTTAAGGTCAAAGGTCAAATAAGATACTACAGTAGTGCTGCAAGGTCAGGTCATGGCCCTCACTGTGTCCTCAAACCAGATGTCCTGCTGTCATGACACTAAGAAATCATGCTCCTCCTGCATCAGTGCACATTATTACAAGTTTTATTCTAAATTTCCTTCTTTTTAGACATTTTGCAGTATTGGTTTGTTGCTGCGACAACAGTGGGGATTTTGTACGAAAGCTACTGCTAATGCCTCTTGGAATACATTTTTTTGATAACATTTGTAGAAATGTCTGCTAGCTGCCATCTGTATTTTTGTGAATTTTTGTATGGATTTGGTAGTTTTGGATTTGCCGCTTTGATGGACAGTGAAGTATTGCAATGTTAGGCCGTGGCTTCCTGTACAAGGCATATGGAGTGGAGGAACAAATTAGCTGTTGGATAATGTATATCAATCAGAACTAAGTGCTTAAAATAAAATATTTTGTGTCTGAAAATGATCTGGTTTACTGACTATGCCTTAGGCATGGTGGGGATATGCTGTTATACCTAAAACCAAGTTGCCATCTAGTGGATACTGACTGTAACAACACCCAGAAATACTGCTGCGCCAACATGAGCTCATGTCCAACAAAATATTTGAGAATTTAATTGGCTGTATTTTCCTTACTAATACATGTACAGTAATTTTCATAATACTCATAGAATAACTTCAATTGAAATGTAATTACAGCAGGTCATGTAAATCAATGTAAACATAATTATGAAAAATCCAACTTTTGATAATTATATTATTTCATCCGAGCTATGTGTTTATTTAGAAGATGACAAAGCTCTTAATTACAAGCCAACCACATGCATCTTCAATAGTTTAAGATTCAAGTACTTAATATGTGCCCAAAATAAAATGCAGATAGAAGCTCATTTCCACCACCTTCATTTTATATTTTCATCACTAAGTGTTTTTGTCAAATCATTGTGACCTTATTATCTTATATTATGTTTTCATGTATAATCACTGTAAGTGATTGTGTCTAATAATACATTAGTTTATATACTAGCTCATAGTTATGGGAGTACAGACGGCATCTCACAATTATGTCTAAGTATCATAAGTATGAGAATCTTTCTCACACTTTCCTCATAATGATGACATTATCTCACAGTGAGAAATTGATATTATGATATAATAATTCATAATTACGAGAAGCTTTCTCACAACTCAAACAATTCTCACAATTATGACAGTCACATGTGAAAAAGTTTAAACAAAATGAATGTATGCCGTATAAGTCAGACCAAAATGTTGCATTATTTTATTTAGCTATAGCTCCCAATATGCATTGTGCAAATAATTTGATTGGATTTTAGGGCTGAGAAGTCACAAGTTACAGTAAAAGACAACATGATCACAGCATCAATAAAGAATGCAATAGAACATCATAACAGACTACAGTATAATTAGCTGTATGATAGTTGCATTGATTAATTGTATTATGAATCCACAAAGATGGAAACATGCAGACATGTTGTGTGTTGTTATCCCAAAACTGTAGATGCTTTTAGTTGTGACTAGAATGAGCCACACAGTGACTTTTTCTATCCCTGCATCCAAGAAAGGTGCTAAGTGAGATAACTGTATTTTAAAGCCACACATTGTGACTTTTGCTAAACACCGGCCACAGGTGTCAATTACAGAATAATGGGACAGACCATGTTCCTTCAATTCCCAAGATTCCCATAGGGTGAGTTGCTTTAAAGACATCATCATCATCATCATCATCATCATCATCATCAGTCAACCTGACTGATAGCAGGATGAAAAAAAAAAGCAGAAACAACAAACGCTTCTCCATGGTGAGTCAACCCTCCAAGGTCTAAGTGCATTTTTACATATATTCTTATATTCTCCTTTTAAGGTTATTAGGAATATAACCTGATCCCTGTGTGTTTCATATTTTAATGTTCAGAACAAACTCAGCTTTCTGTACATTGAAGTCCAAATTATTTCCAGAGCAGAGATTATTTGACCCCAGCAGATATATTTTTCAAGTCTCTTGTGATAAACATATCTACACTTAATTCTTTGGTGCTTGAAATAGATTTACAAAAATCTTGGGCTCACAAAAGTAGCGTGATATATGAATAAAAAAGTAAATACATGTCTAAAATTAAAATTTAGTTTTCTTTTTTTTGAGTAGGAGTGTTGTCAAACATAGATTGAAGTTGTTAGTGCGTCTTTTTGTGTGAAAGATGGTTGTGGTTTAATAGAACATAGTACAGTAGTACAGCACTGACTCATTAATCTCCATTAACACTCAACCTATGATCTATTAATGTATTTATGTTTTATTACGCGTTGCTGAATTTCTTTTAAAAATATATATCGGCCAATATATCAGAATAGGGGATTTTTAATGCCAAATATTTGTATCGGTTTTGGCCTTAAAAATCCTCTATTGGTCAGGCACTAGTTTCCTGTCTATGAAATTGAACTCTCCAATGTAGATTTTGTCTTTCATTCACCAGCCCACATCACAACTGATTCCAATATTGCTCCTATTCTATATCAATAAAACGTCCCTCAGAGTTTCAAGTTTAGAATGATCCAGTTTGAACTCAGAACGTTAAGAGTAAATGGACACTAGTGCAGTCAAGGCAATTGCCTACTGTGAAGTGACTCTGTTGTCATGTAACAAAGACTATTGGTTTAATTCAGTAAATAGACAGATATTTGTCTTGAAAGCAGCGGTACAGAGGCCTGTAGCAGACATTTTAATTGACAGTGACAAACAAATTGAAGGGTGGAAGTAGGTTTTTATAAACATCTCATACAGTGCAATGCCTACTAGTTCTGTAGTAGTACACGACAGTGTGGGAAAACTGCTCTGCTAGAGGGCCAAATGCATGTCACAAATTATGTTGTACTTTCAAAAAATAAAATAAAAACATTTTTCAACGCACAATGTCAAAACATAATTTCACACCTGCCCTCATGCAGTGGGGATTAAAACAAAAACAAAAATTAAATTAGAGCTTCAAAAATCTGACCTTGCCGTGCCTCAGCAGCATTACCATCACAGGAGAAGGCCACAATCTCAGTGACCTGAACACGAAAAACAATGCATAATTTTACTGAAAAATGATGGTGAATACCTTTGCATAATTTAACACAGTCAATGAGCCAACACAGCAGAGAGATATTTTTTCTTCACTTAAAATTTTATTTGTAGTGCTTAGCATATAAAAATTGCTCAATTGCTTCCTAGAAACACTGGTGCACCGGTTAGGGTAATCCACAGACCTCATTGTGAAAAGTTTTTATTAGAATTTATCAAGCAGATTTGAGCAGTAAGATAGTGTGCCAAATAAATGATTCATTTAGTCATTCATTTAGTAACTAATCAAATGCAACATCACCACAATACAGCCTAGAAATTAGCATACATTTAATGTTTGCTTCACAAAGGGACTGCTTATTCCAAAGGTGTAATATTGAATTTGTTTATCTTGAACAGTTGTTGCTTTTAGTGTGACCTCTTCTTGTATTTCTCACTGTGTTCACCCTTTCAACACTTGAGGGCAGTATGAGCATGATGTGAAAAAATGGACATGTCACAACTGCAGCCTTTTCTAACCACCCTCATACTTGAGTATACTTGAGTTCACACTGGAACAGGTATGAGCCATATCTGGCTCACATGCAGTTTGAGTTGTGGCCAGATTGGGTTGTGCTAATTATGGGTCAAATGATGGTTGCAATGCTCAAAATGACCTCATAAAACTGTAGGGTTTGGTTCTCCTAAGCTAGTTTACCAAACAATATAGTTATGATTAGGTGTTCTATTGTCAGCTATTATATTTGTTTATTCAATTCATTTAATTTGGATTTTACATAAGAAGATTTGAGTTTGAAGTAGAAAACCAAATTGCATTTGTTGTAATATATGGAAAAATCGAATATTAAATAATAAAACAAATAATCATGATAATCTTTATCTGTTTTGCTGAACCTTTTTTAAATAATTAAGTTATTTCATTAAAAGTATAAATGTGGATTTCTTTCAGGGCGTTTTTATTATGATTGTCAGCAATAGAGTCTGTACATTTAACAATAATGTGTTTTTCTCAGGTTTAAATTAAAATGATTGTAACAGTTCACTACTTTTAATATTTTCTATACCTTCAAATGCAGACTATCTAGAATAAGAAGAAGTAAAATATGTTACAAGAAAACACCGAAGTCCCCTCAGCCTGTTGCCATGCAGCTAGGATGATTGACACCCCCTCTGCCCCTGACGTTCGAACCGGAGCACCGGATGTGCGTCCCGTCTGCTTCGTGGAGCTAGCTAAGCTAGCTAGCTATCTAGCGAAGTTTTTACCAGTTTCCAACCCACGTAGCGTTTATATTTGACTGTTTTTTTTTTAATGTAAAAAGACAAGACCAGAAACCATAACTTACATTAATGCCAGGCACGCAATTTATGTGACTGTTTATACAACCAAATTTCACCCACTACCCTGCCTAATGTCATGGCCTAATGTTACCGTACTTGGAAAGTCCAGCTGCTAATGGAATTCGCATTAGCTTGACCTGAAAGTTCCGAAAAAGATAGTAAGCTTTGAGTTGAGATTTTTTGTCAGATGTAGAAAATATTAGGCTAAGTGAGCTAAGACATGCTAAAAGCTAGATACAAGGTTAAAGTTAGCTTGGTGTTCAACAAGCATAACTAACTAGCTAGCTACATGTGGAAATTGTATAAAAACAACTGAAAGAGGATGGTACTCAACGTTAGCAGCAACGATGTAGATAGCTATGTAGTCACAATTTATCATCGTTACAAGAGAACAAAATGCTACTTGGATATGTCGGAGCTAAGTTAAGGTAGGGATATGTGCATTTATTTCGCGGTTAGGTTTGGTTTCAAAATGCTAACTTTAGGCTAGCTAACGTTATACGAACTGAGATGAGAAGTTGGGCAATAACGGGATGCTTTTTTTCTCTCTTTTTTTTTGCAGTGTTATCGGTTTACCATTAAGTGAAGGTTTGGCTAAAGCTGCAACATGTTGATGTGGTGGGAGCTGGGCCATTTGGTGGAATTCATTGTCATCCTGTAACAAATTATCACCTAATCTTACTGCGGCATAAAACCGTCACATTGGAACTCGTCATTTAGGTCAGTGACTCTTTAATTGCTCTTTATGAATTACCATTTAAGTGTTTTACATCTTTTCTTACACTGTCTCTGTTTGTCTTTCTTTTAAAGGCCCACAGGAGGTGTGAAGTTGGAGCTATGATGAACTGGTCCCCAACTTGAAATATGAAACATTCTTTTATTATCCTGTATGGCCAGCAAAGCAAGGGTATGCATTTTGTACAGACAGCATCCACCAAGATGGGGCCTACTTTTGAGTAAGCAACTAGATCCATGCTGCATTCTTCTCTAGTTCTCTTATGGAATACTAATTATGTTTGCATAATTGCTTTTAGTCATTTAAATGGGGTGCTTGTTAAATCTTTTCCCCTGTTTTCACCTACAGCTAAATTTAGCTAACAATGTCTGTCTGAATCTGAGCGGCTTTGTTAAAAATAAAAAGAGGCATTAGTGCTTTAGATTTCAGAGTGCAGTGTCAATAGATCTTACATCTTGAAAGAATGAAGATACAATTTGCAATGAATTAAAACATCTTATGTGATAAGCTGTTGGGAATGTTTTTGTGCTTTGCTGCTGAACAGCTTTCAGCAGCCTTTTTTTGTTTAATGGCAAAGAGATGTAAAAAAGAAGTGACATTTTATTTTAATTTCCAGTTGATGATCTGTGATTATGCTCTTAAACAGCAAATGTGCACCCCTTTAAAGAGACAGACTTAAAACGTTAAAGGCTGGAAATTAGAATTACCAGGAAAAAAAAGGAATGGCCTGGGGAGAAGCATCATGTAATATGCTTTTCCGTATCCACCCCGCATTCTCTCATTTTTGCCATTTGAATATACACAGAATTATTTACACCTTCAAGGCAACTCGACGGAACTGCACATCAGTCAATTAGTAAATCCGAAATTTTCTGTGATTCCAGTTTAGCATAGAGTACTTGGCTCCCTCTGTTCCCCCCCTTTTAGTCTCCCATCCTGACAGTGACAAATTACACCTCGGCTTGGCGAGATTGAAAATTAAAAGCATTTAAAGTTGCTCATGCATTTATGCTAATGAGAAATCCAGATATGATTTGCATGCGAAAGAGGCTAGTCTAAGAACTCATCATTGCCCCCACTACCTCCAGTCTTTCCAGCATTTCTTTAGGCTCTGTTTTTTTCTTAAAATGTGAGCAAAGAAAAAGATGTAGTGTGTAAACCGTCTCAAAATGTGACATTTTATACGGCCGCATTTCATTACATACAATAATTTGTATTATCGACTCTAAAAAGGTCTTTGTACAGTATTTATGATGCAACCTTCCATTGGTACCCCATCGCCACTCAGGCAAATTGGGTCATTGTGTCTGGCGTCACATCACACCACAGGAGGAAACACTACCAACAAAATGACATTGTGCAGTTACTGCTCATGCTGTCTCCTGTCGATTTGGATTGGGACTGTTAAATACAGGATGTTCTTACTTGTATAACATTGGCAAGGCTACGTTTAAATTATAAACGTTATTCTGTGGGCATAAGCTTCTAAAGTCTAATATTAAAATGTTTGGTCAGAGGATAAAGGCTTTGTTTTGTGATAAACATGTGCACAACACTTTGGAGCCGGAGGATTAAAACTCAGGGCTGATTTGTTTTTCCCAGTAAGCTCCATCCACGTCTTCCTCTCAAAATATCAAAGCGCACGCTTCTTTGAATTTGTTTGTTTCACAGTTACTAAATCATTGTACCCTTGGAAACAAGACACATTAATGAAGGTGGAAAACGAAATGGGACTTTAATTTGTTTCAGTGTTCATTGTTGAGGTGAAATGGATTAGCTTTGATTGAGGTGTGAGATGAAGAAGGAAAGCGCTGACATGACACTTGTATTTGTCATCATGTCATTTCAAGGAGGATGCTGCAGCAATTATAAATATGGGTACACAGCAATTAAAAGCGGTAGTATTCATTAATAATTTTTATATTAATTTTTCATTGGCCTATGAAATGATTGCCACTACACAGAGGCTTTCCAATTATGCTGCTTAATTAGAAATGTAAATGTAAAGAAATAATTAAACTTGGGAATACATTAAGGTTGTCAGGAACACTTAAAAAGTTACAACCATCACTCAGATGTTTTCTCTTATATGTTTTGCAATGATTTATACAATAAATATGACACTTTGATCAATGTGTGAGGCAAACCAAACTGGATAGTTAGTAAGTTACGTGATGCTTTTTTCACAGACACTGTTCCCAGAAGCAGCATCCGTGTAGATAATGCAATCTTTTCAAAGAAAAAAGTGAGAAGCTGCATTCTTACTTTTAACACCTGTCCCTTTTTTTTTTTCCAAACAAGTTCCTGGCCGATAGCCTCTGCAAACTGTACTTGCTAAAGGTCCCCAAAGAGATGGAGGAAGGACCCACAGATCCACTAAATCACAGGTAAATAAATCTTTTTTTTAATTAAAAAAAAACAACATTTAACATTAGGCACCAGTAAAATGTGTCACTTCACCCGCAATCTTAAGAATAAGAATGAAGATACACAATTGGGAAATCAACACAATGTTTAATTGTTTACACAATCTCAATTTAAAAGATGTAGATGTTTAAATTGAGATGTATTGTGCTTAGGGGTGTCACCATACTCCAAATCCAAGATTTGATTACATTTTCAATTTTAAGGTCACGATTCGATTTGATTCTCGATTTTTACTTTTTTTTTTGTCTTAAAGCACTGGTTGCTATGCCATTTTTAGACGACCTGTTCTTAATTTAATATCTGACCTTTGTTTTCATTGTACCACATTACATTGTCAAATTTAAAACATTTATTAACAACATAATGTAATAATAATATCTTCAGTCAATTGGAAACTTGACAATTTCTCAAAAAAAAAGAAAAGAAAAAAGGTTTAACGTATCCTATCCTTAATTGGATAATAATATTCAATATCCTATTGACAGAAGCTTCGCAACACACGAAGTTTGATGTTTGAAGCCCCTAACGTCGTCTTCCAGGCAGCGCTGCCTGGAAGGCACTAGAATTAAGCAGTGGTTATTGTCACTACCCGATGTGAGGTGAGTGCAGATTTGAGTGGTGCATGCTCAGATTTAAACAGTTTACGGCCATGTCATTCTGAAATTTGTGAAATCCATGAAATAATGAACTTTTCTTTTAAGACATTAAAAGAGCAGTTTAAAAAGAGATAGAAAATAAAACCAGCCCGCATAGCTCAGTTGTTAAAGCGGGTGCCCATAAATAGAGGTTTATTCCTTTACGCAGGTTTGACTGCAGCAATTTGCTGCATATCATCCCCCCCCTCTCGCTCCCCTTATATGTCTTCAGCTGTTCTATCAATAAAGGCAAAAAAATGCCCCAAAAATAATCTTAAAAAAGAAAAGTTTGTAGTGATGGATTTGGGAGAGGGAGGTGTTTTATTATGTGATGTGTGTAAAATGTTCTAAATAAATGATCACAATGTTCTATGTAAAGAAAATAAATAGGTTTGGAATTTCTTTTACAACTGAAATTAATTAATAAATTTGTTTTTTAAGAAGGCAAGTACCGAAAAAAAAGTACCATTGGGTACTGGAGCCAAATTCCAGGTGCTGGTACCGGTACCATAGGGAGTAAAAAAGTGAATAATACCATACACTCATCTGTATTTAGTTCATTCCTGTGATCTCAGATGCTTCAAGCTATATTTGTGAACATGATCAACATTCCCTTACAAATGGTAAAAATCTAGCTCGAATTAATTTTTTTTTAACATCTTTGCTAACTTTTGTTGTACTGACACTGTCCATTTCAATACCTGTGGAGTTGTTCAGTTTGTCTCTCCATATAAAAAGCATCAGGAGAGCCTTGACTTACTTGTTTATCTTGAGAGACAAACCAATTTTTAACTGCCTTTGATCATAGGAACACATTTTCATTCCAATATAGCTTAGATCTTACAGCTGCATATTGATATTAGTAGGCAAAGTAATAATCAAGTAGAGCCATCACTTGTTGACTGCAGCGGAAGCTAACTGAAAGAAAGACTTGAAAGCATTTGTACCTCAAAGCGATGGCATCCTCTAATGATAGGATCGGTTTTGGCACAGCACGTTGGCCACATTTCCCTCAAAGCCTTGTGTGACAGCTCTTTAATTGGACCTCTTCGTTCCCTCAGTGCTATAAAATGTTAGTAGCCAGTATTGTTTGACTGTTGGTATAATTATTCCGCAGTATACTGTAATAAAATCAAGCAAGACAAAGTTGATCTCAAGGAATTCTCCACGTCTTTTTATGAATACAGGCAATTTCATGTTCATTTGGACCTCAGTATTCCTCTCTGAGACTTACTGAATCATTTCTCCCCCTAATCAAGTGCTAACTGAGCACTCATGCGTGCCGGAGAATGAAGATCTTAGTCTCCTCTGTGTAACAGTTGAAGCAATATTTTGTGCCTCCATCAGAGGATAATTACTAAAACCATGTCCAATTACCTTTTGTGTGTTGTTTCTAGTTCTTCACGTCAATAGCAGGAAAAGATGTTGGGGTAGTTGTGTGAATTTTAAACTCCTCATCATCCAGCCTACTTAAATAAAATGTGTGCATCACAAATAAAGCTCCATGAGAGGTGGTAGTTTTGACCTTGATACTGTTGACATCTCTTTGAGTCCGTCTCTTCCTTGTTGCTCTTGTTTTCTCCCACTGAACACAAAGAGTAAAAAGACCCTTGTGAACTAAAGCCTGTACCAGTCAGATGTGTATGTGTGTGTTTGTGTGTGTGTGTGCGCGCGCGCGCCTGCGCACGCACCCTTCCGTCCATCCCTCCGTCCGTCCGCCCTTCCTTCCTTCCTTCCTCTAGCCTGCGGCTGCAGATTAGCCGTGAGAGCCAGAGGATCACCCCCGCTCTCTGACAAATGAGAAAAGCCACAGTGGCCCTGGCCAAAGTGACAGTCCAAATGGAAGCAATTCCTCTCGAGGCGGGGGAGAGCAGTTGTGACCAGGGCCTACTATGCTGCTCTAGACAGGACCCTATATGTGTGTTTGCCTGCGTATTGGCTACAGAGACTTAACCCATGAGACAATTCTTTCTCCTGGCGGCCCCCATGAAGCGGTGTGTGTTGCTGACCTATGGGAAACCCCGTCAGACGCACATGACCATACACCTATGTTGGAGGGAGAGCATCCATGTGCATTTCTGGTCATGGCTGGTGTTTAGGATGTTTTACATTTTTCATAATAATAAAGAGCAGTGCCAAGGTACGTAAACTCAACCTCACTTTAGAGCCTTGTGGCTGTTTGAGAAATTAACACTGAGCCCTGATGGATTAAATGCAACCCTGATGAGATTGACTATTTCTGCTTCCGTTAGCATAGTGACCTGCTAGCAACAAGACACTATCAGGGGGAAAGGGTAGCAAGGCGTGATATGAGCAAATAAATGTGGAGGGTTTCTATCCCAAACCATCAAAATAAACAAGACCGATCGATGTACGGTGTGTCAGTCAGTGTAAGTGAATAGGCCTAAAAAATAATGGCTCAGGGTTGAAGGCTATTCCCACCAGCGTGTTGGTCAGCGTCTTGAGTTCGTTATGGCTATCTGTCGAGATATATCCAAGCCTGCATCTAGACCACACCTTACCTCCTTGTCTTCAAATATCTGTGTTCTCCCCCTTCTTCTCCTTCTATCACCTAGGGCCAACTGGATCAGACTTCACTTTGACACAGCCATCAAAATTCCTCCACGGCACAGGAATCAATTACAGCTGAGCACCATTATTTCCAGAACGGAGCTAAACATTAAAGTTTAAAAATTCAAAATTATTAAAAAGGCATGCTCTCAGGGACCCATACAGAATATTTACTGTTAACAAATAACTTAATAACTTCACTCTGAATTATTAATTCATGGCTCACATTGGCTCGGCAAGACTTATCTCATGGTTAATATCTCTGCCTTTATACATTGTTAAATATGCATCACTTCTTGACTACTCTGTTTGAGCACTTGGCAAATCTGTCAGAGCTTTGTGACTTTATTAGAAAATCTGAGCTGCAATTTTGTCTGTTGACATAGTGATTTAAATATTCTAGTCTAAAACAAATGCTTTGTTGATAGATAAAGAAGGGGATGTGGTTTCTTCTGGCATAGCTTGTTACAGTAGATCACTTTCACTTTTAAGCAAAAATGTCCTCAAGTCAGCTTGGTTTGTGTCGCGTTTGTGCTAATGAGGTGGTTCTGATTGGAGCACTTGGGTCATGTTTTTGATGTTTTTTTCTGTATCAATCTGTTTGTAGGGGAAATTTGATAAATCAGTCATTCCACTTGAACTTGAAGTAGAAACATATTTGACATAAAACAAAGAAACCTTGCAAGAGGACCTTTGGACATTACACTTGGCTCATTAAAGTGCAGGTAATATAACTGAATTTTCTATTTTTTTTCATTTAATTCAATAGCTCTTCTTTTAATTGATTTAGTTTCCTTGCTCATAAAATCAATATTGCCAAACCAGACTGTTCCGGATTTCTTGGTTTTGATGCAGATTTGCAGTCTATGGGCTATACCCTGTCCTTAAGCCAGTTGCTGCTGATGGCACCTCTCATTCATTACCTCAGGGTATGTACACAGAACATCACCAAGGAGATTTATTTTCCTATTGGCATTTACGCTCAATTCAAGTTGTTGGATTTCTACAAGATTAATGTTATTGCTGACTTGTTCTAATAGCCTTTTCAGCAAACAGCAAACAATGTTGTCCATTACAGGTTACACATACAGTAGTCCATGAAATGCAAATACCACTCTATACACCCTCCTCTGTTACAGGATGTATGAATGGAATTTAATGGGCCGGGGATAGATTGAGATTCAGGAAAGTCCAAGTGCTTGCTCTTTTAGCCCCTTCCAGCTGAGTGAATCAGAAACAATGTGGCAGAACCTGAAATAGTTCACAGCTTTAGAAAAGTCCCCAGGGCCCGTAAATTGGCTCTCAGATGAGGGAAAAAGAAACAATTGCCCTTTACCGCCGAGGTTGCACGTCATCTCTCTGAAACTCACTACTGGGCAGATTAAGGTCAAGTAGACCACCCCCCCCCCCCTTTTTTTCCCTGTTCTCTGAAGGGAGCAGAGAGAGGGCAAATAAAATGATGACAGGGAAGAATTGAGAGAGACAGAGCAAAGGTAGAAACTGGGATTTTGAAGGTCTTTGAAAGAGGTTTTACACCCATCTCTGGTGGTTTTCCTCTCTCACTCCCAGAACTGTGTTGATAATGGCTGCTTGTCGAAGTGCATGAGCCCACCTGCTCTTTGTAACTCAGTCCTGCTGGCTCAACTCATAGCCTCGACATAAATATGAAAGGAACGCGATTGGGGGTTAGTGGTCCTGGGTTTTGGATGTCATGCCCCCTTAATGTAGCTGTAAAGGTAACAATATTCTATGAAAGGGCACTCAAGGAATAAAGACATGGACATTAGGAACCTGTCTGGTTCCGGCCCCTAAACTGCCTGAACTAGGTCATCCTTCTAAACCAAACTGACCCCACATTTTGGAGATAACTTAGACCACTATGACGCTAACACCAAATTATGTCATTATGTACCCACTCGTCACAGATGATAAATCAATGAAACCAAAGTGGCAAGCCTGCCAATTGTAATTACTGAATCAATTGACACACAATTAAGTATTTTGTTTCAGTGGAGTGTCCTGTCAATCAGGAAAGAGCTCCTGCACGTTCAGTAATGTGCGAGTGAATGGCATAACATTTTGCCTTTCCATGTCAAGGGCACAGTTACAAAGTCTGTTAGCAATTAGGAACTATAATGTGCTGAGTTGAGCATGGCAATAAAATAGGCAGCAATTTCTTCTGCTCCTGTTGAAATTATGCTTATCAGGTACCTTGCCTTAGCAAAGGTGAAAGGTTGTCCCGAGTAGGCAGGCAGCATTTCTCCACATAATTGAGAGAAGTTTGGATTTAATTGTATAATTAATCTTGTCAAATTAAGTTACACAGAAGTCCGACCCCTAAATTAGACAGTCTGGAATATTTTAAATTGCCTTAATGTGAAATCTGGCTCCAGAATGCACTTTGTTCTCTCTTGATGGTATGAGGTAAGTTTTTATCCACGGTGAACACGGCATGCTGTAATAACCTGTTAGCAGTTCTTATCACGTTGTTCCTTTTTATATGATTAATTTCCTCAGAAAGTAATTGCAATTTCAAAGAGAGCTTCCTTTTTATTGTATAGCTTATTGTGGGCCAATGAAGAGAAAATATGTAGACAGAATCCATGGTAATGCTCATCAAATGAATTTAGACATAAGTCTACGTTTGTGACTGTTGATCTTTTTGATTAGGGTTTAGCTCTGTAGTTCATTCTTCAGTTGATAGTTGTTGTTCTTTGTTCCCCATTTGTTGGTTGATAGATTGACATATTTAGTTTGCATTTAGTACGAATCACTTTGTGTGCCAAGTGGATTAACTTGATTTTTGGATTATCCTGAAGTTATCACAGTTCAGAAGCGATTGTGTTAAATGTGATTGTGGCTTGTGGCAGCATTCAGGTCCAAGGTAGCGCCACATCCATGTGGTGTTGATGAAATAAAGGGAGGCGCAAAATAATTTTCTAAGCACAGCTTTCACTTTCCTTGTTCTAATGAGTATTTTTATAATCTCATGACTGTTTAACTATACAGTATTCACATGCTGGGAAGTGTAAACAAAGGGACTTGTGCCAAAACAATTAATTGATTAAGTACTTACTTTGTTTACGATATGACTCTCAATATGCAGACAACCACTTAAAGGTGCTCTAAGAGATGTTGGGAGATGGCACTTCTTGTTGACATTTGAAGTATTTTGAAACTAAACGAGGCTAGCTCGGCCCCCCCTTGTCCTAATCCTGTCCCCTCTCCCTCCCTTCCATGCTTCCACGCACTTCCAACGCCCCAACTCCCACCCTCAATTTGTTTTCCTCTCTTTTATATCATATAAATTTATTGTGTAGAGGTTTTTGGCTGGTTATCAGTTGCAATCTATTTCGCTAAATTAGCAGCAAAGTGTAGCACAATTCTGACATTTAAAAGAGTAAGATTCATCAATAAATCAGTTTAAGTAGTATTGAAATTAACTACAAGTTGCAGCCCTTAAAAAGACCCTTCTCCTTTCAGTTGTGTAAATTAACAAAAATTTGGTATTCTCAACTTTCCTTATTATTTCTACTTTCACAAGGCAAAGATTAATTTGCAGCCATCAGTGAATAGACTTGTTTTCAAGAGCACATACAGCGCCCTTTCATTCACCTGGCGCAGCGCAAAGCCTGACACAAGTGTCTTTGCTACTTTAAGACCAACTTAGTTGTTAATGTCCAGTCCAACGCCTACGTTGTTTTTAAAGCCAATCCACCTGTGCCAATTTTTGCGGCCATAGTCTTACAGGGAGGTGTGTTCATGTGAATTCTTGGCTTACTGTTAGCTTGAGGCAGCCGGAAGTGATCACACCATTGACCACCAAAAACCTGGTCTAAAGTCAATAATTTTTGACACCTACAGAAGATTACATATAAAATATGACGGTGCAAAGGACAGTTTTGATGACATTGCCAGTCATACCTGTAATTATGACCTGTTACTGAAAAGCACTCCTTGCTGGTGATCCATAATAATACCTGCCGAGCTCTGTCCTATAGAAGGTCAGTAATTCTCCCTCCCATTGTGCTGCAATGTAACCAGTTGAATGATGTCCATGTTATGATATCATAACCTTGTCATAAATCCAAAGACTCAAACTCCATCTCTAAACAAATTAATGCACCACACAGTATCTCAGCCAGATAATCTTGTTTTAAGTCATAGTTAGGATTGCATCTCACAGCAGTGTCTCACAACAGACTTTGCAGAGATTAGAAACACTGGAGTGGAGAATTGTTTTGAAGAGAAAACCCAGTTGAGTGTGTCACACGGGAAGCGATAAAAAGTCTGGGGTATCAATGAACTGACAATAATCAAAGATGTTGATACATCACTAGTTGCATTTATATGAATCTAAACATTTACTAATCTATAGCCAAAAAATCCTGCTGACATTGTAGTGCACCATGTCTAATGTTCAGCTTGCTAAAGATATGTGTATATTTTCTATATATTATTTTGCAATTGTGTAGTTGGCTCAACTGTAATGACATTTGTATTTACTGCAGTATGGAAATGAGAATGCATGTCCGATCGTCTACTGCCTAGAAAGTGGGAGGCCCTTGGGGTATTTGCCAGCATAATTCTCTTCTTAACACAACGACCTTACTCTGCTACTGTTGTCAGATTTAGTAACAGTAGACGCATGAGAGGAGCTGGTAGAAAAAAAAGTCTCCTTCGGCTTGTTTGAATGCCAACTGTGTGCGTGAGCTTTCAAAGGGCCCTCTTTTATGTCTGTGACGTATGACTTGTTTCTGTGTAGACGGCATCTCGGGGAGAGAAACGCTACCCCAGCACAACGCTGCTGTCACCCAGAATACAGATGGAGAATCTGCCCTTGTGCACTCTCCCTGAAGTACGTACTTACATAGATAGCTCTATTCTGCACTTGTGTGTGTGTGTGTGTGTGTGTTTCCGTGTAGTGTACTTTCTGCAATTGGGGAGACGTTCAGATGCGATAGTGGAGTATTCTGGAGTGTGATTATTTTTAGTGTCTGAGTTTCTCTCCGTTGCCGTCTCTTTCTGTTACCAAGTCGAGGCAGGTATCTCTGGGATAAATTCTTTTTTGGTCCCTGGCAGAATGTTAGACTCTCAGAACTAACAGGGTTAGAGATGTGGTTTTGTACTGGTAATTATTGGTATTTTTCTGTCCAGAAGGGATGTACCTTCCTGTTCCTTTAGAGAACATCAGGATAGCGTTAATGCAGTATGGGAAAGTGGTCTCAGACTACATCCTGGCAAACATGAAACTCAACAACCTATAACCTTTCCCATGATATTTGGCAAAAAGGCATTTTCTGTCCATTGCAGCATACTGCTGTGAAATTGAATCTAGCTGATGTTTTAGGACTTCCATGCTCATTTGTCTTCTTCCTCTTTTCCCAAGCCGTCTTTGATTGTTCAGGGAAATCTTGTGAAATGCAAATTGGGCCAAACAGAATGTAATTGCTGCTGTGTGATGATTACGAGAGAGAACTAATGGTGTCCCAACACCGGGGTCAGGTAGGGTTTAATTAGAGAAGGCCCAATCAGTGTCACTTCACTCTTGCGCTCTCCTGTTACCAGTGCCTGCCTGGTGCTGTGCCAACTTGCTCTCCGAGAGCATTTAAAGAAATGTGCTGCCTATGTGTGTGTGTGTGTGTGTGTGTGTGTGGGGGGGGGGGGGGGGCTATGTAGCTAAGTTCCTTTGTTAAGATCTGGCCTGTATTGGAAATGGAGCCCCATAAGAAGCATGGCCTGTCTGCAGATAAAGGTGCAGGTTAATGAACGGAGCAGAACGGAAAAGGTCCTCATTCGTGCTCCTGAAAAAATGTGTCCATTGTGGAAAAAAAGCCCTGTGGTGCATTTAACTAAACCCATGCACAGTGGCACGTACTCTCATGCTAACGTCAGTAGCAAAATAAAACATTTCCCATGCCTTTCGGTGTGATCATGAATTATTGTGCTGCAGGAATATGTTGTGTTACTGAGCAGATTACTCAAACAAGGAGACCAGATTGGACAGATGAGCGAGACCAGCCAAGGAGAATAACTGTGGCCAACATTCCTGATTATCCAATCAGTGCTCCAAAAACATCAATTCCATCTCGTCAATAGATAATTAAGAGGGATAATTGGCTGGCTGCGCTCCGGGCAGACAAGTACTGCTGGTAAAGTTCCATCGTTACCTCAGCATTGTACACACACACACACAAACACACACACACACACACACACAGACACACACACACACAGACACACACACTGAATGTCAACATTATGTAATAGGATGGAGCAGAAAGGTGGAAGTACTATACCTTTAGTGATCCAAATAGATTTTGATTTTGGGCATCTTTTGGAAATATATTATTGTACAGAAAACATTTCCAAAGTCTGCTTTATTGTCAATTTATTCACATGTCAAAACATACAAAAAGATTGAAATTACGTTTCCCTCTATCCCACGGTGGAGACAAGACATTTTTAACCAATTAGGTCCACAGACAAACATAACATTCAAGTAAGCAATATAAAAAGTAAAAATAAGAAGACATATACATTCCCAAGCATTTAAAGCGCCCATATTATGCTCATTTTCAGATTCATAATTGTGTTTTGAGTTTGTGCCAGAATAAGTTTACATGGTTTAATAATCAAAAAACACCATATTTTTGTTGTACTGCACATTGCTGGAGCTCCTGTTTTCACCCTGTGTGTTTAGGTCTCTGTTTTAGCTACAAAGTGAGAAATCTGACTTGAAATCACACTTTTATACTATCTTTTTGGGGAGTTGCACATGCACAGTAGCTAGGTACAGTGGTGTGAAAAAGTGTTTGCCCCCTTCCTCATTTCCTGTTCCTTTGCATGTTTGTCACACTTAAGTGTTTCGGAACATCAAACCAATTTAAACAATAGTCAAGGACAACACAAGTAAACACAAAATGCAATTTGTAAATGAAGGTGTTTATTATTAAAGGTGGAAAAAAATCCTAACCATCATGGCCCTGTGTGAAAAATTGATTGCCCCCTAAACCTAATAACTGGTTGGGCCACCCTTAGAAGCAACAACTGCAACCAAGCGTTTGCGATAACGTGCAATGAGGCTTTTACAGCGTCTTGGAGGAATTTTGGCCCACTCATCTTTGCAGAATTGTCCTAATTCAGTTACATTAGAGGGTTTCAGTTACATTAGAGGGTTTTTGAGCATGAACGGCTTTTTTAAGGTCATACCACAACATCTCAATAGGATTCAGGTCATACATTTTCTCTAACTTTGGTCAGTACAAGGCAGGATTAGCTGGGAGACTTCTTCTATACGGGGGCGTACTTGTGGAATACCTGCAGAACAGGAACATGTGAGTAGTTCTTCTGTAGATTATGGTTAACCAGTGTCTTTTGTAACAGTGTTTTGCCATTGAAAGCGAGCTAACATGTTAGCGCTAGCATGTGTTATGGTTAGCTACCTTGTCTCGGCTAATGATTTAGAAAGCCGTGCAGATTAGAACAGCTCATCCAGAGACTGAAGGCAGAGGACATTCAGAAACCTGTATCTCACTCAAAACAGCATGGATAATTTCCCCCCCCAAGTTTGTATGCGTGTGAAAGCACAAGAGACACAAAATAAAACCCCAAATCCCAGATAAAGTGATTTTTTTTCACAATATGGGCACTTTAAAATATCCTCCATTGAACAGTGCAGTAATATTTAGCAAGACTATCTTTTGAGATCTTTTAATGTCCAAGTGGAGAGACCAGTCAGATGATCATTTCCATGTGGTATAAACCACTGCTAAGGATTATCTTGCTTTGCAACTAAAAGCCCATTTTTTTTTAGCAGGCAACAACCTGACCCTATAGGGAACCATCTTTTATTTGTATTATCATCCCTTTAAGATCCACGAGTGTCTGGGATGTACAGGCCAGCAAATTTAAAGGGACAGGGCCAGAGATTTAAAACATTGACCTGCCCGTTCTTAACAGCTGTGTGCTAATCCATCCCATTGCTCTGACTGTCCTGCTGCTTTTTCCTGCTCTGGTGAATAGCAAGGTCCTTAATGTGTGAGATCAAGAGGAAAATAAGGCTCTCCAAATGGAATCAAATCACACGGAGGGGCTGCCCGGCTCTCAGCAAAAGGCCTTGGCAGCATTAGGGCCGGAATAAGACAGAGCAATTGGACTGTAATTCCCTTTCCAGCTATTAGCCTGTCACAGCTTTCCGTTTGCTCGGTTCTCTTCTCTTCCCTCTCCCCAACCAACCGGTCTTTGATTAATTCATTAATTCACAAACAGAACCCGAGTCACATCTCAGCACTCGGTTGACTCAAATTGGATGCAGGGTAACAATCAGTCCCTCCCACCCCAGACTGATCTGACATATAAAAAAATACAGCATTACTGAGTAAATAGATCTTTGTCCATTCGGCCTGATAATTTGTTGCATTTTCATGTTTTATTTATGCTCAGTGAAGCTGCCCTCTCTCGTATATCACAAACCCAACGAGGCAAGGCCAGTAGGGGGGTATTGATTTGGGTTGACTGTGCACCCCTCCACACAGCCTTACCCCTTCAGCCACTGCTACGCCCCTTGCAGTTTGTATTTGTCTCAAGCTTTTAGCCCTCTAAACCTTGTGCATTGGCTCTCATTCAATGGTCCTTTTTCTTGGCTCACACGCACACAAGGCCCAATCCCATTCCCATGCATTCAATATTCCCATTATAAGCTCATTAGTCTAGTCATTGTTTTGGGCTCATTAATAGGATATCCATCGCCTTAGACACCTCTGAATTACCATGTCACAGTGCGGCCCCTTTGTGAGCATCAACAGTGGGTGGATTTGCTGAGTTGTATGAGCGTGTGCGTCTTTCACTTGTGTGTGCCACGGCGACCTTGAGTTAGCTGACAGGCCCGCCCCTCTAGAAACCTGCTGACACACTTCATGTAGATACAGATGCACCCATATATACATACACTGAAGTCCTCCCTCCTCAGCCTGAGTTCCCCACCCACTTGCTCCCAGAAGCTTGTCCATCAGTGATGTGGGAGACAGCGGAGCAAGCGGGCAGGAGTGCTGGGGCTGGATCAGGGTCTTTAACATGCAAAGCAGGTCTTCCTGTGCTTACATATTGATCCTCTGAGGGCTCCCAGGCCCCTTTTTTCTTTTTTTCCCCCTGGCAGTGGAGGCCATTCATCACCAAGGCCATGACTGGAGAGCTCAAACAGCCGTCTCTGTCAGAAAATGGTCTGTGCCGGGCTGCGCCGTGCCACACCGAGCTAGCTTATCATCAGGAAGGATGAAGCCTTGACACAGTGGCTCATGGCGTGATCTGTTTCTCTCATTCACAGAATTGTCCATAGCATCCTGGTCAATGCAAAGTCATGCCTCTATAAAGCCAAGCTTACCTTAACTGCTCTATGGGATTGCAGCATTCTACTCGCACCTAACAGGTTTTTATCGATTTGCAGGGAATAAAAAAAGAATTATAAAAAGAGGATACTAATTAAGCTGTTTGCTCTTTGGTAAAAGTAACTTGTCTCGCTGACAACCATTTCCCGTTTCCTCTGTAGGTTAATTTAAAAAAAATAAAAAATAAAAATCTGCACTCAAAGAGAACATATGAATGTGAATGTCCAGGTCATGTTTATCTCTGACATAAACCTATCCCCTGGCTAGTGATTTATCCTCTCCTGCAGTCTCCCTTCCCTCCTGCCTCCTGCCATACCTTGGTCCTCCCCCACACTCTCATGGTTGATTGATAGTGACTTTTGATGCCATGGGGAGATGTGCATCCCAGCTGAGCTACCGAGGCTGGAGCCTCGGCCTAAGTATGGGCCACGACAAGGACAAACGGGGAGAAAGACAGGTGGTGGGAGGGAGCAGAACGGACCATGGCCTCAGCGTCAGATTTGTTTTAAATAACTTTGAAAGAGGAGTTTGAATCGTCTCTCTGGGCTTTAGCTAATCTGATGTGAGAGGATGCCACACTGAGGCTGATAGGACACAGAGATAGAGGAGGGGGGGGAATGGCAGAGGGAGTCATGGAGGGAGAGAGAAAGGGTAATAGAGGTGCTCACTCAGCTGGTGGGAAATCTGCCCTCTTCATCTTTTCATCTCTTCAGCCTCTCTTTTTCTCACTTTGCCCCTGCCTCCCTCACTCAGTTATATCCATTTACCACCAAGCCCAGGCCCTCTTCTCCTCTCTCTTTCACACTTTGTGTCACGCTTCCTCTCGCCTCCCTCCATTTCTCTCCCTGTCGTCCCCTTCCTTCACCATCTCCCCCGCATCACCACTCCCTCCCTCTGTCTTTCACAGACATTTTAGGAAGTCACAGCCTCTCCCTTCCATTTATGAAATTGCTCATGTTATTTTCTGCCCACCCCCTCCCTCTCTGTGACCAGCTCTTTCTCATAAGTCTTAGTAGATGCATCCTCTCTCTGCAGTCCCAATCCTCCATCAAGAAAGCACACAGCCGAGTGGCCAATTCTCTAAAAAAAAAAAAACTTCATCCAGAGGGTAATATTCTCAGACAGCACAACTAGCCCCTGACACCACGACCCAGCCATAACACTGAACATTCATTCTTAATCCCCACCCATGGCCTCTTGTTTACCTCATCGCCCTCTGGCCACTGTGAAAAGGCACATGCTGCCCCATTTTTCCCATGGCTGTGTCTTTTTTATGGCTTAATGCGCTGAGGCCATCACTGCTATGAGTGTTGTCTGAGTGCATGTGTACTCTGAGAGATTTACAATGCCTCAAAACATTTTTATTTCACATAATAGTGAAGCACTGCATCTTTTTCAGGACATTGGAGGACAGTGGTAGCAGCACTTTGAAATTCTGTGAAGAAGAGGACTGACTTTTTAAGGTTCTCAAGGCATCAAGTTTTTGACGAAAGGAATGAGGAAATTGATTAGGATAACGTTAATGTCAGGATTTGGGTTTAATCTAGCTAAACGTTAAACCTGCATCAATTGATTTTCTGGCCAGTTGGAAGCAGTGGAACAGGCTGTTACCACAACACTGACATAATATCGAATTATGAAGTTATAGAGAGCAAGTTCCCTTATCTACACATCCAGCTGATGTTCAGCAACACTATCATTCATATGGAGTCGAGTTTCAGTTCGGTTTCAGTATTGTTTCCAACCTCTAGGGGGATCTAAGAGGATTTGTGCTTTGGTGCCTACTGTAAAGGTGTTTGTTGACAAGTAGCTAACTAAAGCTTAGTCTATAACGTTGGCTAATTCTTGGTCGGTACCATAAGATTACGACATCATTCAACACGCTCAGTTATTTTTAGTATGACCGTTTAGTTTTGACCGCGGTTAACAACTCTGGGCAAACCCACAAATTCATCAGTAACATTAACTGTTTAGATACACAACTAATCTAATGATAATCAA
>NC_048426.1:16867804-16948195 GCF_013103735.1 Etheostoma cragini | reverse complement strand
CCCCCCCCGTCTGTCTGCCACTCTCCTGGCGCTGCAAGGCTTCAGTCGGGACGAGAGCTGACAACAGGCACGGCCCTGAGGCACATCTACAGTCAGCCCCAGCCAGCAGCTAGCAGCCGGCCCGGTCAGCACTTAACTCCGGTGCTAAGGACGTAACAGCAGAAAGAAAACTCTGAGAGTTTGAAGGGGTGTGTCACTGCCTTCTCACCGCTGTAAAAAAAAGAGATGAGAGAGAGGGGAGACTGAACCAAACATTAAGTTGTAGACCATTAAACCTAAACAATGAGCTTAAAGTTGCCAGAACCCTCTACAGAGATGGGGAACTTGAAGAATCCTGATGACAGACTACTATGTGGGTTAGGTAATATCAAAGAATTGATCAGCACAGCTTTAAGTATAGTTAACTTTTAGTAATTGGATGTAGTAACCCTAAAATAAAATAAGAAATGTTATTATCATAGTCCATTTCTTCTTGTACTATTTTGCGGTTCTTTTTAACGTTGGTTACCAAGAATCCTTCTGGACATTAGCATAATTATAGTAAAGTGTTAGCTAATGAAGACTAACTCTCTATGCTAAGCTAGGCTGAATATATCTCGAAGCTACTGTATTGAATACAAATATAATATTCATCATTTCTTTCAGCAAATATTCCAAAATGTCAGAAAATTCTTAAAACAATGTTGCATTATTAGTATATTCAGGTTATTTCAAACCATGTAACCTAGGTGAACTGCTACCTTATTCATAGTAATTGGGTGTAATGTAGTGTGCATGTAACCTTACACAATGGAAAGGCCCCATTCAAATAGGAATATAAGGATGCGTGTGTGCCTAACCCGTAAATGTGTGCATGCAGGCGCATACACGTATTTTTCAAGTTAGTGTGATGTAGAGCAGAACAGACAGAGAGCTAGACAGAAGGAAGTAAGGAATGAGTGTCAAATGGTAAAAAAAAAAAAATCCAGGAGAACCTTGATGGTATTTGGCTTGCTGTGGGTGGGTGAGGGATGGCAGTGCAAGGGAAAGAGATGGATTGAGTGAAGGGTATGTGTGTGGCGTGGGGAAGTGTGTGTGTGTGTGTGTGTGTGTGTGTGTGGTGGGGGGGGGGGGGGGGGGGGGGGGGGGGGGTAGAATGTGGTGGCCTGTCCTTGTGCTTCCTCCGCTCTTCCTCTCTCAGCCTTCTCCTCTCTCCTCTCAGCCTGTTTCTGGCTCATTACCCCCTCCGCCAGTAGACTTCTCCCTGGGCGGCAGTGAAAAGAACTGTCCTCTGTCGCTCTCATCGACAGCCGCAGCCTGAGCACTGCCCTACCCTCCTGATATTAATCACACACACACACACACACACACACACACACACTCCCTCACTCAAGCTTGCGCACACGCTCTCCCCAGCGAGCTCCTCTGACGGACAGGCTGGTGGGCAGCCGTCTCTTCTCATGGCCCTCACTTGCAAATGAGACATCTAACCTCTTCGAGAAGCAGACAAGGGACAGCATATTAGAAAAGTTTTATTGGGAGGAAACTTTGTTTTTATTATAAAGTCTTGTGTGAGTGACTGTGGGAGGAGATGCTAAATGTGTGCCTGATGCTGCTTGGTGGTTTTCTCAAATTGATTTACAGTTTTTTTAATACATGGACTAACACTCAACTAAATCCAAATATTGTTCTTTGTGTTCACTGCAGGGAAACTGACTAATCCTAACCAATTGAGAGACAAACAATTCAGATTTTTTAAATCTTTATTTAAAACTGCTCTATCAAGCTTCAAAATCATAATCAATTGCCAATAGAGTGGACTACATTGATTGTTAGACTTTAGTGGTAATTTACAGAGCACGAATGTATTTCACTCATGTTGATATTTTGTCCTTGATTTCATTGGAGAGTACCTCATAATTAGAGCCCAACCCATACGGATTTTCTAAGGACAAAAAACAATATTAACATTTAAGAGACATATTGACACACATAAAGACATAACCTAAACATTATTGATAAGGATCCTTTTAATAAAATTTTTAGTTATGGCATGTATGAAGTATGTACCGGGTGAGTACTTTTACACTACTACTCAATACTCTCTGGACAAACATGGCAACAATAGAATTATCATAGTCATATGTGCTGATATTGATATATCTGCATTAAGCTAATATCAGCCACTAATATTCATAATGGTATCTGTAATGTTTCAGAGGCTGATGATACATGTAACATGATTGATCTGGACATGTGCAGGGAGTTTGTCTGCCACGGCTCACGGCTTTCATGTGTTGTTCATGTTTTGTACACCTTTGCATAATTACTGTGTAAAAAGAGACCCCCTCCCAAAAAAGCCACAGTGTACTTTGAACACCGATAATAAACACAAAGAATGTGAAGCTTCTGTCAATATCTATACTAGTCTTTACACTTAATGAAAATGCTAGTGGAGACAGCAGACTTGGTTTTAAAGTTTTTAAACCGATAAAGGATTTTTAAGACCTAAAAATCCAAAATGCCGTTATATTAGCTATATTATATATTAGCAATATATATTTTTTTAAATACAGAAATGCGTTACAAACAATCTGATTTCTCTAATATTAGTAATTTGTAGTTATTTATGAGTTCTCACTAAAATAATGTGACAATACTTTGTTTTATTGTCACAACAGAACAGAGGAACATCAAAATGTATTAAAGGTCTGATAAGTAAAATTTACAAAAATACAAACTTATGATATGAAACTTATTCCTTTGAACAAAAACACAGTAACAACAAAAATTATCAGTGTTGCCAACAGAGACATTGCAGAGCGCCCTTTTGTGGACAAACTATGCAACGCCAACGCTCATAACATGATTGACAGTCCATTTTAATTGTTTTAATATTCATTTATCAGAATAATACTTGTCATTATAAATGAAGCTGATGAATATTTTTTTTACGTTTTTAATTTTTTTAAATCGGCCATTATAAATTCCAATACCGATAGAACGGAAAATGCCTAATATTGGCCGATATACAGTATTGGTAGGGCTCTAGTGTGTGTGTGTGTGTGTGTGTGTGTGTGTCATTCTGTCGTCTCTTGCCTAAAGCTATCCCAGAGCGCCAGCCCCTCCTGGTCTTACCCTCTTTGCCCTCTCTTAAAACCTGTGCCTGCTGACAGTCTGCCAGGTGTGCCCATACCCAGGAGACATGCCCGGTGTCACCAAGCAAAGTGGGCTCACGTTGGCTGTGATGCCAGCTCGGCCACAGAATAAATTTTGGGGGGGGGGGCTGAGCAGATCCCTGATGCTGGATTGTGTGACATTAGCTGGCTGCCTTCCCTCTTCTCTCGGCAAAGCTTGTGGCCCCAGCTCTGCCTTCACACGCTGACTGGTTATTCGACCCGGTGTCTGAGTGACATATTCCCTGGCAGGGAGTCAGAATATGAAATAATCATATTATTCACGCTTTACCTTTGACATTGTCTGTTAGCTGTGCAGGAGGCAGCACAGATAGAACCACAATCTAGCAGAACCATCCACCTGAGGTAAAGTGTCTTAACATCAAGTGAAGAAAACCCCAGGAAATCCAGCATCGGCTCACACATGTCTTGTGTGTGTGCTGTTAAACAGCATCCCTGAGAACGATGAGTATCTAGGTTGGCTCTCTCCTGGTTTTATGCTGTGCTAATAGCTTAGCTTCCACTATTGTGGTGCTGTCTCATGGGTGTTCCTTGAATCTTTCTGCTCTGATGAAAGCAGCTGGACACTGGGGAGTCTTCGTCTCCTTTCTCAGGCAGACTATGCAATTTAAACCTGCCTCGGGCATGTAGATATTACTCCCTGGCGAGATGGCTGAAAATTAATGGAAATTGTTTTAAAGGAATCATTATTAACATTCTCCTTTGGATGCCCTTTTGTCATCTCAACCCTGTCTCCTCTTCTGTTTTATTCTCACACTAATTTATGCAGCCGTTGACATTCCTGTTGGAGTGTGAATGTGCTAGGAAATGTGAATAATCAGACTAATAATTAGTAATTGCTCCATCACTTCAGTGGGCATATATTTTGGCATTAGAAGACTAACAATCTAGCATTTATTGTCTTACTTAGCTGTTGGTTTCCCTAATTCTTTTCTTTATTCTGCTTTTTAACATCCAGTATGTGATTTTCTGCTATTGTAGGCACCACTAATGTACAGGGAAAAGGTATTACAGTTTATATCCATGGGTTTCCTCTGGTGAAGACAACTTGGTTGTAGTATATAACATGGCAGACTCCCTCATCTCTGGAACCAGGAAATCACATTCCCTTACACATACAACTCAATTTCACACCCCAAGCTGGATTAAGACGACTCTTTGCTTGGGGCCTGCACAGGAAAAAGGGTAAACAGCACCCTTGTTCCTGGTGCCGGAAAATCCGCTATTTAAATGGGGGGTAATATAACTGACATTTTCCAGTTCATTATGCAGCCCCTGACCTTCACAATGTACGACTTGGATACTTCTTTGGTGAAAGGCGATGCCTGGTTCTCCTTAATGGGAGATGTTTGACCTTGTCAGGAACTAAGGGGAGGTCAGGTAAAAAGGAGGCTGTAATCGGCCCTAGAGAGATGGGACGCAGCAGACGAACACCTACAACGATTACTCAGAATGCTGTAACACTCAAAACCGGTAGTTAAGGTGGCATTGAGTCAGCTCTGTAGTAACTGAAAACTTTCAAATCTAACAATGTCTTGCCATTAATGCTGTAAATAATCTATTTGTTTATTTTAGAGTGAGATAATGCCTTTGATACATTATGTAAATTTCTGATCTACGGGGATGTTGAATGTGTATTACATCATCTGGTCTTCAGATTTGTGTTTATCTCTGTTTGTGGCTACACTGTTGAAGCTATCACAGATGGATTCAACTAATCTTCAACTGGCTTTTTGCCTTTATGTCCAACTGTACTTTAAAGACTCCTCAGGATTCCAGATAAATCCATCGCACTCAGTCACCAAAACGTAATAGAAAGTAATCATATCGGGAGTCTTTCACGGATTAGGCTGTTTTGAATATGATTTATAATCTCTTTCATTTGTGTGAACTACAATGATGTGCACTGGGCGCCTGGCAGAGATAATCTTATTACCCAGTTGGCTTTTGTTTTCTGCTGCCTTGCTTTTATTCTTTATTAAAACATTTTGCTGCATTAAACATGCTAATTTGTGGCTGGGCATAATTGGGGTCTTGCTTTAAAAAACCTCTCCCCTGTTTGGTAGAAGATTAGGAATTTCATCTTCAGGATTATGTATAGAGTACAGTGAAAGCCCATGAAATAGTCTTGCTTTCCATTATGTTTAAAGCCACTCAAGCTTATTAATGTGAGGGGAAAATGTATTATTCTCCACACAGCGGCATTGTGAAATGACAAACGATGTCAGAAGCTGCTATTTTGATTGATGGGATTGGTCGGCTGATTAGTTCTTGTCCAATCAGTATGCATAGGGGATCAAATTCATCGAGCCAATCAGCTTTCAAACAGACCAAGAAATCCTGGTTATTCTAGTTCAGTGTATTTTCAGGATTGTTGAAAGTAGCTCAACATTTGCTCATCAGAGCTTCAACAGCAAAGCTGTCAAATCTTCCAAACTACTATGAACAGAAAAGGAACAGCGGAAAACCTAGTTTTGGATACCAGAAAGGAGAATGTGAGGCAGATAAAAACCCAGCAACTCACGCAGGAATCCTCATTGATCACTGGTGGCTTTTCATGAGCCTCAGATGTAGAGAGATCATAGCTTCAATCTTACTATGAAATGATATCTCACAATGTGAAAAGATTCCCCGATCTGCTAAAAAAAAAAAAAAAAGTCAAAGAGAATATTTAGGTGTCAGTATTTCTTTAGCTCTAAGATGTGATCACACAGAAAACGGGGAATCTCTCCCCAATAATGGTGAGCAACTTTTTGATATTGTGTCAAAACATATTTAAAATTTGAACAGTGCCGTCATTCCTGTGGCGTGCCGTTCTCTCCACGGGGCTTGTCACAGGAGGCGTCACGACATGCAGCTCCAATACACGGGGCTCCTTTCATTTCTCTGTCTGACATGTTAAGTGTGATGGTACAAAGACGTTCCATTTTAATTGTTTGGACAGATCACTCAAGGGAGAAGGGCTTTGATTTTGGGTGTTGACAGAATAGGCACAGGCCTGCTGAGTTGCTTTGGTGTCTGTCTTGCCAATTCTGCCACCGCACTGTATTGATCGCGATAGGCTGTTTACCTCAGGCAGCACATGAGCTAAAGGCCGAGCTTTGTCCAACCGTTCACCGTAGCTATTGTTGGTGGAATTAGGTTACTAGAAAGTGCTGATGCAGAGATGACTTGTTATAGCTTCACATCTTTTGAATTTGTAGGCAAAAATCCATTTAATCAAATCTTGGCTCATAATCAATTTTTACTGGTGATCTTTCAGGTAGATATGAGGAAAGCTATGCAGCAAGCTTAGTGACAAACAAGCCATTGATTTATAAGCAAGAGTCAACTGTATTTGTAATATCTGTATTAAATAAGACAAATAGGCACTTGAGCTGTGCCGTGCAGGCACTTTATGAAATAGGAGCATACTTCGATGAAGTCTAGTGAGTGGTGAAAAATCACCTGTTGATGGCCCGTAATGTAATAAAACATTCCTTTTGAATGGGTGTGAACCATGATGTCTCACAGTCCATTAATATTCTCCTCCTGTGCCCACATCTTGGCTCTCTGCTTTGGGGGAATGATTAGGGTGACGGGCGATGACACACGAAAACAACTTCCTTACCTCCCTTCTTCTCCTCCCCAACTCTCGCTTTTCTTCGCTTCCCTCAACCCTTTAACACAACAGCCACAAATTACCCACTTTGCTTGCAATATTATCGGGGCAGATCGTTGGTGTCCATAATTAGAGTCTTAGTGTTGTCTAGCCTCCATTAGGCTAACAATAGAGCATTGGAACAGGGCCACTTTGGGCAAATAACATGTTGAGAACACTTGACTTTTGTGAAGAGAGATAGTGAAAAGCATCAGAGGCCATTACTGATCCAAACAGCCTAAATGGTTCTGTGGCCAGTGGCTCTGTGAAAGCCATGGATAGGCAGACTATGGAATCATCTCCATTGCAGAAATCATTTACACAGGCAAAGATTCATAGGATGCAATCACAAGCAGAAACACAGACACACACGTCTATATGCTGAGATGGTGACAGTGTTTTCCCTTTCTGTGCTCATATTCCTTTGACAGAGACGCAAATACAAATATCATCAGACTGCACGCTGCAGCCTAGTGGAGCTTGTATTTCAATCACACAGCGTTAGATAGCTTGCTGCTGAGTTTCCTCCCAGGCTACAGAGAAAGAGAGAGAGAGAGAGAGAGAGAGAGAGAGAAAATAGTGAGCGCTCAGTATTCTGAGCCCAGTCCCCGTTTGATCTCCGTCATCGCCCCTCTAAGACATCATTGTGTAACACTGTAAAAGCGGACGGCTTCATGGAGCGAAGGAAATATCAAGGAAGTTATTCATAAATATTAGATAAGATCAAAACAGCCGGTTGCTCTCAGACTCTGTGCTCCTGGGTCAAGTCATCCACATCCCTTTGATTTTTTTCTTCCACTCAGGCTGAGCAGGGAGGATTGAGTATGCATTGAGACTGAAGGACATCTCTTCCCCCCCAACACACACACCCACACGCACACACATACACCTTAAAGAGCTGGAAAACAGGAAAAAAACACAGTCATATTCTGTTACTAATAAGCCACAAATAAAACACAACTATTGTTATGTTTCATTTCTGATCAACACATTTCATTATTCATAATTCTCTTGTTTTGATTACCGTCCCAAACGCACAGCACGCTGAACCTGTGGAGATTAATAGGCAGCATTCTCCAAACTCTTCCTCCTCTCCTCCGGAGCTGACACAAATTGGTGAAATATCACTTTGATCATGCCTCCTGAACAACAAACAAAACCCAAACCTAATTAGCCTAATTCAAAATTGTTCCAAATGCTTCTTTTTTTAAAGAAAGCCTTCCTGCTCTGTGCCGTTGTTAAAGATAAAAACTACGGGCACCCGGACAGCTCAGTTGGTAGAGCAGGCGCACATATCTAGAGGTTTGCTCTTCGACGCAGCGGGCCTGTGTTCGACTCCGGCCTGCAGACCTTTGTTGCATGTCATTCCCCCCTCTCCCCCCTTTCATGTCTTCAGCTGTCCTGTCAGTAAAGGCCCAAAAAATATTATAAAAAAGAAGATAAAAACTAACTTGAACATCAACGTTTTACCTTTGCTTGTGTGTGTGTGTGTGTGTGTGTGTGTGTGTGTGTGTGTGTGTGTGTGTGTGTGTGTGTGTGTGTGGGTGGGTGAACTGAGCAAATGGGTCTCCAAATCTGACCTTTGACCTTTTAATTGACAGAAGGAAGGGGGCGCCAATTGCTCTGATGCATCAGTTCACTTTCCTCAAGACCACTTATGCCATTAAGCAGAACAAAAGCAAAACTTCTTTAAACAGACTTGCGGGCTGTAGCTGTTTTTCCGTTGTGGGAGAGCTCGCTCTGCTGACTCCTTTGTTGATGTTAGTCATCCCATTTGGGTAGAAATGTCAAGTGGCATGGGAATTAAAAAGCTCTCTGATTTATTGCACCACTTTAAAGAAAAAAAAAACTGTAAAGAATTGGTGTAGGTTCTGCTGATATACTAACTGTAAACAGGATAAATAATCATGTCAGTGGTTTCGCACTTTTAACGTTGTATGGAGTTTTTACTATTGTCTTGGTGATCACATCAACAGGCTTCTGTATCACCTCATGCATATGCCAAGTCTACCGTGAAATAAACAAAGTGCTCATCTTTTGCTGCTGGTGCCACTAAATTGCTGTAAAGGTGATCCGTCGTGTCAGCTTCTAATGCCAATAGGAACTTTTCCAAGGGCAGCAATGCACCAAAGCTATACAGCATTTGAAGTGTTCACTTACTACAAGCAGCATGAAGTCTACCTTGCAATGCTAGCGGATTAGCTCACGTTGCCTTGCTAACATATGCAATGACTGCCGGCGAGCTCTTCCCCATTAGGTTTGCACATCAAAGGCGGCGGGAGAAGTTCTTCACAGGCAGTTAAAAGTGGGCTCAGTGTGGATCTTGTAAATACCGTCTTTGAGTCTGTGCCTCTCGGGGGACACTTCACACACTCCTCCACTCAGGAGAAGGGAGGGAAGAAAGGAGAGGAGCAGTGACAGGCATCAGAGGGGGAAGAGGGGATGGATGTGTGGGGAGGAGGTAGCAGGTGGGGGAGGTTCCTGAGAGCCCAGTCCCCTGTCACCTCCAGGATAGGATCTCTGGATGAAGAAAATCTCTCCTCTCCTCTACTCTCCTCTGTATCTCGCTCTCATCGTCTTCCTGCTCTTCACACTTCACATGATAGCTGACAGTGAAAGTAGAGCATTGCTGTTTTCTGTTTTCTTTTGAGTCATGTTTTTCATAACACATAAATAGAGCATGCGGCATCATGGGAATTCTGTGATTCTGTGTTTCAGTATACAGGCGGACACAATAGCATCCACTCTTCTCAAGTGTTGTTGAAAACATTTTATCATAGCTGTTTGTAGGGCTCTGGTGAGGCCCTTGACTCCGCAAGGAGCAGAAAGGAATAAGAGATGTGTTTTGTTAGCAGCCACATGAACACACACGCACACACGCAAACACACACAGACACACAGACATGCACATACTGCCTGCTCCCAAGCCCATCGTTGCCTGGTTTTGCAGACTGATCAATGCAAATGCTGTTATTTACCCAAGCCTGAAATGAAAAGACTATGGATCAATTTGACGCACTTCCATAGGGTGTGCTCACAATGGCTGGCTGGCTTTTTTGTTTCAGCTACACCCCCCTTCTCCTCCTCTTATGCCATCCACCCCTCATATAAACAAGTCTCCCCCCACCCCCGAACATCACTAATGCATAATATACTACAATGCTCTCTCTCTCACGTACACAAACCCATCATCAGTGCATTCTCTCCCTGCACTCTCTTTCTCTCTTTTTCTTTCAAACACACCCTCAGTGTGACACCATGGCTGCATCCGCCTGAGCTGTGTGTTAGTGTATCTGAGTGTGCACGTGTGGGATGTGTGTGCTTTAGGCTGACCCACTTTCTGTGCTTGGCCAGGCTTGTGCTGTTGCCGCTGCTGTGTTGTGCTGTGCTGTGCTGTGCTGTGCTGCTAGGGGGAGATCCCTGAAGACTCCCCCGGAACAGACTTCAGCTCTCCTCCTGACAGACACTCACCGTGGCATGTTATCCCCCCCGTGGATTGGAGACCTCTGCCTCTCTCCCTCTCTGTCTATGTGTGTGCATGAGTTTCAGATACACCTTGATTCAGATGCACAAATGAATACTCACAAAGATGCATGCACATGGGTGCACAAGCAGTAACAACATCCTTACTAACACAAACACACACACACACACACACACACACGGACTCTCACACACATATGCAAAGCACATACCATCCCAGATCTGTATATTTTTAATTCCATCCACCCTCCTCCGGCTCCTCCTCCTCTCTTCCCTGTGTTTGTCTGGAGTTATTGTTTCAATCTTGCTGCATCAGGGGGCCCCTGAAGGTTATAAATTAAACATAAATGCAAATGCGCTGAGCCATTGCCCTCCTCCACCTCCCTCCTCCCACACACACACACACACACACACACACACACACACACACACACACACACACACACACACACACACATCCTCGCCATTCAAACAGATCAGTGTGTCTGCGAATTAATAGGAGAACAGTGGGCTTTTTTTAATGAGCGAGAGAGGAATTTAGAGTTGCAAAGCCACAGCGCACACATCCAGAGCTGCAGCCGAGGCAACGGCTTGAAAAGCCGGCGCCATCATAGAATATGTAAATGCTCCAGGTCCCCTCACTGTCAGCCTTAGTGTTGCTCTAGATGAGATCAGAGCTGAGGCTTTGATCTGGGACACTGATGGGAGCCAGAATCATCATGTGCACAAAGTACAGAGAGCAGGAAGGGTGTGGATGAGGCTTGTTCTAATCAGAAAAGGTGCACATAATCAGTGATGAATGCCTAACATGAAGAAATTTTGATTGTGTAAGGAGAAATCGTTTTGTGTACACGGACGTAGACCCACAGCAGTTACTTATGTCACCTACACATTTCTATTCTCACACACTCACATACACGGAGGGTGTAAACGTGATGTTTTCTCGGGTTGTCCTATAGATAAATAGCCATCTGGTCTTGTTGATGCTATAGGCTTGGCCCGAGTATAGTGAATGGTGAAAACCATGGAGACTTTGTAGTTGGACAATAACAGTGTTATAGCTTTTATTCTCTGCCATATGGGCTCATAAAGGCAAACGGCTGGGAGGGGTTTCGGGGATGTCACTCTCGTTTATTCTCATATGAGTGTGCTTCTATTTGGAATAGAGAGAGATTAAGACTTGCTGTAATAATATGGTTGTATTTTTTCTTTGTGTTACACAAGTAGTTAAATAAATATTTCAGTTAGTCTGACCTATCCTCTCAATCATTACGTGGTGTGTTTCTGCTTGTATTTTTGTAAAGATTTATTTAGTTTTTTTTAAGCTCTGACTTGTACTAACACTGTATTTCCAGCAGGGGTCTTCCCATTGTCATGGACGTGGCTTCATAGTGAATTATCAGATAAGGGATAGCATAAATTGGGCCTCCTTGTTCACCAATATTTGACCTGAAGCAACAATTTGGTGTTAGGAAAAATGCTCATCACTACCTAGTCATTACCATTACTATGGTCGTTATTTTTGTTGTCATCATCGCATGTGTTCCCACTGCTACCACAAATCCTCATCATTAACATGGCCATCCTCAGCGCAACTCTCAGCCCCAAATCCTTCTCTTGCCACACACCTCCCCCCCCTCCACCCCTCTTTCATCCACAGCTCCCTCTGTTGATCAAATGCATCTGATCTCATCAAAGCAGACCCTCTGCTCATTCAAGTCCCAACACACACCCCAGCTTCTTTACTAAGCACTATTTTACATTCATCTTTGAATACCACTGATGGGATAGCATATCTTGTAGACTTTTGTGTGGTCCTAGACTGCAGCCTGGGGTTGGTTTTCTTTATGTGTGTGTGTGTGTGTGTGTGTGTGTGTGTGTGTGTGTGTATATATATACACACACACACACACACACACACACACACACACAGTATACATATCATTATAATTTCAGACAGGCTCCTCTCTGAAAAAGTAATACCAGTGAAGGAAATTAAAGAATGTAGCCTTTTATTCAAATAAGACCCTAATGAAGAATGGCTTTAATATATATCTAATATTCATATTACATTCTATGGAGACTTACAGTGAGTTGATAGAGACCTAATCGTACTGAATGGAGTTTCCACCTCCTATCACACCCAATAGTCAGGAAGAATATGATATAGTGTAGGCCTATAGTTTGTGATATTTCCATAGTTTCCCTCTTATTACCCGATTGCTATGGTTCTTTGTTGAAGAGGAACATTACTCCTTTTCAGGCTGAAAATAAGTGATTGGAGCACCTAGGGGACGAACTATGTGGTGCTGATATTACAACATTATAGCTGCTATAAAGTGCGATTACATTCTTATTCCGATGGCAACATTATTGCGCCCAGCTTGTGGTTGCGTGTCCGACTCCTGTCAGAGCTGCAGAGAACTGGCTTGAGCCGAGGGACAGAGAGGGTGGGAAGAGGGAAAAACAGATCTGGATAATTGCGGAGAAACTCGCTCGGGAAAACTTAACATCTGCTTGTGTTTATTTGAAGGATCCATGTGGACCGGAGGAGCAGTGTCCGTGCTTAAATTGGAATATCCCAATCTGTGTCGGTTATTGTTTTTTTTTTTTTTATAATATTTACTCTGAACTCAATGGAAGGAGTCGTTCCTTGAGCGCCTGATGTACACTTATTAAAAGGTATCTGGATATTATAATGTCAATAAGGAAATTGGTCCTGTAAAAATATTGCCACCATCGATGTGTCTTTTTTAAAAATTGTAATATCAACCTTCAAAGCATCGTAAAACACCAAAACATCAAAATGCAGCATGCGTAATCGCTCGCTACTCCAGTCCGGGTTTTCCATGTGAGGCGCGACGGAGCCCCGGAGGTGGATAAGCTGGTAGAGCCCGCTCTCTCTCATGCCATGCTGGGCCACAAGGGCTCCGGGAGACGCTGCTACATATTACCGAGAACCAGGATGGAGGAGAGGCGGAGGGGGGAAGAAAAAAAGTTTCGTTTAAACCTGGCAGAGAAACTTTCAACATGAAGCCCCACTGACGCACCATTTCACCACCACCACAGCAACGCCAGCGCTAGAACAAAGCTTGCTTTTACACTGAATATATTTTTCTCCTCCCAGCTTGTGTTTTTCTTCCCTCTTGTATTTTTCTCTCTGTGCAAGGCTGGTCGGGGCTTGCTGTCACTGCGCGTGCTGAGATGTTGGAGTGACCATGGCTGCGCAAGTTGCATCGGCTCCGACTAGAACTAATAACAAAAATAAGAAATTATCCAGCGGTTTGGGTCCGGAGCTCAATTCAGGGAAATCCGGAGGAGGAGGGACCGTACAGCGGACTGGACCGATGCTGGGTGCCGGAGATGGGACTCTGAATAATGTAGACCATCACCGCCGAAACGAGCTCAACATGGTTCATTCAACTTCCACGACTCGCAACGCTTCGGACGGACACGACAAAGATGGACATAACCTCACGTCCGCCTCGGTTTCGACTAATTCAACCTCTTCCTCGATGGAAACGGGTTTGATCGCGAACCACAAGCTGAAATGTGTGGGGAGCGGAGACCCCCCTCAGTCTCAACCGCCGCCGCAGCAACAGCAGCAACCGCCGCAATTCAGCCAATTTGCGCCACATCAGCAGCGACAGATCCAAAGTAACAACACCGTCAATAATAACGGCCAGGGGCCCCGTGGGGACAGGGTTATGGAGCACCAACACCACGGTGGCAAAGAAAACCTGTTGGGGGGCCAGGGGGAGCCACAGCAGCAGCACATGCTTGGAAAAGGTGAGGGGGACCTCACCTGTAAACCCGCAGAGAGGATGATGGGTACCAGGTACGAACACTCTAACTTGGGGCCAACTAGTAACAACTCTGAGTTTAATAACAACTATTACAGTCCAAGGCCCTGTTATGAGCAACATGGCGGACAGCAGCAGCAAAGCAGTGGGATGGGGATAACGCACTCCTCGGCACATAACAGCATGGACAACTCCCACGAAGCAGGGTACCACAACAGCCAGTACAATCAGTACCCGGCGTACCGGGCGGGCTACGGCGGTGGGGCCTACGGGATGATGGGCCCCTCTGGATGCCGGCAACCTGGTAACATGTTGATGGGCAGTAACTCCGCAGGAAGCCATGGCAAGTCTCCCCTGGGAACCGCTCCGGGTGGCTTTCAGAGGTTCCCAGGACAAACACAGCAGCAGCATCCCTCAGGGGCCACCCCGACACTCAACCAACTGCTGACGTCCCCAAGCCCCATGATGCGGGGCTACGGCGGGGCATATCAAGACTACAGCGGATCCACGGCGCAGCAGCAAGCCGGCATTGGCCTGGGGAAAGACGTGGGGCCCCAGTACGGAGCCTCCACGGCCCACGGCTGGGCAGGGCAGCAAAGAAACCACCCTCATTCAATGAGTTCAGGCAACGGAGGGCAAGGCCTCGGCAGGACGCAGGTAAGTTTCGGAAACTTCAGTGAACTTGGGTGTCTCAGCGCTGGTGTTAATCCACCCACATTCTTTTTTTTTATCAAGGAGATTTTATGCACAAGAAAGGCCAAGACATGAACAATTCTGACTTGTTTAATATTAGAACCGCTGAGTTTAAACATGACAGGAAAAGGGAAGAAACCCTCATATCAGAAATGTCGGCTATTGCTAAAGAAACGGCTTCATTTAATAGCTAAATAATGAGGCGACAATAATTGATAGGCTCAGATGATTTTGATTTCCTCATATTTTGTGTAGTTTATGTTTTTATCTAATCTTCGTATTTTATGTTTGATCGGTGGATTAAAAAGCATCATCTGTGTTGTGCAGATTCACCTCTCTGCCGACGTGGTGTCAGACTCGTTGCGAAACGCCCTGTTTAGAGGACGTGTTGTGTTCGAGGCGCTCATCGAACAAAGTAAAAAATATTCCTATAGAAAATGTACATGAATTAATTTTTACAAATGCCGACGTTCTGTAATATTTCTCATATCTTCATGTGTAACTGGTTTGGAAAACCAAACGGACACATAGCGGCCGTGCAACGACCGTCTGTCCCTCTCCGTGCGCTTTGCATCTAGCTGGAGCGCTTCTGTGCGCCTCGTTTATTCCCATGCAGCTCGGAATTTGAATAGTGGAGGTAAACTGGCTAAAAGCTCTCCGTACTCCCAGCTCGCAGTTGACACCCAGTCTGCCATCTGATTGGCTCCCTGTGGTCCTGCTGGGCAGACAGCACTTAGAAAAAAAGAGGATTGTTGCAGGGATCCTTGTCCACGGCTCTGTGGTGATGCTGCATTCATATCCTATGGGAATACTCCAAACTTGGAGGCCGTCCAACGCAATAATTGAAGTTTGATAAAGGTTCCAGATAAGTATGCTCATAATGTTTCCACACTGAAAACATGTACAAAAACACTGCAACGTCACCTCGAAATGACAAAAAGGAAATGTCATTCATGTGGAGTTATAATCGTCAGTCTTTGTTTGTTATATTTGATAATTATGTATCATTTCAAGCTAATAAGAGAAATTGTCCAACACATTTATCTTGTGACGTTAATCTATTATGAAAAAAATGAATAGTTTTTGCATTTATATTTTTAAATATGAGGAAAAATTCACTTTTTCTCGAATCCCTCTTGTTCACAACCACATTTACAACAACCCCAGCAAGCTGAGTTCTGTTAGCCACTGCTGCAGCTGAAAGTTAAATGCCTTGCTCGAGTACTCCTCTGTGGTAAAAGCTGACGGAGAGAAGAAAGTGTTACTGATTATTCAAATATTCCTCCCTTTGTTTTTGGGGTGTCTACACTCATTGATCCCTGAGGGCCCCCAAAAACCCTGTGCTGAAACACTGATGTGTCAACAGCGTGCAGACCTACAGCAATGGAGAGGGAGTCACTGCCAGTTGACAACTCTGCCCCTCAAACAACACAGAACAGACATTATTCTGCGGTTGTTTTTGATGCACTAAATTATTTGCACTGCTGGATAGCACATCTGGATGACTGGGGGGTAAGGTGGTAATGCATAGCTTATACTGTCTGCCTCTCTCAAAAAACAAAAGCAGTTCATTAGCCTACATTGTTTCAATCAAAGGCAATTTGTGTTGCATGCTGGAGGAATTAAGTGAATGTTTTAGCGTGGGAGGGTTGGCTGCGGTATTGATTGTATCAAATTATGCACAGTTAAGATGGCCGCTGGAAAACCAACAGTAATCTTACTCCTTACAGTAATTATTGCTGATTATGTGCAGATTGATACATACATATATACGGACCAAAAGTTTGGAACCACCTTCTCAATCAATGCGCTTTCTTTATTTTCATGGCTATTTACATTGTAGATTATCACTGAAGGCATCAAAACTATGAATGGACACACACATATATGGAATTATGAATTTAACAAAAAAGTGTGAAATAACTAAAAAGATGTCTGATATTCTAGTTTATTAAAGTAGCCACCCTTTGCTCTGATTACTGCTTTGCACACTCTTGGCATTCTTTTGATGAGCTTTCGGAGGTAGTCACCTGAAATGATTCCCCTATAGTCTTGAAGGAGTTCCTAGAGATGCTTAGCACTTGTTGGCCCTTTTGCCTTCACTCTGCGGTCCAGCTCTCCCCAAACCATCTCGGTTGGGTTCAGGTCCGGTGACTGTGGAGCCGCAGCACTATTCTCCTTCTTGGTCAAATAGCCCTTACACAGCCGGGAGGTGTGTTTGGGGTCATTGTCCTGTTGAAAAATAAATGATGGTCCAACTAAACGCAAACTGAATGGGATGGCATGCCGTTGCAAGATGCTGTGGTAGCCATGCTGGTTCAGTATGCCTTTAATTTTGAATAAATCCCCAACATTGTCTCCAGCAAAGCACCACCACACCATCACACCTCCTCCTCCATGCGTCACGGTGGGAACCAGGCATGTAGAATCCATTTGGTCACCGTTTCTCTGTCGCACAAAGACACGGAGGTTGGAACCAAAGAACACAAACTTGGGCTCATCAGACCAAAGCCCAGATTTCTACTGGTCTAACTTTCATTCCTTGTGTTTCTTGGCCCAAACAAATCTCTTCCACTTGTTGCCTCTCCTTAGCAGTGGTCTCCTAGCTGCTTTTGCACCATGATGGCCTGATTTGCACAATCTTCTCTTAACAGTTGTTCTAGAGATGTGTCTGCTGCTAGAACTCTGCGTGGTATTCATCTGGTCTCTAATCTGAGCTGCTGTTAACTTGCGATTTCTGAGGCTGGTGACTCAGATGAACTTATCATCATCAGCAGAGGTGATTCTTGGTCATCCTCTCCTGGGGCAGTCCTCATTTGAGCCAGTTTTGTTGTAGCGTTTTTGTTGTAGTTTTGTGTAGTTGATGGTTTTTGCAACTGCACTTGGGGACACATTCAAAGTTTTTGCAATTTTCCGGACTGACCAACCGTCATTTCTTAAAGTAATGATCGCCACTTGTTTCTCTTTACTTAGCTGATTGGTTCTTGCCATAATAGGAATTCTAACAGTTGTCCAATAGGGCTGTCGGCTGTGTATCAACCTGACTTCTGCACAACACAACTGATGGTCCCAACCCCATTAATAAGGCAAGAAATTCCCCTAATTAACCCTGAACAGGCACACTTGTGAAGTGAAACCCATTTCAGGTGACTACTTCATGAAGTTCATTGAGAGAACACCAAGGATTTGCAGCACTATCCAAAAAGCAAAGGGTGGCTACTTTAATAAACTAGAATATAAGACATGTTTTCAGTTATTTAACACACTTTTTTGTTAAGTACATATTTCCATATGTGTTCATTTGTAGTTGTGATGCCTTCAGTGATAATTTACAATGCAAATAGTCATGAAAATAAAGAAAGCGCATTAAATGAGAAGGTGGTTCCAAGCTTTGGACTGTACTGTAAATATATATAAACATATTTTTTTAATATCCAAAGACGCCTTAATGAAAAAGCACATCAGTCAAAGCATACACTTATATGAACCATATGAACCACCTTATACTATTTATATTTCTTTTTAGTGAATATAATTCCAAAAAAACAGCCTCCTAAACACATCTTACATGTAACATTTTATACTGTAAATGTGTTTTTTTCTTTTTTTCTCCTTAGTTTTCCAGTTCAGGAGTTAGTGCTTGTGTGACTGTGTTTTTTTTCTTAACTCTACCAACATTTCAGCAGCAGTATATTCAAGCTACAAAAGCCCCATGTTTAATTCATATTTGGAGAGGCAGCACTGCTCTCCTATGCACTGACAGGCTGTGTGAGAAAGGCGAGTGGTGTACTGCATACTACTGCCTCCAAATTGGCCCCGTGATATGACTGCGCTTCACTTCAGAGTGCGTTTGGTCGGAGCACGCCTCTGTCACCTGTTGGCACAGTTTCCCCTCTTTCAAATTCAATTTCCCTCCCCACTGCCTCTCTTCAGGACCAAGCTGTGAGCGAAACGAGTGCACCTCATTTACACCGCTGTCTCCCCCCCATCACACTCACTTGTCTGGCCACTCACCAAAATGAAGACAGAGCCCTGTGTGTGAGCGTGCGTGCGTGCGGACGTGCGTGCATATGTGCATCCTTGCGTGCGTGTAGAGATACATGAACTATGTTATTCGGAGATGTGTGTTGAACCTGCTCTCTCATCAAAATTACATTGTCCTACTTTTTTTTTTATTGCTGTGGCCTATTTGATTGAGGTATTACAGAACAATATTGAGTGTTCAGTTTGTGACCTTTTGCCTAAATGTGCGTTTTTCTTCAAGTCAGCTGCTTTAAATCCAGGTTGTTCTGTTCAATATGTGTTTTCCCTTGTGTATGTGCAGTGTGTCCCTATAGCAGTAATACAACAGCCTATGTGCATTCCTAATGACTTGAACTGACATCATAAATTAAACAGCATATTTTGTCTCAAACTTTGTGTATCAAGAATATGTCTGTTATTCACTAACCAGAACACACGCAACGCAGAGAACAATACAAGTCATTAGTAGATAATAAGGGCCTAGCAAGTTGGAAATAGTATCGTTGTTTAGATAATTGCAGCAGCAACTCATTTAAAATCTGACCTAATAAAACAAAAATGAATGGGTTTCCACTCATTTATCACTTTTAATCTCAGTGTTTTGCCTTGTTTTTCTAATGATTGAAATCAAAGCTCAGTAATTCTCAAATGAAAGACGAGACCCAGTCCTATCCTTGGTAATGTGCTTACCTTGAAATGATTTCTGCTCGCAGTGCTCTCCAGTGCATACTGTTTACATTTCTCTCTTATGAATTATTAGCGTGATACGAACAAAGACTTTATAATAGGAGCAATGCATCAATGTCACATTGTATTATGCGGCTATCTCAGGGAGCCTTGTGCATAGTGATGGGCTCGACTGTGGCTGCTGGAATTTAATTTATGGTACATGTTCTGCATTGGACAAACAGCCCATGGGGGTCTGGTCAGGAAATGGACGCGCGCGTGTGTGTGTGTGTGTGTGTGTGTGTGTGTGTGTGTGTGTGTGTGTGTGTGTGTGTGTGTGTGTGTGTGTGTGTGTGTGTGTGTGTGTGTGTGTGTGTGTGTGTGTGTGTGTGTGTAGGAGAAGGCTAAAGCCCCTTTGTCAACACTAAGCAGTCCAACCTCCATCCTGCCCCTCTCACAACGTCCCTGTCTCTCGCTCTCTGATTCCTCCTCTCAGGTCGTTTGTTTATGTTGGTCTGTTTACATATCTTTCTTGGCTAGCTAACGCAGTGCTGATTAGCAACACTGGAGTGACTTTGTAATTTGCTCTGTTGCGTCCGATAAGAGCCTCGTGCAGCGTTTTCCATCTTCCATGGATGAAACACAGATCCTGCTTAGGTAATTAGCAGGCCGGGGTTATCCCCGCATGTGGTTTCCACAAAACGCCAATTAATTCAGATTTTTTGAATATGAATTTAAAAAATAGACTGTCCAGTTGCGTCACTAGACGAATGCTTATGTGTTATTAGCTGGCTTAATAAAATAATTGTATTTATTTTTTTTCTGGTTCTTCCATGTGCTCGTAACATCCGCTGGAGTTAATGGTTGTTGTGTAAACGCCCTGAAGAAAGGATTTAATCACTGCGAGCGTGCGTTGATTTGGTGTCAGCTGTTTCTCAGCTCTGTTTCATCCCAACTGCCAGCGTCAGGAGGGAGCAGAAACATCCGAACAAAAGCAATTTTTGGGAAGAGAGTAATTGTACATGTGGGGGAATATGACTTTTCCTTGTGGATGAGGTAGTCCCAGGCTTTTTGGATTTGATTTAATAGTCCATTTTATTTCTCAACCTTGTTTAGTCTGTGTCAGCAGTGGTGGATTCTACCATGTGAGAAAACTATAGGCGTCCTCTGGCATTATGGGATTTGTAGGATTTATCACAAGTCTGTTAAAGGGTTAGATACAGCACCTAACAGGTGTATCACCACTACTTCCTCTGTGTCTCATATAGCCTAATGGACCCTATTGCAATGATTCCATCAAAAGCAAAGAAAACCTTAGAAATGTTACATTTTAAATGAAGTTAGCCCTCTTCCTAACATCTATCAACTGAGTTTAAGTGGAAAAAATTAATTTTGAACACTGGTACAACTCCAAGAAAAATTAGTGAAGTCCTTCAACCTTTAATCCTTTAATAGTATTTGTTACAGTTCTTTAGTGCCTGCCATGCAGCCTAAACAATTTAGGCACATTTTTGTGCGTTCCTGTTGTAAAAATGTTGCTTTTGCAATTATTTATACAGCCAGTGCATTCCTGTGAATATAAATCACAGAATTGTCTTGAGTAAAAAAATAACCTAAAGTTTCTTTGATTAATTTCTTCAGTTTTATGTCTTTTTTGTGATTTTATTGAATTTTAATTTCTTTCAAAGGGTCATTATATACATAAATCTACTTGCATTGAAACTTTGCTGCTGTCTTCTCTGTGTAAACAGAGAGAGTATAGGAAGGCCAAAGATGTAGAAATGTAGGCGATATTTGAAGTGAGTCACATGGAGGGCTGCTGACTTCTGAGGAATGGGCCTGGCCGAGTTGACAGAGAGAGAGAGAGAAAGAATCTGTATCTGAACTCTGGCAAATCTCTGCATAGTTAAAATCCTCTCCCACTGGATCTCACCCTGCTTTAGCCTTGTGAACATTGCAAGGAAAAAGTGTTTATGAGTTTTGGGCCTCACACACAGATATATTGGGTTTCCTCCCTTCAGTTGTGTGTGTGTGTGTGTGTGTGTGTGTGTGTGTGTGGTTGCTTGGTTGGCAGGGCACCAGGTCGGATGACAGTGGGTGCTGTGGTGGCACCCCCAAACTCCCCCTCCACCCTGACCTTCACATATGCTAATTAGCCACGTGGAGCTGTTGAAAGGAAGGACCCCCCTCCTCCCCCTCTAACCCAGAGGGAGGGAGATTTGTTTTTCTTTCTCTCTGTCTCGCTCTCTGTTTATTTCTCTGTATATGTGCAGTTAGCTATATACTTACTAAACAGACAGTGCTCAATACTATACAGTTTTCTTTTCCTTTGAAGCCATCTCTTTTTTATTCTTTCTGTATATTCTCTCTAAATGAAGTCTTTTCACTTTTATCTGCCTCATGTCTCTGGCTCTCAGTAGCTAGCTAGGTTTCCCAAGGGACCAGCAGTCAGTTCACAGGTATTTAGACAGCCAGCACATCCTATCGAATATTTATACACTGTACTGAACAGATCTGTGGCCCATTACTGAAACACTGTCCTGCTTACAATAACTGCTGCCTTCACTTCCCTTCTCTCCTCTCTGGCCAACAGAAGAGGAAATAAGAAAGTTATGGGTCAGTCCCACTAGACAGTAATAGTTTTGTGATTACAGCAATTAATGCGAATTCAAAGAGTCAACATGACATGTTTTAGATACAACCAAACTCTGCGACTCCTTGCTCTTTATAGTCTAAAATTAATGGTCTGATGGTTAAACTCAACAAAAGACAAGAGAGTAGGATTTAGAAGCTTTATTTGTTTTTATTGACAATTTCCAGTATTATAAGTGTGTGTGTGTGTGTGTGTGTGTGTGTGTGTGTGTGTGTGTGTGTGTGTGTGTGTGTGTGTGTGACTTCATGTATGAACTTCCAACCGCCACCATCCTCTCCTCTCACCAGCCAGTAACAAAATTATCATCACTATCATCCGTCACTTTACACATCAAAGCATCTGCACTCCTCTCTGTTTCCAGACTGTAGACTGTGCACTCCAGTCACACATCTTGCTGTTTGGTTTGAGTTGATCCTAATCAGTGCTGGCACAGTGAGACCATTTGCTCAGCTAAAAAAAGAAAAGAGAAGAATACAACCAAACAGCACAAGCAAGTCGCTGTCTGTGGTGTGTGTGAAGCACAGAGAGACAAAAATAGAAAAACGATGGACACGGACGACGCACCGAGTTTCTGTTGATGAGTTTTGTCTGTTTTTTTCGGGTCGTCTCTTTTTCTCTTTTCACTTACTTTTTTTTTTCCTTATCTGTTGCACACACACACACACACACACACACACACACACACACACACACACACCCCTCTTGACTGGTCAACCGTGTATTTTCAACATGTTCTTTTCATCTTTTTCTTTTCTTACTAAACCTTGTGTGTGTGTGGTGTGTGTGAGAGAGTGAATGTACAATATTTGTGATATATAGACACTAATCACAATAGGACAGTTGTGGTTGAACGCTGCCTCATTTAGATACATTTTATCTCGGCAATTAAGGAAGCAACTTCACACCTCATCCTCCTCCAAACACATAATGCACAATGAACACTCTCTTACACACACACACACACTGGACATACTGTATGTGGGAGAAAATTGTTGTGTTAGAAATGTGATAATAAAGTCTAGCATCGGGTGTGGACTACAGATTTTTTGTCTGAGTATTTCTCTAATTACTTTCATTATGCACCTCTTTGATATGGCCAGACTTGTATTCTACATTCAAGCCACTCTTCTGACACAAACCGGACTAACTGGATTAGATATCGACAACACAAGTGAACTTTATTTTGAAGTTAAAATGTCTTATTGCTTCTAGATTGAAATTCCTCCAAAGGATATCAATATGGTTGGCAAGAGCAGATATTCGCTGTTCCCAGTAAATCTCCCCATGCAATTGTGCCTGTGTGTGTGTGTGTGTGTGTGTGTGTGTGTTTTCTAAGTGCATGTGCACGTGTATCTCCCTACTCAATGGACATCCATAGTCACTGTTGGCTAAACATGCAAAGGTTACTATAATGTCAGACACATGCCAGAGGGAAGTGTGGAATACCACATTAACATAATCCATAGACAACTGTCCCATTTACAAACATTGCTGTTCCGAGCTGATCGCCACAGTGCTGCAGGAGCACATGACTGCTTTTGCTTCCGCTGCGCTGCATGAGACTAAACACAGGAACTACAACACAATGACAGCCCTCTGACAGAAATACTCTTCCAAGAAAAATCGGCGGTTGTCAGATTTTGGCATGACTCGCCAGGACAAATTATGATGCTTGAACCTGAAACATTCCTCTGCTATACCCTAGGCAAATTCTGACAGCTTGCATTGCTCACACAGTTACAAAATGTGAAAGTATTGTTGTCTTGTCCGACCTGCTGGCCTCTGAGTGTGTGTGTCAACAGTTTGCTGTGTATTGTGAGAACTTCTAATAATTCAGTGGGTAGAGACTTGATTTAGGAAGAATGTATTGGAATCAGACTTATAAAGACCCTGCTGTGGTGAATTATTTGTCCTTCTGAGGAAGTTGGGGCTCAATATAAACAGATTTACTCCCGTGTTAATGTGGGAATATGAGAATAGGTTTCCAGGGCTTTTTATAAACCCCAAAAAATAGCCACAATTTTGAATTAAATGTAGTTGTGTGTTATTTTCTTAAGCAATGAGGCCAATTCTTCTGGGAGTAACTTGCACAAAAATGAATACAAAGCAACCATTGGACATATATTTAAATTGTTTAATGTTAATTAGATGTTTTATGTTAGTTGAGGTGGCTAACATGTTGCCCTCTCACCCGCTGGGGCTGGAGTCTGTGCAGACAGTTGGACTGATTGTTTTAATAATTATGTGTGCATAAGCCGGAAAAGAGATTCTTACTGCCTTTTGGAAAAATACATTTTTATATTTACAGCTCGGTTTGTGTGAGTCTACGCTTTCAGCTGCGTTTTGAGGGATTCATTGTTTTTACTCACATAATGGGTATTTTAATTAGTCTGTCTCTGGAAATTCCCCATGTGTGTTGTGGTTTGCGTTGGACACTGCAGACTCCCACAGCTCCCAGACATTTCGCAACTTTTTTACACATTGGCTACATTCCAAAAGCAGAGTCATGTGTGGAAACTTCAGCAGTTTCACATTTTCTCATCTGTATTTTGAAGCATAAACAACCTCTCCATCGCTCTCTACTGTTGTTTCCAAGTCTCTGTCGTTTTGTCTTTTGGATGCTAGCTGTGGGTGACCTTGGCTGGTGACTACAGTGCCTACTCATTAAGTAGTAAAGATGAATGGATCCATTATAGCAGGGGGAAAAAAAACGAGTGTGGCCAATTAGTGGTAATTAACAGCGGAGAGGGCGAGGCGCTCTGGAGGGCACCCTGACCAGGGCTGTGGGCGGGGGCAGAGGGGAGCAGGGGGCGTGTGTGTGGAAGAGATTTAGATGTGTGGAAAAGTGCATTAGTAAAGGTGTGCAGGAGGTGATTATAGGTGTGTATATAGATGTGATAGAAAGGTTAGTATTTTTGTGTGTGTGAGGGAAGCAGATATGGTTTTGCGACCAATTTATGTGTGAATGTGTGCGTGTCCAGTGGTGGAGTCTAATGTATTCTACAGGGTAAACTGTATATTGGCCAGCATCTGCCTTTCTTTGGGGGGGGGGGCATCATAGTGGGGGGTCTGGGTGTCCTCCCCAGGAAAGTTTCATTTATCAACTATTTTTAAACATCAACAAATTTCCTGTACTCGGATACACTTTTATGAACCAATTTACAGTGGAAATACTTATTTTTTTTATATACCTGCGTGCCACGTAGACTGCACCACTGTGCGTGTCATGAATGTAGAATGTAGAATGAATGTACTATGAATGCGTTGAATGCTATGAATATGTAAACAGGGGTGGTTCTAATGTTAAAATGTATTTAAATGTGTCTTATGGGAATGTGCTTACGTGTGTGTGTGTGTGTGTGTGTGTGTGTGTGTGTGTGTGTGTGTGTGTGTGTGTGTGTGTGTGAATGAGAGTTAAGATTATAAGTGGGGTTTGTGGGTTTATATGATGGTTAAAGGACAATTCCAGCGCAAAATGAACCTAGGGGTTAATAGCACTTGTACCAAGTCAATTGTTGTCCGGGATCTGTTTTCATGCTCGATGTGTCTTGCATGAAATGCGCTAGCTTGAAACAAGCTAGCGCAAACCCCTGATTAGCTTATAACGCTAGTAGTCAGGACATGGAGAAAGTAACAAGCTATAGATGTGTTGCCTTGCAGACATTCCTGCATGCTGACAGATGGGAAAGTCACAGGGGGATTTGGCACGTTTGAACATTTAGAGATGACCGAGGTCAACAGCCGGCAACACCTCTCTTTGACTTTTGACCCCTGATGTGATGTCACTCCCCCTTCAGCAGCCCTTTGGTGTGGCCAGGGGGCTCGTTAGGCAAAGGTCTGAGAATAAAAGGCCCTGAAATGCCAAGCCAATATACCATCAGTGCTAATGAACTTTTTGTGATGATTTTTGTTCCTAATTAGGTTGTTTTTTTTGTGCTGATCTGCAGTTTTTTAGCATCTCAGCATCAAGGAGAAATTCAAGGTTGTTCACCGAGAGACTGTCTTACTCACCCTCTGTCTCTCTTTCCGTTTCTCAGCTCCTGCGCTTGATTTATTCACCCCTCTTACCTCCCGTTTGTTTTATCAGTTCTTGGTTGAAATTGTCACAGACGTAATGTAATCCTTTGGGTGCCACTAGCTGGGAGACTCACACGTGACCATGCAGTCGGAGAGATGGTTGTGTGTTTGTAATGGTGTTGGCGGTGGGGTGTCTAAATAGTAGGTAACATGTCTTGTGTCCAACATGGAAATGACGGCAAGTCAATAAAGCGATGTTCAATATACCATGGAAGAAGGCTGTGTTGTCATTTTAACATACATGATAGAATTGGCAGTTAGTGAGAGAGCGCATTTGTAGAGGCTGGAGTATTTTTAAGGTATTTTGCAAAGTGCTGGTAGAGCGCTGTTTTCCGGGCCCCTGGAATAGCAATTCTTGGTAAATGGATGGTTTGAGGAGTATACAATGTATTAGAAGTCAATTGTGCATGGGAGGGCCTATTTTCCATATCGCTAGTCGAAGAAGTGTGTCACTCTGTGTGTGTGTGTGTGTGTGTGTGTGTGTGTGTGTGTGTGTGTGTGTGTGTGTGTGTGTGTGTGTGTGTGTGTGTAGCTGTTGCTGCATCTCTGCCTTCGCGGTACACACACACAAACACATTCAGACTGCACATGCCCCCGCTCCATCTATGCTCCTGTTGCTCCAGCGTCTCTCTGCCCTGTCATGTGCAGGTTTGCCTGTATGGTGAGGTTGAGGGGGGGTTCACTGTGGGGGCCTCGCCGTACATCAGAAACCATTACCCCTAATGGCCTCTTTCCCCACACCCCGCACATCCATTCCCTTTCCCTCTTCTGACATTTATTTTATGACTGCTTACATATCAAATATTTAAATAAACAGAATCGGGGGCTTCAGCGGAGGTTGGCCCGGGGGTGACTGGGGAGTTGCGGCAGAGGGAGAAAGAGGATGGATGATGACATTCATTTCCGAAATGAGGAAAGAAAAAAAAAAAAACAGGGTTGGGTGGAGGGGTGGTTGATGTGATAGGTGGGAGAGAAAAAAAGCGACAGAGAGGAAGGGGGAGAAAAACTGCTTCGCTCGGCTCCAATCAAAGCCCGTGGAGGAGGACGGCATGTTTTCCGCTTACGCTCGACAGCAGCAGCAGCGGTGACAGACGTGTGTGTATGCGAATGTGAGTACGGGTGGAGCATGTGCACATTGTCGTAGGGCTCATCCGTCCGCTTTTCCTAGGGTTGGGAGAGAAGGCCCTTGTGGCTCGTAAAAAGCAGCCTGCTGTACGGAAGCAATATCGCGGCAACCGCCAAGGAGATCAGAGCATGACGCAAAGTAACAAAGGGAAAAAAACAAGAAGAAGAAAAGAAACAAAGTTTAGGGTAGCAATGAGAGCAGGTAGAAAACAAAGGACAGAGAGTGGGAATGAAGGTCAGGATTAGGAAGATTTATCAATCTTTTCCTCGGGAGAGGAAGATGGAGAGACGGCAGGTGACGAGGGGGAAGGGGAGAGGTAGAGATGGAAGGGGATAATGTGCATGTAAAAATGTAGAGAGACAGAGTGGTCCTGGGACGCAAGCGGCCAGCCGTGTGCTGGCTGGCATCGGTGGGAGGCCCATTACTGTCAGGCTAATCTTAAAATAATTAATTGCAAAGTCAACTCTTTTTAAAGAGTATTTTAATTGAATCCTAAATTAGGCTTGGGAAAGGGGACACGTCCTGCTTTGCTACAAGTCTGTTCCCATTCTCCAGTCACAGACACACACACACACACACACACACACACACACACACACACACATACACACACACCAGTGTGTTGTGTGTGCAGAGGCGGGCAGCAGGAAAAAAAGACAACAGGCAAAGGAAATGCTAATGAAATGCATATTTGGAGAGAAAGGGCCCATCTATAATTTAGCTGTGCTCTTTGAATGTGAATGATGTGTGTGCAAGCGCTGTGATTTATTTTTGTTGTGTAGAGGGATAATTCTGTCAGAGTAGGCTTTTATTCTTGTAAACAAATGTGGGGAAAAGAGCAGAATAAAAGTGGAGTAATAAAGTAAACAGAATGGTATGAATACATTTAGCTGCTGGCATGAATAATTTGTATAGGGAATGGAGAGGTTTGATGAAAGAGAGATGACAGATATGAGAGCTGTGATATTGCCGGATGAAATTTTGTGTTGGGCCTCCAATTTACTATTTTCTGGCACTCATTTTTTACGTTTATGTGATGGATTAGTGCTGTGTATTTTTTTCTTTCCCGTAACAAGTTAGCACAAGTAGGTAGAGCATAGCCTTATCACAGACACATGAACACACCCAACATGCACCTTATAACCCCTCAGGTCTTCCAAGGCTCTTTTGCACTAGCCTCCACACTGAGGCTCTGCTTAAAATGAGCACCTCAATCAATATGCTTTCACTTACACACACTGCTGCCCACATGGCTTCTCCTGGAGGACCCCTGCTAAACTGTAAGCTATAGAACTTTCTGGATCAAAGCTTCAGGAAAAGGGTCTGCCCTCCATAAACGTCAACCCTGCTCTATAACTCTGGCAGGAGCCAGGGAAGAAAGATGGCACAGGGTGCGAGGTCAGGGAGACAATTCTGCAAGGCAATAATGCAGTCAACAGATGCCTTTTTGTAAAAACTAAAAAGTTAGAAAACTGCATTAAATTCCCGGGTAGTTTAGGCCCTTACTTTAAGCTATATAAACTCTTCAAAGTAAGTGTACATTGAGATTATTTAAGTGAAATTTGCTTTATTTTACAATATGTGTGTATATGACGGTAATTAATTTAGATATCCATGGTAGTTGTTCTTTGTTGATCATGATTTGTGAAGTAAGTATAGATAGGAGTTGTAGTCAGTTGAATTGCTTACTGTGCCTCAATCTCACCTCCGCAAAGATACAAGAACCAGTCATACCACTCCGCCAACATGTTGGCCCTTGCTGATGTTAACCTCCTAATGCACTGGTTTGTGCACTTCAGGTTCAGCTTTATTGTCATCTGTATTAAAATGCTTGTCAGAAATGAAATACTATGAAATTCTTCAGCTCTGGCACAAGAATCTGGCGGCATCTGTATGACAAATCAAACGTTCCTCATGCTGTTTTCCAAATGTTTGAAACCTATTCAACTCCTATTTGGCCCAGATCTGACAGCTATAAACTTGGCTCAGAACATCCCATTTTCTCCTGGCTGACTGGGATAAATAACAGCAGAGCGGACAATATTGTGGTCTAGCTGAGCACGGCTGACTCTTCTGTCTCTGTGATCCCTCTATCAATAAGGAACACAGGCCTGTCAGAAGGCCTGCCAACTGTCTGGCTGTCCACACAGCCTGCTCTCTATGCAACATCTGGACACAGATGGTACGCACTGATCACGCACAAACACACACACACACACACACACACACACACACACACACACACACACACACACTAAATACACAGACACATGCACACCTTCCTTTACAGAATCGGACACATGGGGAAATGTGTGTGTTGCAGCCAAAGAATTGGTGGCTTCTCTTGGGAAATATGTGCTTCCCTTTTAATATATCTGGCCTTTATTAAGACCTGAACATAAAAGGTAAGTCAAGGTTCAGTGTGTAAAACAACTTATGACCAGGTTACCTATTCTGTCCATAGACGGGCTTGCTCTGATTTAGAAATGTGTTACTTAATGCTGAATTTAATAACATATTTAGCAAGTGTTTCATTTTCTTTTCTCATACAGTATAGTATGGCATATTGAGGTTGATGAAAATGATGGATACTACACAGGAGATGTACATAGTCACAATCATTTTCAGCGTCATCATGTCTAAATCTAATTAAGGCCTTGTAACAGCAAATATCACTAAATTATCTCAGTCAAATGTCATTCATATTGTGCGCTACATTCAGTCCACTGTAAACATAGCTGCCCTGGGGCATAGCTATAATGAGAGTGAATGGTGGAGTTAAGTGTGAGTCAGAGGTGAGTATGTGCAGTCAGGCCATGCATCAGGGCTCCCACAGGCTCTCATTGATCGACCCTAGCTCCCCTACCTCATGTTCCCAGCCTGCTTTGGTGATTGATTCCCAGTCAGGGCCCTGTAAATGGGAGGCCTGGCCTGGGCTCACAGAGCATGGGGCCTTCCATAGGGTGGAGGGGCTGCCGGGGGAGGGAAGCCTATTTGCAGGGCCCCTAACCCAGGTCAAGGAGCCCATTTCTGGGAAAGCCTTCACAGCAGGGTGGAAGAGTGGAGCCATTCATTTATTACACAAGGAAATTAAGGCCATGTCTGCTGCTGCTGCTCTGACCGCTATAGTGAGATGTGGGTGAAAACAAGGTGGGGTGGTGGTGGAGTGTGTGTTTAGAGTATGTATGCAAAGGGTGAAAACATCTAGTGTGTAGGGGTTTGGTTAGTCTATATCCACAATGTTCCACTTCCGGGATTGTTCCAGTGCCGATGGAAATTCCGCCGAATGTCTTTCTTTTCAGCTGGATGTCCATTACCTTTGGCTTTCTTTGTGTTGGAATTTTAATCTCTGTTCGAGTTATGAGGACTATAGTTAACTATTATTCAGATCTCTGCAGGGTAAATCCAGACAGCTAGATAGACTCTCTGAGTTTTCTGTTGCACGACTCAAACTACTACACATTAGGGATTGGTGTTATGGCCATTTTGGAATATACGTTGCAGCCCCTCGCGATACCGATATACAGTATATTACGATGAATACATCATAATAGAACCATTTCAGAACAGGTTACATAGGTAACATAGGTTACATAAACCCAAAGGAAAGCCAAACTGCTAAATGTATTATCTTTTTTTAATGAAAAGGCACGTAGTAGGTAGTTTGGAGAACATTTATTGTGCAAAACAGTAATTATACAACAATGTTGCAGATAAATAAAATTCAAGTACATTAGTTGCAGAGATTTAACAAAGAAAAAAAGCTTAAACTATCAGGTTTCCTTTCTTTAGTGCTAACCATTCTATAAGGCACTACACTTGGTTAGTTTAAGTCCTTGGTCCTTATATGCCACCCAAGATGCAGAGAACAAACTAGTTCCTTTTTAGTTAAGGAACAGACTCTGTACTGAAAATATTTTCCGTATTAGGCAAAGATGCACAGATACTTTAAAAAAAACATATTTCAAACATAAAGTTTCTTACCTGCAGACTAATGTAACACATTTGGTTTTAAACATTTTGTTCTCTTAATGAAATGAAAACTGGTGTCTTGTTAATAAAGGAATGGATACTGTGAATTAAGGAAATACTTCCAGTATTAGGCATGGCTATTTAAAATTAGTGTAAGTGTAGTGCAAAGATACTTCAATTTAAAACATAATTACTCATCGTTTATATTGCATACTGTTTCTCTTGGCCATTGTTAGTGCACATGTTCCACCAAAACACGTACCGGTCGAGGTTATTTTGCAGCAGCACCGGATCTTCGTCCGGTGCTTGGCGCCGTTCAAGACCATTGCGAGTAGTTTAAAGACATCCCAGTAAACCAGAGCATGTTTTCCACCATCCCAGAATGCTATGTGGACTAGGTTGACCCTCCTCTGCAGCGCTGTGGAGGAAAGTCTGGCAGTGCAAGACTAAGGTTTGGGTGTGGGAGAACCCTACCTTGACATGCTATTACATAATCTGCCATAGACATACACACTCACACGTTTTATTTCAACTGAAAGCTAGAATTCTTTTTTTTTTTTGGTTCCATATACAATGTTCAAGTCTCCTACCTGCTGTGTACCCATGCACGCAGCCAGGCGTCAACAAGCCCCCCCGTGTCACTTTACGATGGTAAGGTGACATAATGTAAAGCGGAGGTGGGACATTTTTTATTATGAGAATCAATTTTTTCTAATTAACTTTGTAAATTTCCCGCTGAGCTATCAGACGTGGGGGCAGGGCGTGTCGTGCCGAGTCAGATAATGAAATCAATTTGGTACAAATTGTTTCAGGTGACTTTTAATGAGTATCTAATATTTGCCTGAGGAAGAAAGGTCAGGATATCTTTTTGTTATTTGTGTTTTTGTTTTTAAGTAATGGATCACCCGCAGGAGAAAAATAGATGGTTTCACCCTGGAGGACTGGGCAGTCCTCCAAAACAAACCGCTTGAATGTAAATCCTTGTTTTTGGTGGGGAGCCTCTTTAACTGCACCACGGGTATGACCTAGTTTGACAAATATAATAGATGTAGTATTTTTACTATTGATTAACTCCTGTAAAAAAAACATTGGAATATTACACCTGTGTTTTGGGAGAGGGCATACAAAATCAAGGAGGTAAGGTGGAAAAGAACTTAATACAGGGAAGGGGACTTATTGTCGTCTTGCTTTAAGATGGAGGGTTCACTTTCATAATTTACTCTGCTCCCTCTCCCTCAATGGCCAGCCTTCCAGCCTGAGGAGCTCGTTAAGCTTTGCCTTACAGGGAAGACTAATGGATGGCAGAGAAAGCCCCCACAGGACCCTTTAGCAACGTTTCTGTTGGTCGGCTCGCTTAGTATTCACTTATGTATTTTCACCCTACTCAGAGCACAATATCATGAATAACCATTGCTAATTCATAAACACATTTGGCGATAGGGGACCTTGTTCATAATTATCCAAGCTGTAGAAATGCAGTTCCTCTCCAATACCATTCCATTAGCAAAGGTGGTGATTTCCTTGACTAAAGGAGGAATCTAGCCTGCATATTTAACTAGCATTTCGGCTCGGCTCCAGGAGACGTGGGAAGCAAAAGGGCAGGACATTTACTCAAAAAGCCTGTTCTCCCTCTTTGGGGCAAATGGAGTTATTGTTATTTTCCTCCTTCCAGACCCTTTTTTCTCTTTCATTTGGTTGCGTAACAGCATCTCTCCATGGGGTTCTGCGGGCTGGAGAAGTTAGAGAGGAGCGCATTCCTCTCGTTCCACCGCGGCCTTTAGATGAAATGGGGTTTTTCTGCTGCCCTCCGCTGTCTCTCAGGGTCGCAGCAAACAGGAAACACACAGGACTTAGAGACAAGAAAAGACTGGGAATGTGAAACTGTGAATTTGTTAGAAGAGAATGCGATTTTCTGACCAGACTTGAAAAACACTGCAAAATGTCCTCTGGGAAAGAAATGTTTTTGCTCTAACTAGAACCTGTAGAGGTTTATCTTCTTTTTCAAATGGCTCTACTCCCTTGTTATACAGTGGGAATGTGAATGAATGCAGTCTTGGCAGGAGATTTGACCGGCAGGTTTGTGGTCAGTCTTCTTCCACATGTGTTTCCTCTACTGTTAGCAGATGTTTGCATTTTATTTGTTTTCATTTTCTAATGGTGTGTCGATTGCATGTCAGCCGCATCTTGTTTTGTCATTGAGGTTTTCTCTTTTTTTTCCTGTCCCTAACGCTTCTTTAGCTCTCAGTCTTGGAGAAGGAAAAGTGCTCCGGTAACCCCGCGACCCCAATCTCACTTGAGATAGACGAAGCAGCCTCTCCCCTTCTCATGCCCCCTCCCCTCTTCTCTTCTATCCCCCCTCCTTCCCTTAGTAAATTACGACTATGTACTGGCCGTGACAAACCGAACGCTCAGGAACTTTTTCCTTACGCACACAGGAGGGGGTTAGAAAGGGTGGGTGTTTGTGTATGGTGTAAATATTGGTGTCAAATGCAGAGGGCACACCGATCAACAGCTCCGAGGCCGACACAGGAGGGAGAGCAATTATGTGCATTGCACCAACCACAAAAGCACGCTGATCGGCCACATAACAACAGCCTCTTATCTGGCTTCTCTTTGTCTGCCTTTCTTCTCAACTCACATCATCATTGCCAAACATACAGTGTGTACAGATACGTCTCCTTTACAGCTGTCGCTCCCTGCATCTCTCTCTCCTCAGATAATGTCATGCTTGTCTTTGCTAGCCAGCCTTCATGCCTAGCTGCATGTGCCATCTAGGCATGAAGGCATATTGGGCTGAGGATCGGCAATTTGGCTCTGCCCATGTCCCCACGGACCGGTGCTACTCTTCACACTGTCATTCATTACGGGACGTTTTACTAACAAGGCGTGCGTGCTGAGATGCAGGATGAAATTGTGATTCAAGACATAATTCACTGAATTTGGGCCTCTTAGCGATGCGGCAGTCACGTGGGAATGCTGCCATGCACGCAGCTCAGCTACTTCACTACACACTTACACAATAACTTCTGTTTCTAGGATGGGGGTAACTTGATAGGAAAGCTCCGTCAAGGCTGAGTGTTGTGTGTTGTTGTCAGCATTTAGTTCGCTTGAATCTTGGCAGTGAAATGAAGCGATACTAAAGAGTGATCTATTCCTCATGGAGGCCGGGCAGGGAGGAGTTAACAGCGCGCTGCTCCTCTCCTCTCCGCTTGATGACATCAGTATTGTCTCTGCATCCATGAAATTAATTTTTCTAATCTTAGTCAGCAGGAGCGGGGGAATTTGCACACATTAATATGGAACTCGATCTGTACTCGCCCACTGCAGCAGTCTCTCTTCTCCTCATCCTCTCCATCTCGCTCTTCTCCTCTTCCCATCTTCCCCCCTCTCTCCCACTCTCTTCCTTCTCTCCCATCATTTCTTCTTTCACCCTTTCTATTTCTCTTCTGTTTAAAACAGTATGCCCAAATGCACAAGGTTTCAAGCCTGAAATGCAGAGCTTTGTTCTGGAGGCCGAGGCAGCGCCAGGCCCCGTCATGTAATACAAATCAGAGAGTGCTCTGCTGCATGGTATAAATAAAACACATGAAAGACAAGGCTGATTGTCCCAGCAGACCAACCAGCTCTGGCTGCAGCATGTTGATTCTCCAGAGACAGACGTGGCACAGAGGATAAAGAGGATCCGTTGACAATAATTATGCTCATTTGTTTCTCCCCGCAAATACACAGAGGCTAAAATGGTTTGATTACACAGCCAGCATTCAGCAGTCGTCCTTTCAAGAAAAAGGGAAGATAATCAATACCAAAAAGGCATCTTGGGGCTAATTTTCATACACAATCAGGTTTGATGCGTCTTTCAATGGTGATATTCAGAACCATTTTCACATGGCGCAAATTAGTGCCAAATATCTTTCATAATACGATAGTTGAAATATATGAATCCTGCTATTTTTGTACAGCACATTATACTGATGACTCAGTTGTATCCAGTTAGCTAAGTACAGTGAGTCTTAGAGCACAAAACAAAATACTGCACAATACTCACTGTTGCTGCTAGTGCACTGGGCCCGATATTTTTTTTTAGAAGCTCTTGCCTCTCCAGCAGGAAAACTCTGTTGTGCTAGAAAGTACTAAACCACCAGATATAATGGATCGTAATAGTTCACTGAACTACTCTTTTGAGGTGCAAACTAGTTCAGAAATAGCCGTCGATCAATTAAGCAGCAAATTTATTCCATAAAAGACACAAAAGGCATCTTTTATTACGGCGTTTGTTGTGTGAAGACCACCGGGCTACTTTGAGTCAGAAATACTAGAGGATTGTAGTGTAAACACCTCAGCTTGGAAGGCTGGTGTGTAGCAACACTGATCTCACTGTTTTGTTACTTCACCTGCTAAGTGGGTGAGCCTATTACTGTTTCCTCTGTTTGTGTGTGTGTATTTGTGGGGGGGGGCAATTATGGTCATCTGGTGTGAAGGGCAAGGTGTAGCAATAGCCATAGGGACATAGTGTGTAAGTGTGTGTGTGCCCAGTTCGAACACCACGGCTAATATATTAGAAGATCAAAAAATTCCTGCAAAATTAAATTGGAATAATAACCATTTACCAATATTGTTTTATGTTTGTTTGATCCCAGTGTGTGTCTCATAATCCACATATCTGAGTCTTTTGTGTCGAGCATTTTGTCTCCTTCTGATTAACAACTTAGCATATTAAAGCGAGAAGAAATAAAATCATTTTTGCAACATAAAAATGTTGCCGATTGAGCTCAGAAAAGCAATTTAGCAGGATTCACCCCACAGTAATTTCACCCATGTTCTGATTTAATGGCTTTGTTTTGCAAAAAAAAAAAAAAAAAAAAAACGAGAGTCAGAACACTGGAGAGGAGTTACTAAATTGAATTTTAAATTTAGCAGTTGAATTACTATTGTCTCCCCTGCCTCCTCCCCCTTCCCCCATCAAATGGCATGCCCAGATGAACAAAAGTGAAAAACACATTTGGAGAAAATAAAAAACAATTTTGGTGTATTCCCTCTAGTTTTTTATCTGCTGTCCCTCCTGGCGCAAACACGATTCACTCCGTGTCACATTCATAATTTTCTTCCTAAGTACAGCTATTTCTCTGAGGGAAGAAAAAAATGTTTCAATTTGTCAAAAATTGTCGTTTTTAGGCCTGGTGGTGTGAAGGAAATGGTGGGCATATCTCTAGGAAAAGGCTGCAGTGGGCTGAAATCTCATTTAGTGGAACTTGTCATGAGAGCAGATATAAGGTTCTGTTTGGGGAGGCGGAAAATACTCTTTTTTTTTTTTTGCCTCTGTGGACAGGTGTGGATAATGCCATGTGTTGAAGATGGACCAGTGTATTAGATAGCTCTATATCATTGCATTGTGGCTGCTTTATTTAAGAAATTCCCACAAGCGTGTGAGAGAGTGGAAGAGAGATGCGAGATCAACAGTGAGAGCCAGGGCAAGATTGTGCCAATACACATTTCTGTGTGTGTGTGTGTGTGTGTGTGTGTGTGTGTGTGTGTGTGTGTGTGTGTGTGTGTGTGTGTGTGTGTGTGTGTGTGTGTGTGTGTGTGTTTAATCGAGCGTCCACTCCTCCTCTCCCAAAACTCTGAAGTTGTTTTCTCTGTTCAGTGCCTTTCTAAGTGCAGCAGTTAACGTGTTTTTTTGCAAGCGTGTGTTTACACTTGACAACCATGTGAGGGGATTTACTCGTATTGCACTCAGCATTTTTTGGCAAACGGAGGACCCCTTGAGATGGATTGGTGAACTGGATGGAGCTGGGGAGGGAGTGTGTGTCCCATATCAGAGGGTGGCACAGTGCCCTGGATTTTTAGAAACCGGAGAGTGTTGCCCTTTTGCTGCAGATATTGTGTATGTGTGTGTCTGGCTTGTGGTGTGTTCTGAGTGTAGAAACGTTTAAGCAGGACACGTGTTGCCCTCCGCTCTACACAACACAACACATCATTATCGCTACATTAGAAGCATATGACCATAGTCAGTTGTCAGTCAGTCATAGCAATTCAAAAGAAAACTCTGATATTCAGTCAGTTTTAACTCCTAATGCTCAGTTCAGATGCACCGAATGACTAAAACTATTCTAGTTTCATTCTGAATTAATTTCTTAGATCACGCTTGCCATTTTATAGTCAGGCTCTTCATCGTTTTAGGGTGCAATGAGGCAATTTGCCCATACAATATGATGATTTAAGGTTTTATCTTCAAGAAAAATCCAATCTGGAAGATTTTATGCTACTTGAACTTAAAGTTCATCAGTATTTCAAAAATGCAAATGATTATTCAATCTAAAACATTTTTAAACAGGTTTTATACCACAATTGCTCATGACTTTAATTATCCCCTAATGTGCTTTACTCTAACGCTGGCAATCATTTAGTCAGATAAGATGTCAGTTCTGCCCTGTGCTTAAATATTTAATTTTAACCCTCATGTTGTCCTCGGGTCAAATTGACCCGTTTTACTATATCAATGTTCTTTTTAATTACCCAAAATAACATGATTGATTCCGCACAACGCTCTTTGGCAAGTACAAATCTCTACTTTCATCAATTTTGGGGGGTCTTATTCAATTGTATAGCATTTGAAAAAAAAATTGAAGTTGTTTTTAAATAGTATTGAGTAAAAGTTGACATATTCCAGTCTTTGATTATTCATCAACATCCATTCCTTTAATTTTAGTCTAAATAATTCCTAATAAGTTCTGCTTTTCTAACTCAAACGTTAGGTATAATTTCCTATAAATAAGTTTCATTGACCATAAATTCCAAAAATAACTGTAAAACTAAAGTTTATAAGTTAGTGTTACCTAGTGTTGGAAACGTAAAAAAATGACAAACATTGAAGGATCAAAACATTGATAAAAAGACTCAACAAAAGTGTTGATTTTCAACTTTGACGGGAAGACAACACAATGGTTACATCACTACTGCTAGTGAACTCTAGCTTCGGCAACATAGGGAATGCTTGACTTATTAATTGTTTCACACATGAAAGAGGGCAAGGTAAAGAGTACAGTACATGAGCTGGACTACAAACACGCACGCACACATGCACGCACACATGCACGCACACATGCAATGTACTCCACGCACATGCCTCAGTACACAAAACCACTTTAAAGCGAGAGCACAGTAACCATCAGCACGTAACCCGCTAAATAAAGTGCTCCCATCCCCCTTGATATTAGCCTGGCAATATGAGGCAACGGCAATTTCTCCTCTACACTAGATGAGGTGATATTGAGTTGGGAAGAGGTAAGGGAACTGAGGAGGAGGCCGGTGGTGGGGGTGAAGGGGGAGGAGGCGAAAGGGGGTTAGTTGGAGATGAGAGAGAAGGAGTGAAAGTGTGTGTGTCTGTGTGTATGTTTGTGTGTGTGTAAGGAACAGTAAGAACAAAATGAATCACAAATGATCCTACATGGTGGAGACAAAAGGAAGAAAGCATGAGAGGAGAGAGGGAAGATAGAAGAAGTCCACTTTATCTGCCCGGCAGACAGACAAACTCTCCGCTACGGGTGACGGATTAGCATTAGCCTGACACACTATACCAGTATTTTCCAATGGCTCACTGAGACCCCAGACAAGCTCTAAAAAGGCTCTGAAATACTTAGAATGTAATAAATTGCCCTTGACACCTTCTCTTTCTTTTCTTTGATTTTGTTTTGTGTTTATATAAGACACGAGCTCCCAAGGTGTTGCTTTGGAGAGCAGGCACTTTGACTTGCTTCACTGCCCTGATTTCCCTCCTGGGTTTCAAACAAGAAATTCCTCATCGCAATCGTAATGCAAAGTTTGAATCCCTGCCAAACTCTCAAACCTTAGCTGTTGTCTTGTTTGAATTCAGAAGCACATGAAGTCAAATGTAATTATCAGTATTTCTGCCAGTTCTCTGTAAGCAACAATATGCAAACAATCAAGTGAGCGGGAGCGCTGAACGGCGATTACTGGCACTGCTGGGCTGTGGTTGTGGGAACAAGGCCATAGAGTTTTTATTGGCATGGCTTCCAATCGCTTTAAACAACATTTACAACATGTTTAAAACCCTTTCGGACATTAAAACAAAGATACAAGCTTTAGGTTTTAATTAAATCATTATATTTTGGCCCTCCTCCAGCAAAGTTTGCTCGTCATGGCTAGGCAATAAACATTTTTGCTTACTTAATTCCATTTGTTGTTCATTTATGACCTGTACATATTAATTCAAGGCTTCTACTCGCTGTGCAATTATAAAATAAATCAATGGTTGATGTGGTTTGGAGTGTGTGCACTAAGTGGACTTCTGTTCAATTTGGCAAATGCTGGACAAATTCATTTGAACGACTCTTCAATCACAATGCACCGTTGTGAGTGATTGTGAACTATTAGCTAAGAAATAAATGCTGATGACATTATGAATCCCACTTTTCCCTTCTACAGGTGTCCTCCATGGACTTCATGACTATGAAGCGCTCGCAGCTGTACAGCATGGCCAACAATCCCTACTCCACCCCTCAGCAGCCAGGGGGCGGGCCTTATCCTCCTAGCCAGCCATACACATCGCCTCCTCCACACAGATATCCAATGAGCATGCAGGGGAGGGGCCAAATTGGCATGGGCGGGATGCAGTATCCTCAACAGCAGGTATGTCAACAAACCCAAACGCTACATTCTTTGTTTGTGTGCGTCTTAATTGTGATTCATGAATGAGTTAGCCACCTCTGCAGTACCGACGCAGATATTGTAGCTTGTATTTAAGCGAGATTTCTATCGGACATTTGCTTCATGTGGTGAACATTCTGCAGCGATTTCCCCCTGAAGGCTTGGCATGTTCAATTTGAGATGCAGCCCAAAATACCAGCCAGCACATCTCACACCTTGGCATGTGGTGGTGTCACTCGTGTTCATCACTCACTTCCCCCTTTCCACTGGAGCGAGATGGGTTTGATGGACTGTGTGTGTGTGTGTGTGGGGGGGGGGGGGGGGGGGGGGGGGGGGGGGGGGGGGGGAGGAATGCTCTCTGTGTAGTAAACATAGATGCAGCACAGCCGACCCACGTCCCAGTCTCTCTTTGCGACACACTAGGCCTATGTTGGAGACAATAGAGCTTGTGTCTGCTTTATTGAGTCTTAAGTAAATCCTATTTGGACTGAAAGGGTGTGTGTGTGTGTGTGTGTGTGTGTGTTGGAGGTATGCATGTGTATTAATCTGTGTTTACTATATGTATGTGTTTGCATGGATGATATATGGTTCCCACATTAATGGCAGCAAGTAAACTGTGTGTGTGTGTGTGTATCACAATCTAGTTCCATTAGTGTAGTGAAACCGCAGTACTGTGCGCCGTAGCGGGAGAACGGAGGAGTGTCCCCTGCTGTCACCGCCTGCTATATTTAGTCAGCGTGGACTGTTGGTCTGGACTTGGACACCTCTTATTAGGGCGAGCAAGCTTTCACGCATAGCAAGACCACAGAAAGAGAAAGAGAGAAGGTAAATACTTGGACTGACACAAACTTCTTACAATGTCTGAAAATATTGTACAAATGTGCATACATGCAGTAGAGAAAATTGGTATGTAATGCTCATGTATTTATATACAGATAGACTCTCATCTACAATTTTAACATTAATTAGTGATGATATTAGTTAAAAAACCAACAGTATAATTTTTTTGGGGATTTGGAGGAGCTTTATAATGTCAAAATTACATTTGTAATATATGTATTTATTTTTGTGTATGATATGGATGTGATGCTATGTGTTTAAATTTTAATTCATATAATATAAAGTCATTTGGATTTAATTTATATTTATTTTAAGAGTGAATGTAAAAAAACAACGAATTACGGGGATGGCCAAAAAACTGTAAGCTAAACACAGAGCTTATTAAGCTTACCCTTATCACAACAACAAAAAAAATGATACAGAAATAATAATAACAAATAGCCAAAGAAGTTTAATGTGTCATGCTAAACCACTCATTTACTCAAATATAATTCATTTTGTCTCAGTTGTCACACTGAGCACTGAAGTCCTATTAGGGAGACTTTATCTTAGACTTCATTACCCAAGCTGCAGGTCTAAACCTTATCTGACGCATTCTGATGATGTCAACACACTCACAAAACAAGCAGTACTGAGCCTGCTCAGGGGTTTTGCGGTATGAAATACACACAATTGGGAGCGAGCGGGGGTGTATATGTGAAGACGGGCTGTGCATGGAGAGTAGTGTTGACGCATAAGGACGTACAGTCAGAAAAGCTTGCAAAATGACATCCCTGGTACTGCTTTGTGATGAAATCCTCGGGCGTATTACATAGCTTAAACGTAGCGCTATGGAACGTAATTAGTTCAAATAGAATTAGTTGTTCACTCTGGCTATAGCCATGGGAAATGCGCTTCTAAAATTTCTAATTATCTGGCTCTGGCTTTAAAAGCAGCACCTCCGCATTGACTATCTGCAGCCGGTGAAATCTAGCTCACAGTAATGAGTTCGGAGGGGGAGGTTTAATTCCACACTCTCAGATGAGCGTAATGAGCCTCACCTACAGAAAAGCGGTCAGGGGTCTGATCAGGGAGGAGAGGGGAGGGCTAAAAAGGAATACCACAGATGTGTACTGCAAAATTTAGTGTTATCAAGTTATAAAGTAATTATGAATTACATATCAAAAGATGCACCAAATGCAGTTCAGATGGACATGCTTGCAGCTGTGTCTGGAGATGGAGAAATCAGACACTCTGTCTTAATCTCAGATGTTATTTAAACTTCCCTGAGATTAGCTGCAAAGAACATTCTCACCGTCTCAGCAAGGGGGATTGTGGGTGATGTAAGACACAGCACACACGATCCCCCATGATGCATTGCGCTTTAGGGCTGAGACCTCAGCTTGTCACAGTCAAGCATGCTGGGATGTTGCCAGGCAACGTGACGTCAACAAAGATATGTGTGTACGTCTGTCTGTGATTTCCCCAGGAATGAGTGACTGTGTGTATGTGAGTGAGAGAGTGTGTGTAGGGGGTTTTAGCAAAGGAACAAAAGGTCCTCTTTGACTGCCTTTCATTATTATGATTAAATCCTGCAAAAATTAAGCCCTGCTTGTATTAAATAAGAAAACAACAGCAATACATTTCTTCTAATGGAGGTATTGGATATAAGGTACATAGAGTCTATTTTCATAAGACTCATGTTTGTGTCAAAATTCATCTTTGTTACAGCTTGGATATATCTTTCAGGTGCACTTACAATAATTTTGATGGCACCTGATTAGGTATTTCATTTTTTAAAGTTATTATTTTCTAATTTACTCTTAGTGATATGGGTAAGACAGAACATATATATCCAGAATGTGTGTTCCCATTACTCAAGAAAAACCCACAGACATTCCACTGAAATATTTGATCCCCATGAAAATTGTTAACTGCAGTGCAGGTGTATTATCCAGAGTAACAGGGATAATTGGCAGTGTTTGACAACAAATATCTTTTAAAACACAGCTGTTATCACTTTTGTCTACTTGTTTAAACCTTAAAATACACCTCAATGTAAAAGATGTAATATCCACACAGTGATATTTACACACATAAACACACTAACTCCTACATGCTATATTGCCACTAGGGATGCGACGGTATTTATATTTAACCTCAATGTTATAGTGACCAAAATTATCACGGTTTCCGATTTTTAAAAGTGTGTTCCATATGCTCAGAAAGCACTGATAGGCCTAAACAAGCTGAAATAGTTTCAAAGAGTGTATTTTATATTACAAAAATATAGGCAATAGGTTGACTATTGAAAACTGGCTACTGAAACCCTGACCCGCTGTAGGATGTCCGGTAAGAACTTGAACCAGAGATGTCTGACTTTGAGATCCAGGAAGATTTATTTACAACTCAAACATGAAGTTAACATGTGAAGTTGGACGTGGTTCTGAAATATAAGCAAATAATAATGCACACTAAAAAGCATCCGACTTACTGTGAACATTATTTACCAAACTGAATGTTATAGCCACCAGCATATGACAAGAAACAATACCGAGAATTGCATTCATTTCTGTAATAATTAACACAAATGTAACATAGCAACATAGTAACATATGTAGAATAAGCCACATCTATTATAGCATAGTCACAACGTAACATGGGCTAAACTTCCACATCATAGCAAACACCTATTGAAGATAATGTGGCAGTAGAACCCATGACAGTTTAGCAAGCTACAGAATAGTTTTAACTTACGTTCTGGGCTACACGCATCACTTCAACAAAGAAAAGATAAGGAAAAAAGTCCGCTGCTACATTCTGTCTCCTTCTCCTGTCTGAGCGCAGTGCGCCTGCGCGGCATCTTCAGGAGCTTTGGATGAAGCTGGGAAGGATTAAACACAGGGTTCCCATACTGTGGTAATCCACCGCGATAATAGGGACATTTTAAATGAAAAGGGTAATTGTTACAGACAACATTTCCATTGTGGTTTACAGTTACACCGGTAATCGTTATATCACTAATTGACACATACACTTATAAAAAAAAAGCTTTTGCAGCAGAGGTTGAAAGCTAAGACCTTATAAAAATACCTCTTTTATAGTTCACAGAAACAATGTGACTGAACTGTTACCTAGGCCTGTCACGATAACAAATTTTGCTGGACAATAAATTGTCCCAGAAATTATTGCAATAATATTGTCATGGTCTCTCAGTCTTTGTTAACAAAAAATGCACTTGAATAAAAACAAAACCCAACCGAAAACAATAATCTTTTTGACGATACTAAAGGGCAGCATGTCTTTAGTAATGAAGCAAACTACACTGTCTGTGAGTTCATACCAATTTGCACTATCCTGTTTGTGCTGTCGGGAAGACGGAGACGGCCCACCTGTTGTAGTTTCTTTTCCCAGCTCAGAAAACTGCACCAGGTGATTGTGTTTTAGGTGCATTTGCTTGTTGTGTTGCCGTGTTTAGTTGCTACTGTTTTACAACAAATGCAACACACCGGCTCGCTCAGGTTAAGTGGTTCACCGCGGTCATTTGGTTTGAATCCAAAGTGCTCCCATACTGCAGCTGTCACATTTGGCTTTGAAATCAATTCCATCTTTTTTTTCTTTTTCTTTTTATTTCTCCAACTCTCAACTAGCGTTTTCTCCTCACGCGGCTCTTTTGCTGCACTCTGTGGTTGGCTACGTCAGGAGTCCCGCCTCCCCACACAGAGATCGTCCTGTGGACAAGTGACCCAAAGGGCTCACTCCTCTTCACGCTAAAGAACCGAGAGTGATCAAGCAAGCAAAGGGAAATTATCACGGCTGGAAAAATTATCAACCTCATTTATGCGATTAATTGATTTATTGACTAACGCAACAGGCCTATTGTAACTGTAATCTGGTTGTTTACAGTAGTTGAGTTATTGGTCTACATGAAAAGGTGCTCACTGTCTGTGTAACCCAGAGGCTAAATGTGACCCTTCAGTACAGGTTGAGTCATTGTTTCTGGGGGACGCTGTTTACCTGTTCAGGCCCTCAAGCTTAATGTCTGGAGCTCTTTCTGTCTCTTCAGTCACTTACATGCTTACACAGACGGGATACCTATGCACATGTTGACGTGATCATGCATGCACTCTCACGCTGGGATACATTCTTAACAGTGCAGTTCATTACCCATTCGGTACTCTTCTCATGGCCTCCTTTCCTTGATCAAGAAAAATAAGGCAAGCACAGACATCAATCTTACTGTTGACGTCTCAGAGAGAAAAACAAAACACAAACCGACGAGCCTCCAGCAAATAAGCCAAGAACTTGCATTAGGTGTAGTTAGTGTCATGCTGTGTCTGTGTGCATGTCTGTGAGATACAGAGAGAGACAGTGTGTCACGAAGTGTTAGAGACAGAGTGTGCATGTAAAAGAGCGTAAGAGACTATGTGTGTGTGCGTGGAGTGATGGGAACCAGAACAAACACATCAGCAGAAGCTAAAAAAATAAGAAGAGGGGGAAGTAGAAGAGAGACGTGGCCACATAAAAAAGTGTCTGTTTGGGAAGTGGAAGAAGTTGAAAGCTAAATGAAAAGAAAAAAACAAGAAGAAGTAAAATTGCCGCCAATTCTTAGCGTAATTTCCTGTGATTTAAAATGGGCTGACGGAAAGGGAAACTGACGTAAACAGTAGTGTTTGATGTAAAAAGAGGGGAGGGTTGATGGAGTTGGAGACAGAGCAGGAGGAAAAAAAGATATCCTGGAAAATGAAAGAGAGAGAGAAATCGTGTTAGAATAGAAAGAATAGAAGTGGGGGGGTGGGGGTTAATGTGTCAAGGAGTCAGGCAGAAACCATTACCAGTGTTGGCTGTTTGTTCCTCACACACTGGGCCAACTTAATAGAAGCCAACCATTTAAAGTCAAGTGGAAATGTGGCTGACCCGCTGCCTGGATGGTCCATACAAACCCCAACACCCCTTCCCACGCCTGCTGTCCGTCATGCCTTTCTTTACCTTCTTTCAAGTCAAACTATTTTCAAAGGTTATTTTCAGGAATCATCATATAATATATCTGTATTCTTTTAAAAGTCTGTATTCCAATCAACATGGCAAGCTGTGTACATTCCTAAAAAAAATCTCTTGTCCTTTTGTTTTCATTCACTTGATGTGTTTAATTTTTGCAATACAACAACATGTTTTACAGTGGTTTTAAAAAAAGCTTATACCACTGAATTAAAAATCGGTGTCATGCAACTCTCAACTATGCAATTTATTGCTTTTTTGAAAACGGTTCTAGACATTTAATAGTTATTATTAAACCTTAACTGTAAAAATGTCATTTACAGTACGTTCATAATTTTTGGCATTCTGATGTGTTTTTATAAGACAATCTTAGGATTTCTTTCTTCATGTCACCTTTTTTCAGTTTCAGCTTCTTTTTTTTCAACTTTTTCTTTTCTTTCCTTTTTTTTTTTTTTTTTTTACATAGAACCGGGCTGGTCAAAGTTAACTTTTAGTCTCGGTTTGCAGACCTTTCTCCACAGTGCTGCGGAGGTGGGTCTTGCTAGTCCACACAGAATTCCGGGATGGGAGAAAAAGCAGCTCTGGTTTATTGGCTTTTCTTTAAACCATTCACAATCCTCTTGGATGGGGGCTAGGCACTGGACACAAATAGGGGAGGAACTTGTTTTGGTGGAACATGTGTACGTTCAAAAGTTGTTTTAGTTGTGGAACAGAAAACTCAGATTTGACAGATTGAACTAGCTGTCTGGCTTTACACTGCAGAGATCTACTGAGCAGTTTACCATAGTCCTCCTAAATTGACAGGTGTTTAGAATGCTACCTCCAAGAAAGCGGATGGTGTGTGACGTCCGGCCTAACATGACGGACATCTGGTGGAATTTCCGTCCGCACCTGACCATTCCCGGAAGTGGAACGTCGTTGATATCGACTAAAGTTAACTTAACTGACGCTATGCAGAGGTCTGCAGGGCCTTTTTCATATAAGACAAATGATTTCAACATTCCACCCTAAGAGAATCACAGGTGTAAATATTCAAATAAATGATGGCTTACCATTGCCAGAAAAATAGGAATTGGACTTTTAAGTTTCTATCAAAACAAAAGAAAAACCTTGTCTGTCCAAACATCATCTTGTGGACTATCGACTTCAGGGAGTTAGATGGGTAATTTACGACATTGATTGTGCCTAGATGGGGGTGTTCCTCACCAGTGGGGAGCGCGAGGGCCACTTGGAAGCACTTAGGGGCCCCGGGTGCTGGGGTTGTCTCTGGGGTTAATGCAGCCAGCGCTGCTGGCTCTGACTGATGGCTGGGAAGCCCCTATAAATCAGCCGCTCTGCCAGGAAAGATGGAGGGAGAGGGGGGGTGGGGGTACAAAGGGGACCACTCCAGCCTCGTCACGCCCCTCCCTTTCAGGAGGCTCGCTGTTCAAAGTACACATCTCAACTATCCAGATACACACCCACACAACACACTCTTTCTTTCTTTTATCTCCTCCACAACTCCGGACCTGCACTCCATGCCAGCCCATGGGACCCTGGGCATTTTCACCTCACAATTAAAAAAGACATTAAGAGAGATGGGGGGTAAAGGGGGAGGAGGGAGAGAGAGAGAGAAGGATTGAAAGAAAAAAGGACAACGCTATGGAAAGGCTGATTAATTAAGGGTTCCTCTCTGGCTATAGAATAGATGAAGTTTCAGGATCAATTAATTAGCAAACTGGCCTACGCATGTCAATGGCTCTAATAGCCTGCTCTCATTTGTAACTTTTATTACCCCGCTGCTGTGGAGTGGCTCTCAGCCAATCAGACGCCACGTGGACGATGCCATTAACTGGAAAGTGGGGAGAAAACCCCTCCCCTTTCACATACCAGTTAAAGCGACACTATCAATTATATCAATGTAAAGTTTGTATATGCTAGATCTAACATAAAGGAAGATAGCAAAACACAGACTTGGGCATGCATTAGTAAATTCTGTGAGCACTCAGGAGGACTAGTATGATATTCACGTAATTGTGATTGTGATAACGAAATTGTGATTATGTACAGTATATAGTAGGATATCACACAGTGGATTATACTTTTTTGAGCCATTATTAAAATTACAAACCCAGCTGTCATTTTCCTGATTATTGTATGAGCCGCAAAGTCCATCATTCTTGCACAGGCAGGTGAAGTGATGTTGGAATTTGATATCATTTAGTGTTGAATGCAGGCTATCGGTGTAAAACGTCACAAACTGAGTGTTTTTGAAAGAACCAGGCTCGGCACGCTCTGTGTCTGCTCTATATGTGCCTATTGATAAGATAAAAGAGCAGAGAGATGAGAGTGGAGCGAAACGGAGGGAGTGAGAAAGAGAGAAAACAAAGGGACGCTTTACGTCTTTGCCGAGTTACTAGGGGATTAGTTAATGCTCTAATTGGCTCACCGAGAATTCCTCTCAGTTTTCTTTCAGATTAGAGATAGAATTTTTTAACACAGGTCAAGTCTACTCTGGTATCTCTGTTTCTGGGCTTCATTTGTGAAGCGGAGAAATCAAGAGAAATGGGACATGCCATCAACATTTGAAAACAGATCTGAGAAGGCATAGATTGGCATGATTAAGCTGGAACCACGATTCAGCCCCTGTGCATCGCTCACACCCAGCCATTTGGTGGAAGATGGGTATGAGATGAGAAGATGAAGATAGAGCCAAGTTAAATAGACTTCAAAGTACATCTAACACACTGTATTGATAAGTCACTATACATTTTGAGCGGACCCCACTTTTGCTTCACCTTTTAAGATTAGTGCTAAAGTCAAAAATCAAAGTCAATAAATACAGTCTCATCAAACAATTGAGTTATTTAGATTAAATACTGTAAACCTGTTAAAGTATTTTAAATTCCATTATACCATCTCAAGAGAATCATAGTAGATAATCATAGTAGATCAATATTAAACAAACATCGTGAACACTCTTGGGAGGTTAAGTTGCATTCAGATTTCCACTGTTTTTCTTCACAGCTACCTCAGAAATAAGACAGAAAGTGTTGAATGTTAAAAACATCGTCATCATCATATGCGCAGGCCAATACAGTTTATAGATCTTATGGGACAATATGGAAACTTCGTGCTGTTTGTGCTGATATGTTTTGTTTAGTGATTGTAAAGTATGTCGCATCCATAAATTCCTATCAAGCGGGTTGACATGACTGTTAATTCATATTAGTTAATTAAACACCCAGTTGCCAGTTTATTATGTACACTTAGTTAAAACTAGAGGTGTTGATTCAACTTTATGGTCATTTTGGAGGCTGCATTTTGTGGTGCTGTTGAATTGTACTGCGTTACACAGGGATGTGTTTCTCTTATTTTGCCTACCCTCACTCGTATAACTGGGCTGGACAAAATAATAGAAATCCCTCTCAGTGCAATGCAATACAGTTATAATGACCATACAATTGAATCAACACCCCGTAACAGTTTGAAGAAAAGCTGAAACTGACGGGCTGACACTTCCAAAGTGTCATAGACAAACATAGGCCCATACCTGCCTGTAACCCTCTAACCCCGTCATCCTCACATCCCAACCAACTGATTCATCTCTAACACACAGCACAGTATCCCCACTGATCTGAAGGAACTCGACAATCTGTGGTGTCACTGTCATTTAACACAGCGGCACCTCCGAGCGTCCGCATCCAAGAAAGACAGCCTCGCAGCAGGGGATGTCAAATACCAGTATTATCTCCTGCGCTGATGTCGACCGCTAATGGTGTACAAGCATGTTTCAACTAGAAGCTCCCTTCCCACCTCTCCCTTCCTCCCTCCATCTCTCCTCCCTGTTCAGATCTAATTGACATGACTCCTACACAAGTTCCAGCCTGTCATCACCGCGAGCGGTGAAAAACGCTGCTGTGTGCCGAAATGATTGCGCTGAAAGTAGTTTTTTTTTTTTTTTTTGCTGAATTGTGATGTTTACTGTACATGTGTCGTGGGCCTTCTTTCCTTCTTCTCTTCTTTGTAATTTAATGATGATTATTTTCTATCTGTCAAGACAGAATTTAGTTTGCGTTAGATCTAGCATTAGGTAGCCTTCTCCGCACTAAATAAAAACATTGAGAAATTGTGTCAAGATACATTTCAAGGGATTAATGATCTATTTACTCTGGTCTCATATTCTCTCTTTGGGAAAGCCTGCTATAACTCCTTCAGTATCAGCATCTGCACCCTCTCTCCCTTACTCATTCAGATCCATTTTGACACGCACGCACGCACGCACGCACGCACGCACGCACGCACGCACGCACGCACGCACGCACGCACGCACCCCCCCCAAGGAATCACATTTGTTTTGTTTTTTTTCTCCTTTCTCAATTTCCCCTGTCTCTTCTGTCTTTCTTGGCCACAGATTGGGGTCAGGAGTTTAGTAGGGGAAAAACATTTGGAGCCGGTGGCACTGGGCCCAGAGCCTCTCGCAAAAAAAAGAAATCGCTGTTCACACACACATTACAGAGAGCATTAAGCTGCCCTGCTCTGCCTCTCCAAATGTCTCCATTACGGCTATGCTTGGAACAACACAGGCAGTGCTAGCCGTAGTCAGCCATCAATTGATGTGAGCAGAAACAGGGAATTAGAGAGAGAGAAAAATAAAGAAAGACAGACAGGGGGCAGAGAGCAACGTTTGGCAGTCTTCAGAAAAGGATCCAAGATGAAAATGTAGAAAAACAGTCGATAGCTACACTATCTGCACGCTCTCACTCGCCGTTAGTGCAATGTTGATGTTATCACCAGCGATAAGTCACAATCTTTGAATAGACGGGCTTGTGTTTTCATTTGGGAATAAAAAAAAATCCTGCACGGTATATAAAGTGTGCCTTATTTCATACAAACAAAATACCAGCAAATCAATCTGCAGCTTTGTTTTTCTTTGTTGCCTGAGTGTGACAGTGCTTCTTTGTTTTTATATTTAGTCCTGATGCGTCTAGGTTCAGGTTACTGGCTCGTCATTATGGAGAGTCCTCCTGTATATTACTCTTCCTGACCCTCACTTTTTCTCCCAGTCCTTGAAGGGCATCTCATCCCCCTGAGGTGTCAAGGGCCTGCCGATGTATGAGGAGAGGGAAGAGCCGGAGAAAGAGATGTAGAGAGCAACAGAGTGTGCCGTCACCTTGGGAGGGGGGGGGGGGTGAGGTTGGCGGGGTAGAGATGCAAGGATGATGAAGAGTTTGGTGATGCGTCCCCTCTTCTTTCCCTTAAATTTAATTATGAACCTGTTGATGCTGATCTGTCCCTCCAAAGTCTCACATTTTATTAAGGGACTCTCCTTTGCCTGCAATTCACGAATCAAGAATGTTGTTTTCATCTTATGTCTGTATACAAGAGATGAGTGCATGTGGTATTGTCTGTGAGCGGCTAATCTCATCACTACACGGTGCTACAGAAGCTGGTTGATTTGTTTTGGTCCTGAATGTAATGATAACGTCTTGTTGGCTGTGCTGTGAGCTCAGCTCAGATGTGAAGTAACGAATGTGTTTCTTTAGACCTTTGTATGTTACAAAAATGAGAAGAGTTGACATTCATACCGCCAGTGGCTGACTTGCGCCCTGCGTTTTGAGACTGGAACCAATGTAGCCACTGTATTGATGTCATTAATACATTTGAGTTGCTCCAAAGTGTGTGCAGGGTTCTTAGCAATGATCCGATTGTTCCAACATACACTCAATTAGATAGCTTATTTATAATTTATAACTTATAGTATTAACCCATATAATGCTATTTTAAATGAGCAGTTGTCTGGCAGTTATATGTGCTTGTATTAATCTTCATATTCCACAAATTGGCCTCTTCCTGCCCCTCAAGCACCTTACTTAAGTATTTTGTGACCATTGTTGAAGGAGACTTATTTGCCATTTGCACAAAATGCTGAAGAAAAATGGCTGCCTTGGGACAAACACACTTAATGTGCTTAACACCTAAACAACAGTTGTACGATTAAGTCCAAGTAAGCTTGGTGCCAAGTTACTTAATGAAACTTGTATGTAACAAGTTTCGTTAAGTATTATATATTATATATAACTTATATATAACAATGTCAGTTTGAATCAATGACGTTTGGCTTTTAGTGGAATGTATGCTAATTTAAAAGCAGCTATAGGGTACTAAAGCATTCATCAGTTTCTGCACAGGATATTAATATAATATAGTGCTAACAGTGTATTCTATCATTACTTTTCATCAGCATGCCCTACCATCACTGCAGGGTTGGACTATTTGTTATTGTTATTATTATTAAGTGCCTGTTTAGTCATTACCATCTGTATAGATCAAGGGTGTGAAACAGCAATGTGTTTTCCTTGGCCAGCCTAAGACACCAGTGACATCTGAGCTGTGTAATTAAATATACTCAAACATGTCAGTATGCATACTGGGGGGGGGGGTATTTACTGGTACCACTATTCAATTCAAATACGATTATCCTGTCAACAATTCAAATCGATTTCATTCGATATCACAATGCATCACGATGCGTCACCTTTTCAATATTAATATATATTACTATACATGGTTTCCATCAACAAATTCAAGCAGTCACATATGAACTGCCCTTTTATTGTGTGTCCTCCTGAAAAAGACACTTCCTGAATGTAGCGGAGGCTGAACACAGCAGACAACAGACAAAAGCCAAAAATAACAAAAGGCAGCGACCTGGAAATCAACAAGCAACATCAGAAGGCAATAATTGATTATGGTCTGTCTATTATGCATTGATGCAAAATCGTCCACGTCCTAATCACGATGAATTGATGCAATGATTAATTTTGGCACCACTAATACATACCAACTCAGCTTTAATTTTGAGTTTGCTGTTAATGGGCAGAAAATAAATTGATAAATAAATCTTTGGAAAAACCTTTTTGCTTTCTCTTTGTCACCTTTAAATGACAGTGCCATTACAAAATTATAGTTTGATTGAAGTCTGACAGCAGTCGTCTTGTACTGTTTCATCTCAACTCAAACAAAAATGTTAAATTCCAGTATGTACATTTTTATAAAATATAGATTTGTAACTGCTAAAACAGTACTATGAAAACTAGTGAAGGGAAATAAGGTCTTGGATAGTACTGGATACTCAGGATGAATTATGGGTTTGGGACACAGAACAGGCAGTTTAGCTGATTAGCACCTTTCTTGTGGGAGACAGTGAATTCACCCGGTGCAATAACACCTTATGAGTCCCATATTACATAACGATCTTTATTAGGAATTGACCGATGGTGGTTTTTCAAGGCCAATACCAATCCTGATTATTAGTAGTTGAAGATGAATGAAACCGATAACCGATATTTAAAACTGATATGCACGTAGGGAAAATTAAAATCAAGTCTGAATGAGAATCTTTAAGTCACAAGTAGGATTTTGGAATGTTACAAACAACAGCACCAAACATTGTTTAAATGTTTGAAGCAATTATTTCATAATTTAGAAGCTTTCAACTTAATTCACAGTAGAAGATAGTCGGATAGTGTTTTGGGTGGGACATTAAGTCAGACCCAGTGGTGAGTGAAACCGAAGCAGAGGGACAGGCACAGAGCTGTAGCGGAGCCAAAGTGGAGCACTTTTTTATTAATTAAGAATCTGTTATCAGACAAATAAAACCAGATACAGATAATCTGCAATCTGCCAAAAAAAAAAAAGCCCCGATAACCGTCCAAGGTCGATAAATGGTCTATCCTTAATCTTTATAGTATACTGTTTGATTGCTATTGTTAAATATATACGCCAACAAGAATGATACAATACATGCACTCTCAGATGTCAATCAAGCTGTGACTTAATCAAAGCCAACGGTTGGCAAATATTTTTAGATTTATTGTTTTTTTTTATTGAGAGCTTTCTTGAGCCAACTCACCACCTTCTCTCATTTGTTAAAATCTTTTGCAGCTGTATCGCCTCCTTTTCCTTTCTCTTTTGCATTGTGGGACAGTAGTGTGGATCAACACTCAAAAAATAAAAGACAAACTAAATTTAAATTGAGTGTTATTTTAGTGTTCAGACTTGATTTTTAACGTATACTCAGAACTCAGACTACTGGTGCTCGTTAATGGTAATTAACGAAAACATTTACCTGGTGGTTTTGGTGCCAGTCTGAGCAGTGGGATCTATATTATCTACCTGTCTCATCCTGCCTCTGCCATACGTTCCTCAAATTATGTGAGTGAAAGAACTTGGACCCGTTTTCATCATTAATATGTCACATTATCCCCATCCCTCCTCTTCTTCCTTCCTCTGCTTCTCTTTTACACTTGTCGTTGTCGCCTCTTTCTCGCCACATATCTCTCTGTCTGTATCACGTCTTTATCTGTCTCTCTCTGTCTTTATCATGTGAAACATTGCTTTATCCATCCCTTTAAGTATCTTCGTCTGTAACACCCCTCCTTTGTCTCCCCTCTGCCTATCTCTCTATCTCTGCCTCTCTAAACATTTTCCTTTGCTACCGTCTGTGGAGATCTTTACATGTCTGTATCACATTTCTGTTGCTTCTCTTTTCTATTTTTACCCTTTGTCAGCTTATATAGCTCTTTATTACTTGCAACCCTTTCTCTCTTTCTGTTTTTTTTTTTATTTCAAGCTGGCACTTCTGTAGTCTGTGGTGGCGTACTAGTATGATAGCATGATAATGCTGATGCAGTGCCTGTGTGTGCCTGTCAGGCCTGTCAGTGTGTGTATGTGTGAGTGAGTGTGTAGGGGTTAGGGTCGGGGTGGTGGCTCTGCTTAGCTCTATGGTTGGCTGAGCCCATCTGTCACTCAAAATGGGCGACCTGTGGTCCCGGTTGCCAGCCAGCCGTATCACCACTTCAACAGAATTATGAAAATTCCTGTCTATTGCTCATTGGCCCAATTGAATTACATGCAGTGCCTTGTTCCATGCAAGGATTTTAAACGGCTGATTTGATGGCACACACACATGTGCACACACACACACCACTGCCATGGATGAGGGTTAGCATGGCTATTTATTCCCCTACGTTTTCAGAGCAGGGAGATATTGTCTGGTTTTGCGTATGAATCTTGTTTTGATAGATTTTTGATTGAGTTCTTCTCAGTTTGTGCCTTTGTATCTTAATATGCCGCCAAGGCTTTTGTTTTTATCACACTATTTCTGCAGTTTATGGTGAATTATTTGCTTCACAGGACGTCTATTCTGCGTCATTTCTCCCTACAGCACTTCACATCTGTTGTCATTTCATTACAGATTTATTTGACACTGTGTGGCTGGCAAGGCACTCTGGATAAATCACATTGTTATTGTGTCTGCTTCCACACACCTGAGTGGAAGGAAATGCAGAAAATGGTCTTATTTTCTACTTCCTGCCGTTATCATTATTGGTATAAGCAACAAAACAGCCAGTGTGTTTATCGGTAAGCATGTTTTCAGTCAAAGAGAATCAGGTTTCAGTGAGCTTGTGTGGGCTCAGTAGGTACAGTACATGTATACAGTCTCTCCCAGCAATCAAACAGAAGCTGCATTTGAATGACTCTTTCTTCCCTCCCAAAGCCACTGTGACAGGTTGCTACTTGTTAGACCTCTGCTGGCTGTCTCTGTTCCTATTTGACTGACTGACTGGTGGTATTATGATTGTCTCTTCTGCTTGCTGACCTAATTGTCTGTCTAGCTGCTTGAATATCTGTCAGTATCAGTTTCTGAAAACACTGAAAAAGGACATTTTTCAAAGGTCCCCTGTAAAGGTTTTTCTATATATAAGTAGTAGCAGGCATCTTGAAAAGGGGTCATATGTCAACAATGAGGAGAAACGTTAAACCATAGTTCAGGGTTTGCATTTACAGTATCCACCTTAGGCCTAGATAACAATTTCTCCATGTCAAGTGTTTAAACAAGCAATCAGTAACATTCTGCAGACGTGAGTGCTGTAGACATCTGCTGCTGTGGAGGAAGGAGACCTATCTATGTATAGGAAGACCAAACAAGTTGCCAGATTGGTTGCCAGCCACACAAGCCACTTACTTTTTCATAGACTTTTTTCACAGCAGACATTTTGACTTGTCATAGCAGGAATTGCACAGATGTCACAGCACTAATTACATTACATTAGGGCTCTGTTCCATTTAAAGATCCCAGTAAGCCATGCTACTTAGTTAGTCCCCGGAACTGGAAAAAACTAAATGTTATATGCTGCCATTGTTAACGTTATTAAAGAGAGATGTGCTTTCCGTGCTATCACATGGCAAACAGTCTACTTTAAAAATAGTTCTATTGAAATCATTTAAAGAAATCAATCAATTGATCAGAACATGTTTACCCATCCAGTCAGTCCCCTCAGGGCACTTTATTTTTATTTTCTTATGTATCTCAAACAACATCAACACTGTAATAAAATAAAAATAAAAAACTTTATCTTGATGTAAAGCAAAGAAAGACATCAGACTTAACATTGGTGTGTTCAAGCTTTCTCTTCCCAGGTATATTTTTTACATATAAAATCTCAGCAGCGCAAACCGGCAATTTTAAAGACAAGAGAAACAAGTGTAGTTTATTATTTATTCATTGGCTTTCCATGCTTTACGACAAGGTTTTTTATAGCACCAAGAGGAGGTATTTGGAGGTACAAACCTAAAGAGCCGTTCTCCGTTGACCCCTTTTTGTTAGTTATGTCTTTCTCTCTGCCTACATCTATCCATCTATTCCTCTGTCTATCTGTCACCTTCTGCCCATATCTGTCTGTCTGCCTGTCATTGTGTTTGTCTAAGAAAGGAACCCACCCACGGTTGTCTGGTCTTGATCTCCATGGCGACCTAATCCTCGCCAATCCCAGAACAGTAGTGTTCCAGTTGAGACCCACTGTGTGTTACGCCAGCCTGTCATCAGTGATCACAGGATAGAGTTGCTTCTGTTTTATCAGGGTGGCTTTGATCCACATCTAATGACGTGTGTGTGTGTGTGTGTGTGTGTGTGTGTGTGTGTGTGTGTGTGTGTGTGTGTGAGAGAGAGAAAGCAATTGTTTGTCTTTCTTAAGTTAACAAATCCCCACATACTATACAGACAACTTGAATTTATGTGTATTTATTTGAGTACATTTGTATGAGTGTGCGTGTGTGTGCGTGCGTGTGTGTGTGTGTGTGTGTGTGCGTGCGTGCGTGCGCGTGTGTGTGTGTGTGTGTGTGTGTGTGTGTGTGTGTGTGTGTGTGTGTGTGTCTGTAGTAATGAATCCAGTGGTGCTGTTGGCATGAGCAAGGCCATGCTATTAACCTCTCTGCCAGCAAGACTGATCTCACCCTGTCTGTCTGTCTCATTCGCCTAATGACACTCTCACGCTCTGAGGACACACGCACACACACACACACACACACACACGCACACACACACACACACACGCAGACCTGTCCTTTCTAATCAAATTTCTATTGAAGTGAAAAGTATTCTACATTGTCCAATCATCTATATTCAGAGAGTCAAAAAACCTTTGCTAGCATAGAGGGAAGATTTCTTTTTTAACACCCACTCAAAGGAAGTTACTCTTCAAAACTATTTCAAATGTATTAATCTCCACTTGTCCTTTGCAGCGGGATCAGATTTCCTATTATTTTACACCAGCCACCATTTTCAACAGGGCTTTTATGACTGGGTTTTCACACTCGTAACAGTCACTGTAAAACTACAATTTTGGATATGCGCTCTCTACTTTTGATCCGACAAGACCAAAGTGTAATATTTCTGTCATGTCGGAGTCCCCTGTAATACCATCATTCAATTGAGATATAAATCACTCTAGGAGTCGGGCAAACTCTCGAGATGGACTTTGAGCTTTGCACACAGCCCAAATTATAGCTTGTGTGCTTGTTTATTGAATTTATGGCAGCACTTTTGGTCGTTGCCAAATAAAAAAGCAACATGACATGGTGGGGAAAGAATATGACATGAAAAGTGGTGTCAAACTGCTTGTGTGCTAGTAAATGTTGTTTTAATAGAATTACATGTTGCTTAATAGTGTACTTGACTTTTGTGTGTGCGCGCATACGTGTCCCTGTGAATGAGAAAACCCCAGCCCCCATTGGAAATCCGTAGAGGAGTGAGGAGCACCTGGCGCTGTCTGTAGTCATAACAAACGACAAGAAGGGATTTAGGCTACATTTGTATTGGTGCCAGCTTGTTACATGCACTCCCTGTTCACATTCTCTCTCTCACTGTATAACCACCGTGTAATGCCGCATTGGCACTCGGCGTGGCTTGCCCTCGCAAGTTAGTTATTTAACTGCACCACTCTGGAATGCCTCGGCTCATCCATGTGTCCCTCATTAGGGTTACGGCCTGGGACGGGCCAGCAGTAATATCCAACACACCTCATCCCATCTGTGAGCTGACCAAGACTGAGATAATGTGGACAGGAGGATGCATTTGGCAAGCCGGAGGCCATAAAGTTAGAGGTTTCTGCAGTGAGAGTTCATTGCTCTCGAGAGACGAGTGTCAGCCCGGTCTGAGCTAAATTAAAGGTGTTAACCGAGGGACAATCAGATGAATTGGGAAATGGGTTAAGGCCAGTTTGTGTAGGCCCACGTCGGTTGTCTTTATTTTTCTCTCATTCCATGAGAATTGTAGGTTAGAAGATTCTTCTACTTTCATGTGATTGACTGTTAAGTACATCACGCGACACCTGCTGTGATGCCTACTCAATGCACATGACCACTTCTTTTTTTACTTTTTAGCTTTTTCCCTTTCCTTTATTGTGTTAAATATTTTTTGTGATTGTAATACCCCATAGTGACTTACCATTTCCAGCAGAAAACACAGTTCACAAACTGCTCCAAACAGCTTTATTTTAATCTAGCCTTTACTTCCGTGAAGAACGTGTGTTACAAAGTGACACACGTTATAATGTTCACCTAGCTGCTGCATGGCACGTAGGGCTGAGCAATTAATTGCATTTGCAATAATATCACGATTTGTTAAAACGCAATTTCCTAATCGCGAAGGCTGCAATTTGGTCACGTGACTCGCAAGAGCAAATAAGTCTGCACTCCGCAGAGAAAGCATCAACGTGGCATGCTAACGCTATGCTTTACCCTGAGCAGATTACTGTCATTCAAAATACTCTTGAGTTGTAGTTTAAAATGTTTACAGCCATTTTAATCAAATGAAGGGTTTTATTCGGGCTTGAGTCCATACATGCAGTCCGTGGACACAGGCACGGAGAACTGAAAGCTTAGTTAGCAATGATTAGCGGTTAGCTCTGGTTATCTAGCTCCGTTATAAAGATGCGGATCTTCATAAATGTGCAGTACAACAAATATGGTGTTTTTAAAAAATAAAACCATGTAAACCTTATCTGATGTAACCTCTAAATGCAATTATGAACCTGAAATATTTACCTGAAATATATGCAGCAACTTTAAAGTTAAAGGGGCGTTATGCAGTTTTTGCCATTTCTGCGCGGTTTTCTAACTTTTTGCTCGCAGGTTTTTCTATAGAGCTCCCCCTACAGCTTGGGAATAGATATTTGGCAGCTCCTATGTTTGATTGTGTCTGATTCCTTTCTCGATCAGTCTGCCGTTTCCTCTTTCTATGTTCCTCCGACAATGCTTTCCTAGCTTCTGCTTCTTTTTGCCGGCTCAGCCATGACAATAGCGTGGAAAAACTCCATCGCTACCTTGTTAGCTGGTTCCTAAATGGGCGTATGTGCGCTGTGCCGTGAAATAATTTGTTACATCGCGAGACCTGATATCACGCAATCTTTCCCGATGCTACTCGCCCGCCCAAAGGTGCAAGGGTGGTTTTTCTGCTCACAGGCGCTAGGGGGCAGGACAACCACCATTCAACCTGAAAAAAGTCATTTAACAATTCCAATGACTCCAAAGCTGTTTAGTTAAGGTAAATAAAGCTAAACAAACTGCATAGTTCCCCTTTAAAGTTTTGCTTTAACCTCAGCCAAAACCTTAATATATCCCATCTAACTGTTTGTGATTAATCATTTCAGCATGTGGCTCCATATGGCCAGCAGGGGATGGGGGGCTACAGCCAGCAGCAGCAGGCAGGGCAGCAGGGAAACCCTCCGTACTTCAGCCCCTCTCAGCAGACCCCTCCAGGTCCGACCCAGAGCCCCTACCTGCAGCCTCGACCACCACCACAACAGGTACACACACACACACACACACTGACACACACACAAAGTACAGTACATGCCATGAGAATGAATGCAAATGATTACCATAACTCAATACATTATATATATTTACATATGAATAAATATATCCGTTACACATAGATGTGCAGCGTATCAGATGTAGCTGATGAAATATCAGCAGGAAAGGTATTTCAGCCAACTCTTTTTTTTTATATATATTTTTGTATTTTAATATTTAAGTGGTGCTGAGATGTGTACGTATGCATGCGTGTATGTGCAAGATAATAGGGTGTGTCAGTTGTCCTACGTGCCCGGTGTATTGGTTTCATTATTAACAAACATTATTCATGAGAGGTATTTAGCATAAACTTTTAAATGTATAAACACATATTGTACATTTGCTGTGCACACAAACACGCCTGTGCAAAAAGAATCCTCAGTACAACAAAAGGCCTGTTGCACAGATTTGGAATAAGACTTGTCTTGCCAAGTTTCAGCATGATGTTCTGTTGAAGTTTTCCGTTGGGAGGCTGGGTTCAAGCAGTTGTTGTTGAGTTGAGTGAAGGCTGCCCATGTGTTTTCCATCCACTCTGCAGCCAGAGGGATCTATCAGCCTGCGTGGAGTGACTCTGGCTAACAGCAGTGCCCTAGATCAGAACAAAACAGAACAAAACTGAGCCGGAGAAAAAAACAATACAAGACGGGAGAGATTACAACAGAAATGAAAAGGAAAGGAATGATCAGACAGAACAGGGAGGGAAAGGAGAAGACAGGATGAAGCAGAACAGGAAAGATGAGTGAAGTAGGAATGCCCCGAGCCATTCTGCAAGATCAGCATCAGGGCTGATAAAGGCATGTTTTAACTCATTGATATTGGCTATATTAGTCCATATCCAATCTTTGTTTGTTTTTTAATTTAAAACAGCAAGTTTGTGATTTCAATACTGAGGAGTATGTATTTACATGAAAAATTCAAATTTTGCTTTCATATCAATACATCAACAATTCAACATTTTAAAAGTTCTTATCTGTACTTTAACCTCAAATACTTACTTTACTTAAAGTAAAAATTGTAGGTAAGGCTTGAAGTGGACCTTGAAGGAGAGGGATTTTGTATGTTTATACACACGGATGATTTGTACCTCTTCCACTATAGAGAAGAATGATCACCGAAAAAAGCCAGCAGTTTTGATAATGATATCCAGACTTACAGGTCATCTCTACAGGACAGATACCAGATACCACATCATTTAGCCCCCCCAAATAAAACTTTAAAGTAGTTTGTTTATGTTCTTTTTTCGCTGTAAAGAAAGTTGTACAGCGTTGATTCTCTGTATGTCTCTGTTCATGTTTTACAAAGGCGAAGCCTGAGCCAGGCCATACAACAATGATAGCGATCTAATCACATCCATGCAAGGTTACTAGTACACAGCTGTTAAAAAATAATGTGTGCGTAAAATGGCCCTGGTAACACACTAGTATTGGGTCGGTACTTAGTATTGGCCGCAAGTTAAGGTATTGAAATCAGTACCGGGGAAGGAAAAGATGCTATTTTAACACCCCTAGACAGAACAAGAAAGAGGTGTATAAAATACATAAAAACATAGCGTAGATCAGGATATTCACAGAAAGGTGCTATGCAGAACCTTTCCCTTTGCAAGTATTTTTATTTTCTAGAATTTAAAGGCATGTAACAGCAGAGGACAACATGGACAGCACTATTATTATTTTTTGAAAGGATCCCTTTTTTGTCCTAGACACCGTATTGTGGCATTAGTAGTTCACAAATGTGAATAGACCTATTTAGCTTCTGCACTAGTTGATGCCATTTGGCAGTGATTTAATTGTATCTGTCTAGGTAGTTATATTGTGATTTACTGAGATTTAGTTAAACCTTCCTTTAGACAGCCTTGCATATTGAGCACACCAAGACAAATAGCCAAGCAAAAAGCCATTGTGAACACAAAAGCCGGTTGTCAAAAAAAGAAGTCGTTAGTCTCAGGATAGTAATTTTCATACTGAGTGAACACTTGAGCCAGCATGCCTTTTGTCTTGCAGTGAAAAAAAGCACTTACTCTTGTTTCCTCACACAAACCGTGCACCCTACTGAACAAACATTATTCACCCTAACTAGGAAAGGCTGAGATCCGTGGCCAGGTTGACATTTTGTGACAGTAATGGTGTGTTTTCATCATCGCTGATGATGTGGCGGCAATTGACCCTCGCTGACATTTACACACCAGGTAGTCCTGACCAAGCACTCTGATTGGCCAAGCCCTGTTTCACCTGTGCTGCTAGGTCCCATATTGGTTGCTATGCCAACTGCTGGGGTGACCATGGAGCTGGTTTCCCTTTGGTTTTCTTTGTTAAGCCTGCACGCCACTTTGGGAAAATGTTTCAATCAGCACACAGGGTTGTTATCACTGCATAAAAGCAGCAATACCTCCAGCATCCACTGCATCAATGTTGCTTCCCGCTGTCTTTACCTTTAATCAAGAAACCATTTCTATGTGTTAAAGCTATATAGAATTTAATGTCACTGCAACACAGCAGGCAATGTGCCGACACCTCCTGATTTATGTCTACTCGCCATCAAACTGTAGACCAACTAAATCCACTATTTCTCCTGACTAATAAGCTCCCAGCTCCCATACTTTTACATTGACATTTCTTTTATACATTTTGGCTTGATGTGGGAAGTGAGCTTTCACAAGAAACCCAGCTATTAATGGACAAGTACAGTAAAAGGACAATCGTTCCAACTAGTAGTCCAATCCATCTGAAACTTAACAGGGTACATGTACAGACTGGGAACATGTAAATGCAAACGTAAAGTTGTAATAGCCTAGATTCCTTGGAACAGAGGTGGGGTTTTGGCACGTCTGTGTATTTTGCACTTGGCTACACCAATTCCATCTTTTGAAACAAATGCAAAATCCAGGTCCAGGCACTCAATTTATTTCAGCAGTTTATGTTCAAGTAATTATGGAAAATACACAGTATTGATTAATAAAAAACATGACATTTTACACAAAACAAAAACAAAACCTCTGCAGTGGCATTAAGACAAAGTTAATTGTCCATCGATTGAGTGAGAGAGAAATTTAGAGAGGGGAAGAAACCAGGAAATACCAGAATACATTTAAATAACAAAGAAACTAGGTCCCTGTCTTTGATTTTGGATCCAAAAGTAAACAATTGAACTTACACAGTGCTGTTAGCCAAGATTACTGATAATATTTGGTGTGCTTTCATTTTTCTGTTCTGAGAGAGTGTGCGTCTTTCTATCAGTTTTTGTATAAGTGTGTCTGTGTGTGTCTGTGTACACTAATCTGCGGAGTGTGCTGCAGCAATTCAGAGCTGTGAAAAGGTCAAACGGTGACCTTTGTCTGTGATTCTGGGCTGAAATGAGACATGATGCAAGCCGCACGGAACGGATTACACACACACACACACACACACACACACACAAACACACAATTATAAGTGCACGCCAGATTAGGATGTCATTGTGGTTTTAACCCTCGTTTTGTGACCCTGCATTACTCTGAGAGAGCCGAGCTGAAAAGTTCTTTATTTTTATCTTCCGGCGCTCTCCGCAGTTCCTTTCCCCCCTCTCCACTCCCATTAACCCTAGTCATAGGACATCCTCCAGTTGATGGAACCATTCCAGCTGCCTTTGACACCAAATTGTCTCTGCAACCAACCACTATTAGCTGGTTTTGTAAGAAATCGAAGTGAAAATGCCGTCTTTCTTTTCTTTTTTGAGCCTATTGCACTGCAGTGACCTCATCTGATAGCGAGGAGCCGAGCAGGCTAAAATGACATTTTTAAGACATCAAGACTGATATGAAAAAATACAAAATGTACAGTATAACATTGCAAAAGGGAAGAATGATTAGATTTTGAAGAAAAATAAATGTGGGTTGTTTGCTGGTAGTTTAATAGAGTGCTATGGTTGTTTGAATAAAAATGATGATTGTCATTGGTAGTTCTCAGAAACACTGTCATAAGAAATAGGCTTTGAAAGGGCTTTTTGACCTCATGCATTACTGTGTTTCTTTGTATCCAAACATGTCACTTTCCACTACACAACATTGAATCAAGGCAACAGAAAATAATTTTTACTTTGTGACAGAAAGATTTAAGCCACTTTTCTGGAAGTACAGTATATTTTAACAGACCCTATAAATACCGTGACCCTAATGTTTCTGGTCTGATTGTTGGATTCCATTACAGCATGAGACAAATCACTTAGAAGGAGAAAATTGGTGCCCTTTCTTCCTCTTCAAAAGATGAAGTGCATGATATTTTGTGACTGTCTAATATTTTCTACCTCATAAAAACGGAAATGAGAGAGCTGTGATTTCAAGAGTTTGGAGATTACTTTTATGGCATGTTTGCTTTATTGGGTAGTATACACTGGAGAGTGACAGGATGTAGAGGGGGTAGAGAGAAAGGAGGTGAAATGCAACATTGGCCTGCTGCCAGACTTAAACTCATAATGTTGTGAGAAGATGGTACTGGCTTTGATCAGCTATTCCATGGAGCATCCACTGTTTAATTTTTTGCCAAGAAACAGTGTTATATTTATGTTTAGAGAGTAATTACCTGCAACAGAATATAGCCCGGCCTTGTTTTTGTACAATGTAAACTGTACGGTGAATATGCCACTGAGTGGTATTTGGTTGTATAGCAGAGTTGTTGGGATTTGACTTCTAGTCTTTGAAGAAGGAAGTCATTCCCTGTGACATTTACTCCCAGTAGTAAAAACCCTTCTATCCACTCTCCTCCGTGAAACTGATCCCACTGGTCCTTTCCTCTGTTGGTCTTAACTATTTCCTCTTCCTCTCTGAGAGTAGGCTCTGGGGAGCGGTGCTGTGGCATAGAAGAGCTCTCAGCTGATCGGAGGAGACAAGCTCACTTTACAGGGACCTACATTGAAGGAAACTGATTCATTGGTTTAGATAAGTGATGTTCATGAGCACAACATCACATGTCCACCATGTGGTGTAAACTAAAAAACTAGGGTGAAAGCTCCTGGGCTGGCAGTTGAAGCTTTCAATACTAATTTACTTTTATTTGGAAAAGACAGTAACTGCTGCCTTTTTGCCATCCTCTGACATACTGTGCATTGTTATATGACAGGATGAAATGTTCAGATCACTGGAACGTTGTAAAATTTAGCTTTGAAACCTGAGCATATTGTTGCTGTCCTGTTTTCTTCAATCTCCAAAACGGCAGAAGAAAAACAGTCCTGTTTTCATCTATGTGACAATGCATTTGTTTTAGATATTTCAATGGGTTTTTAGATGTGTTTGTAAGAAGCAGTGGCATACTTACAGTCCATACATTTAATGCTTCAATTCATTTGAAAAATTCGAAATCCCCAAATTTGGAGATGCATGGTTTTCAATGAACATCAGGGATGTACATTGCATATTGGGATATTATACTTGGTCACATGCTTGTAGATCAAGCGTTAATCCAAAGCACCAGAAATGTAACCTAATTGGCCTTGTGGTAAGATTATTTTGTAAAGTCAAGAATTCCAAAGTCATTCTGTATTCTAATTGCTAATATGTAAAAAAACATGTTTCAGTTTGAATATATAGGGTGTTCATATACTGGCACATCACCTGGCACTTTTACCTTTCTCTTCTTCCAGAGTGTCATTTCCCACTTCCTGTCTGTCACCCCCCCGCCCCCAACCGGCAGCAGCAGCAGGCCCTTTCCCCCACCCTCTGCCACCCCCGCTTTTAATCACACCAGGTTAATTAAAAGGCCGTCGAGCCTTTCTGCGACCTGCCCTCCTGACTTTATTACCCGCCACCCCCCACTGCATACAGTGACTGCCCCTCAATGCACACACACAGACACACTCTAACAGTCTCTCTCTCTCTCTTTCTCATGTCAAAATGGGAGCTCACCTTGGCAATGTGGTGGAGAGATGGAGGGGACGTTGAGGGGACAAGACAGAGGAAATGAGAGGCAGGAAGGAGTGTGTGCGACGCGAGAGTGAATAGGATGTGGTGAGAGTGCAGAGGAAGAGGTGTGTGTGTGTGTGTGTGTGTCACACCCAAAGTTCAATGTCATTAATTGGTCACCATTTGAATATTAAGTGAAGAACTCTGTTAATTAACAGGATAATAAAGTGCTGCTGGCTGGAAGGCGGTAGACAGTAAGAGGGAGGGAGCGAGGGATGGAGGGAGGACAGGCTGCGGAAATGGAGGGCATATGGCGAGAGAGAGGAGGAGGTAGAGAGAGAGTGAGGCTGGTTGCGGGGTGATAAGAGGGAGAGAGAGACGTCCATGGGTAAAGGTCTGGCAGTGGTAATTTGCGGAGAGCCACGTTAATTGTCATAACCTTTTAAATGGCAGAGTTTATCGGAGTCCTCTAAATGTCCCCGCGTATCGCCACGGCAACCCTGGGCCTGCCACACTCCGATTGGCTGCTGCTGACGAGCACTTAAGCTTGATGAGTTTTCAGGCAAAAACTAAATGATAAAATTGAAAGAAAAAGAAATATATATATATATATATATATATATATATATATATATGCTGTATATGTCAGCTAGGTTTTGTATGAGCGTGTGTGTTTGTTTGTGTGATAGTGTGTCTGCATGTGTTTGAGACAATGTTTTTAATTTAGTTTTTTTTTTTTTTTTTACCTCCACGTTGACTGACACTCGCTAATTGCTCGACTAGAAGCGCCACTTTTTTTTCTTCTTCTTTTTTTCCATTTTTTGATTTATGTTTGTTTTTTGTACAGCCGAGCTGTAATTCAAATGCAAATGAACAAGAACGGGAGAGGTGTTTTTGGAACGGTTAGGACAATCATAATGGCTTAGAAAAAAGGGGGCCGGTAGTTAGCGGCACAGCACCCTAGGGGCCTCATTTAACTGCCATTTGTTAGGAAATGTCGCTACATTTGTTCCTGGATACAGACTTCACAGACATAGAGAGAAAGAGAAAACACCAAAAACACGTCAAAGTCGAGCTCGCCAACACACAGCTATTGTTCCTCCGTGCTTTAGCAAAAGTCATGTGGGTGTACACCAGTTTGGGTGGATGTCCTCTTTAACTGTGAGCCAAAGCAATTGAATTGAATGGGCAGATGGGGGGTGTTGGTGATGGGCACTTGCGAAAAGTGTGTGAAGTGAAGATCGTACAAAGACTGCCTCTTATTTGATTAGCTTGTGTTGAGGAATGAAAATGAAAGCCCTGGCAACTCCATCTGCAGCTAACACTGTCAGCTACATCTGACATCATCCCTAAGGGATGGCCTGCCTGTGTGTTTGTCTGTGAATGCACATTACTTTCTGTGTCTGCATGTGTGTTTCTGTTTATGTGGGCAAGAGACTGTGTTAGTGTATGTGTGTCCTGTGTTGGAGCTCTGGTCCTCTCTTGTAGTGTCTTTGTGGTAAAGGTCAGGGGGATTGCTGAGATAGAATCCAATCTGAAGGACACAGCGCTAGAACAGGCCCTGCTACAAATGGACCCATTAAGATGCTTAAGAGGCTACAAACACACACACATACACACACACACACACACAGACCTCACAGGTGAATAGGTATACTTACACACGGGCATCTTTGCATACACATGCACATACATCAACTGTTTCCATTCTAATGTCACCTTTCCTGTGGTGATAATAATAGACTGTGCCCTGGAATAAATGCCCATCATTTACATGCCGTCTAACCAACACACTTATAAAAGACAGTTGCAGAAGACCAAAGTAGGTCTGCCCTATAATATATTTAGCACATTTAGCATATCTGACATAACCAGGATATCACTGCAATGGTTTTCCAAATATTATGGAATGGATCAAAAGATGTAAGTGTCAAGAAAACATGAAAGACAAGCACATCATAATCCAATGTTGATTTGTCATATTTTTCAGAACACGGTGTAGCTCGCTTTCACTGCTGATTGTTGCTTTAATTATGGTTTAGTCAGTCTGATTGGTGTGAGCATGTGTGCGAATCAGCAAGTCTGAACCAATGTGTGTGTGAACGTGGGGTGTTGAATATGGATGTGTGCCCCCCCACATCAGATACAAATGCTGCCTTTAACAGTAATTACCGGTAGAGAGCAGGGCATACACACATAAAGCCTTTAAGATACAACAGGAAGTGTGGCCGGGTTGGCTCAGTTGTTAGAGCAGGATCACATAGATAGAGTCGTACTGCTCGACCCAGTGGCCGCGGGTTCGACTTAAACCTCCGGGCCTTTGCTGCATGTCTCTCCCCCCCTCTCTCCCCCTTTATGTCTTCATCTCTCCTATGGAAATAAAGGCTTAAAATGCCCCCAAAAATAATCTAAAAAAAAAGAAGAATAAAGATACAGCAGGAAACACACTTCCTCACTTCTTGCCTCTTTCTGACCCTACCATCACTTTTTTCCCCCTAGTGACTGACCTAGTATATCTGAGTGGGTATATGTAAGAAAGAGAGTGTGCTTCTCAGGGACTAGCCCAATGGACACCAGAGACTCCCTGTCCTTGAGGTAATGTGGCAGGTGATGCCAAATGCACTGAGGTTCATGTTGTGTGTGTGTGTGTGTGTGTGTGTTGGGTTAGGCAGTGTGTTTAGGGGAGGGGGATTATGGGCCTCTCTCCTAAAGACACGCAATTAAGCTTAATTTTTAATGAATATTAATGGCATTAGCGTGAGATTTTGTGGAGATGTGCATCTGCCAAGGTGCAGGAGAAAAAGGGGGGTGACTAATTCATTTGGTAGTCATGAGGAGAACGGCTGGAGACAGGAAGGGAGAGAGGGTTGGAGAAATTAAGGTGGGATGGGAAGTTAAAGGGGGATGAATGGGGTGATAGGAAAAGAGAGAGTGATGGAGAAGAAGAAATAGATGGGGATGGAGTGTGAGAGATGTGAGGTGTGGAGAAAGGAAAAGATGAATGAGAAGAGGGGATGGACAGAGAGGAAGAAGAGAAAGAAGGAAGTGGAGTGATACAGAGTGAAGGAGCAGTTAATACTGAGAGGAGAGGGGATGTTAAGGGAAGGTAGTAGGGAAAAAAATAAAAATGTGACGTTAATGTAATTAGGACAAAAGGTAGGAAAAGCACAGCCAACACCGATAGACGATATAACAGAGGATATGAGTAAGAGATACTGAGAAAAGTATTTGACCCTTATGATAAAGCGAGAACACAGAAACACTGACATCTGCACATAAAGTTTATAAAAGCAAGATAGCCCAGAGCAGACAAAAGCGCTGGGAGAAAAAGGATTAAAAAGCATGCATGTTAAAATGTTCAAAAAATAAAGCTGAAATATATTGTCCAGTAAGTCTTTTGTTTTTCTCGCTGTTTTAAAAAGAAAAAAGAAAGAAGAAAAAAATGAGATTGAAACAGATGTCAGCCAAAATCAGCTTAACGTAATGGCTATGAATTTTGCTCCTGCAGCTTTCTGTTGTGTCAAGTGGTGGCATCAAATGTGCTTGCTGTCATGACAGTTTTATTGCCTGTTTTCCGAAGCAATCAAACTCACACGAGCAAAGCGAAGCAACATTTCACCTTGCTCCCTGCTTGAATATATAGGTAAAAAGTGTGCGGTGCAACCAACCAAAAAGGCTCAATACAACATTTTTAAATTAGGTGTGCTCCAAAAAAGAAAGGATATGCCAAATTGGTTGTATGTCATACTGTTTGGGACAGCATTGGGGCCTAGATTTCAGTTCCCCTATCATGCTCATTTTTAAGGTCATATTTGTGTTGTGGGTTTCTACTGGAACATGTTTACATGCTTAAATGTTCAGAAAACAAAAAAGTATTCAGTTTCTTCATACTGTCTGTCTGAATATCCTGTCTGAAATGCTCCGTTTAAGTGCCTGCCCCCCTTCTGAAATGCCTAGTCTGGTCTGATTGGTCATCGTTTTCACATCTGCTTTTTTGACGTCTCTGCACTGTCATTGCAGCCGGGGAAAATAACTGTTACGGCACTGTAGCGGCACTTTCTACTTTTATTATAGTGATAATAGTGATAGTGATAGAGTTATTGTGATGGCTTGTTTAAAGACATCGTTCCTGAATACGGACTGTGTGCATTTTGCTGTGGATTGAGCGTTCTGATTTTTTTTACAGTATTTATTTAGCACCTTCACCTGCTTTATAATTAAAAAAAATACATCTAAAGTTTTACAATATGGGACTTAAATAGCTAAAATGCTAGCTCGATGAGGTGTTGTTCCATAGCACAACATTGATTGACCTTTGAACTCCTTCGTTTCTCTTTAACAAAGTCATACTGACACAGTTAAAAAAACGAAACCACAAACCGGACTAAGTTTGAAACAGCACATGCAAGTCTCATATTCCGAAAAAAAAATTCAGCACTCAACATTAACAAGCTTTTGCTTTCCGAACATTTCACACCTACTGTCTGACTTGCGTTCCTTAGTGGCTGGGATTAACATGGTGCTGCGATATTGATTTGCGTCTGCATAAAGCCTCTTCAGCTTTATATATTACACCACATTCAGCAGTCATCTATTCAATCAAATCTAATATTACACTGCCTCTCCACGCAGCTGTCTAATAGCATTTAACTCACAGTTTGATTCCTGCATTCCCTCATGTACTTCAAACGCTTGCCATCAATATCCTTCATTCGTTTCTACTATGCCAAGAAGAAGTCTTTTGAAAAGCGCGGAATGAATGTGCGTGTCTCTGTGTGTGCACGTATATATGTGTGTGTGTGTGTGTGTGAAGACAGGATTAGCTGTGGCCTAAGGCTTAAGGTATGGAGTGGAGTTTATTTTAGAAGCTTCTAAATTAGCTGGGAAATGGGATTTTGAGACAATGGACTGGAAAAAACTCAAATGAAAGGATGCTCTCGCAGCACTCCTTCATTTGCCTCTGATGTTCTCTTACACTTGCTTTTTCTAGTCTTTTTTCACCGTTGGTTCTCTCTCTTTATTTCCTCTCTCTCTCTCTCTCTCCCTCCCTCAGTGCTTTCCTACCTTCTCCTTATCCCCTTAGCTATCTCGTTTGCATCTCACCTTCTGTATTTCTCTGTCAGCATCTTCCCTCCCTCCTCCCAGTCTCTGTTTCTATCTCTATCACCCTCTGTCCATATTACAGTTGACACTGGTGATGTAAGAACATGAGTATAAACAGTAGCATGAGGCTAACTTAATTTTGACCCAAACAAAATGGGTATCCCCTCAAGTAAACACACACACACACACACACACACACACACACACACACACACACACACACACTCACTTACTTCCATGCCTGAGTAAATATTGGACTTAGGGCTGCAGCCACTCTTCTGTTCTAATTTCAACTCTCAGTCTATGTGTGCATTATTACCATTTTCTTTTTTAATCAGTGAACTAAAGTGTGTGTGTGTGTGTGTGTGTGTGTGTGCAATGAACACATTTGTTCATCTATAAGAAAGCCACCACTCATTTCCTGGCCTCTCTTCTTCTTCTCCTCCCGCCCCTCTTCTCTCCTTCCCCGGGCCGTTATTTACCTGTGGAAGTGTATTTGTGTCTATGATGGGTATCTCCTCCAAACGAAGCACTTCAGACCATGTAATTAAAACCTGACGTTTGGCATGCGTCCAGGTGTTGTTTTTGGTTTTAGGATTGGAATAAGAGAGCTATTGCGGCAAGATTAGGGCTCAAAGTTCCATTTATTTGGCTGACTATTTTCACTGTTTAGTTTTTGAAAAAACAACGTATTTATTCAGAAAATCTAATAGAAATCCAAATTTCTTTTACAAGAAACCTGAAAATAAGTCACATAAGACAATTTAGTCCCATAAGTGTCATTATACACACCAACACACTAGCTATTACAAGCACACATATTATTTAGAATATCAGCAGGTAGAAATGAGGAATTTGTTTTTGTACTTGTTTCACATCTTAAACATCCTTGCTTTTTTCACTTACTGTGAACACCAAACCTTATATTTAATTAAATCAATGAAAAAATAAATCACCTGATTTACAAAATTCTTACAACAAGTATCTGTTTGAAAATAATGACCATATCAATACATCAATAAAACTTTCATTTAGTTTCTTTTTTGCCCAAATCCAGTTGCTTTAACTTAACGAAAAACTGTGCACTAGTAGAACTATCTGCTTCATGTTTTGGCCCACATATCAACAACAAATATTTTATATCCACAAATTGTGGACACAGGACACTCCCATAATGCCAATGTTCCTTTAATTTTTAATGTTGCTAACTTGCTATTATTCTCCGTCTATTAGCTGAGAAAACAAAAATAATTAAAATGGTTTATCATAAATTAGTTGAGGGTTCATTGAATAAAAATGATCCTTATTGAAACATATGAGGCAGATATCGTTGGAACATATATAGGGACCTTACATTGAACAACAAAACTGAAGGACCAGATTTAAGAGAACTACACAAGGGAGACAGTAAATCAGTGGGTGAAGCATGACAATCCCAATTCAAGGGTAAAGAGTTCACTTCATGACAAGAATGTATTTTAAGTAAGTGTCCACCACAGCCTACATAGATAAAATAATACCATTTCAGGAATCATTTGGGTATTTAACATTTTCTATATTTTAAGAATTAGTCCTTCAGTCATTTAATTGGCTAATAATTGAAATGTGATTTAAATGGACTACGATAGGGCATTTAAGGTCATTAAATTATAATGGATGAATGAATACATTATCTGTTTGTCTATGTGTGTGCACATCTGCTGCTGCAGCATGCAAATCTGACTTTACATGTAACGTATGGAGTGTATAAAACATATATCAGATTTCATAAAGAATGCACAAAAGTACTGAATTGGTACCGTATCAGTTACCCTGGAAGTAAAAATTACGACCCATTTAATGCTTTAATGATAGATCCATTTCACATGATACATCTCTTGCTGTGAAGGATAATCTTCAGCTATAAAATTATAACACCTAGCTGACAGGAATATTGCCCACCTACTACAGTATAATCACACAACAGATAAGAAATCAAACTGTGGGAAAAAATGGAATTTAAAGGTAAAAACCTGAACGCACCGTGTGTGTGTGTGTGTTGGTGTGTGTGTGCGCGCGTGCGCGCATGCAGTACATCATAAATGTGTGGCTGTGTGTGTACGTATGTTGTGTGTTCAAGCACTCACGTGTGATCTCTTGCCGCGTCTCACCGATCAGTTATCACTAATCCTTCCACACAGAGCTCTTTAACAAGTTGCCATTGTGGTGCAGACGCTTAACATGATGGAAGAACGACCTCCGCGGTGAATAAAAAGAAGAGGGAGAGGGAAGGAGGGAGAGGGAGAGGGCAACACCTCCGACAATGGGGAGAAAATTGGTTTACACTAGATAGGCTTGTGATTATAGAGGAAAAGAAAATGACTTAGTTTGAACAATAGGACTTTGTGTGTGTGTGTGTGTGTGTGTGTGTGTGTGTGTGTGTGTGTGTGTGTGTGTGCGCGCGCAAGTTTTTTTATTTTTTATTCGAGGATTAGTGGGTGGTTAGGCCGGGATTAGTTTAAAATGAATTGGTGTATGGTGTACTCATGTTTGGATGTCTTTTCAGTCTAAATGTACTTTATCTCTTTGTGTGTGAGTGTGTGTCTGTGCGTGCGTGTGCCTGCGTATGTGTGTGCATTTCCTTGTGCAAAATGCCTCTTTGTGTTGTGACTAGATCTAACTGGGAATCAGAGTCTTAATTACAGCCCTATCAGTCCAACTCATTCTCTCAATCTCTGTCACACACATTTAGACAATTTTCATCATAAGTGAAGGGTTGTTGACATAACTAGTGTTTAGCAGGAGACGTAATGGTTCAATGCAACGGATACCACACCTTTGAGTCATTGTCATTACAAATATATGGAAGAACAAAGAATCTACAAAATTTTTTGACAATTTTGTCACGCACATATACATAAATGTACTTATGTTAAAAGCAAGAATCCTTCAAATTTCTTTATCAGAGACAAATATGACCTGCATTCAGTTATTTATTTATTAGTTAAAATATAGAAACACAACAACTTATTGGGACTTTAGCTTATTCACCGAATTCCGCAGAGTTAGATAAGTTCATACATACCCTTCTCATCTCCTTGCGTGTTGAAACTTTGTCTGACGCCCCCACCGCTCCCCTAGCTTAATACAGATGCTAGCAGCACCTGATGAGCCCCGTGGTGAAGAGCAGAGAGTAACAGCGGGTGTTACGCTAATCACTCCGCCCAAGTAGCAGTACTCCGGCTTCTGTGAATAGTTCCCAGTATGTATACGGTTAAAAGGTGGCTGTGTCTAATGTGGCCTTTTTATTTGTACACACTTTGACTATACAAATCACAACATGTAAATAGGAACATGTTGGCGTTATTTTGTCACTTATGTGGGAGCAGTAGGCTAGATGGATCCGGTTACCTCCATCATCTTTTGTAAGCTAGGGTAGCGGTGGGCGCGTCAGACAGAGTTACGGCACGCACGGAGATGAGAGGGGTATGTTTGAACTTATCTAGCTTTGCGGGATACGATGAATAAACTAAAGTCCTATTAAGTCGGCATGTTCCTTTAACATGATGATAGACAAAGACAAAAAAAAACAATGTTTAAAAAGTTACTCAAGCCCTTTATATTGCATTATATTCTGGACTTTTCCTCTCATAACTGCCAAAACACATGTTATACAGTTTTTTTAATACCCTAATTTAGAATCCCCTTCAGAGCTCAAAAATATTGGCAAGATACTGTCAAATAAATCCTTTTAACGTATCAATCCTAGATGTACTGTAAATGATTCTCAGTGTTTCTCTCACTGTTTTTATTTCTAGGAAGCCCAGCCGGAGACGTACAGCTCCAGGGGTCCCCCCCCAGGGAACTCCGGGAAAGCCAACAATGAGGATGGCGTCTCCCAGGACCGCCCGTCCAGTCTGCCGGTTAGTGACTGACAGTTCTGTTGACCCATTAAGTATCACCGAATTTGATACATACAGAATTACACATTAGGAAAAATATTCTGTGTGTGTGTGTGTGTGTGTGTGAGACCCATCATCAAGCCTCAACCTCCACTTCCTGTATTTTCCAGTTTACTGTTACATTTAGTTGTAAGCTTTTCTGTCCAATCAGATGTCTTTGTTCATCCTGTGCAATGCCTCTTTGTCTCATGTACCATGGGAGACATGGATTTGACTGCTGATTTCAGAGCTTATGTCAGTGTTTTGACTGGCGTCCATTCCGAAGGCAAAAAAGGCCATATGCGTCAGCACGTGGTCTAAGCATCATGTACTCACTCACACATACACCCACGTGCACAGAAAAGCATATGCACGGACACAAGCATTCTTGCTAATGCACACAGTCCCACATGCAAAGCCACACGCATTTGTCATTTGGGCGGACAAAAAATCGTTGAGCAGGTTGACTGGAGGAGGAATGGAGAAGGAATGATGAGGCAATGCTGATCCATGAGGGGTGAGAGATGTGGGCTGCTCCAGTTTTTGGGCTAAACTAATCGGGTTCTACTCTATCATTTCTCCCCTTACAGCTCTTCGGCACTTTCAAGAAGAGAATAAATAGACATTTGCAAATGATCGCAAATATTGGCACTGCTTGAGGTGTGTGCCGTTTAATTTACCAGATACTTTGGAACTGCCTCAGGAGTGGAGGAAAAAACTGCAAGGAAGGAAATAAAGTGTCTGAACTCAAATGAAGCCATACTATTTTCCATAGACGTTTAAAGTTTTTAGCCAGTCTGTTTTCCAAGTGATCACACTACAATTTAATATTTATTCTTTGGACAACAAAACAATATTTACTGATATCACAAAGTCTGTGATTCAGTGCAGGGGCCTGCAACCGATTCATAGGCCCATTTAACACAGTCAGTTACCTTTTATACAAATTTACAAAAAGTAACTAATATAGGATTTGACAATGTTGTTACTAAGATCTTCCAGACCTAAATAAATATTAAAGATTTTTTAAAGATGACAATATGTATCGATATTTTTACTTGGTGTTTATAATATCGACTCACTGATGTTGAATCGAAATTTCCATCCAGACCGATGTATTGTTACACCTCGAATTCCCACGGCTCTTCAGCTTGCACACACATAATCACACACTAATAGTACGTTTCTTAATATTTCTTACTTTCATTTTCAATCTTCCCCACGTACCCCCACTTCCCTTTTCCTTCTGTCTGTCCCTCTAAAGTAGCATCATAAAAGCTTTTTTTTTCTCCCTTGTGCTATAATGACAAAATGGCCTTGATGCGTCAGTGTGCGAATCTTTAGCAAGAGAGTAAGGCAAGGCGAGGAGAGGACGATCTATTTGAACCACCACCGATATCACCCCGTATTCCCTCACCACTTTAATCCTGCCGTTTTACCCCTTGGGTTCTCCATGTGTTTTCACATCCCATCCATAGCGCATGGCTCGTCGAGATCCTAATCGCCGGTTTTGATGAGAGAGAGACACAGAGAGATGGATGGATAGATAGAAGAGGAAAGAGAGGGAGAGAAGCAGAGAGAAATTGCTTGGCGTTTGCTAGGCTCTTCCAGCAAACTGTCATTCTGCTTTTTGTCTCCCTCTCTCTTTCTCACTCTATCGCCAGCGTTTGATGTCAGATCTAAAGCTGCTGTCATCTCTTTTTTTCCGTTTTCTCTCTGTCAGGAGGGAGGGAGCGTGGGTCGGCAAAGTGTCATGTTGTTGTTTTGGGACGAGTTAGCTGTGGGATGTGGCGGGATTTTTGAAGGGAGACCAAAGGAAGAAAGTGCTTTTGTAACTTATCACAAATGCAAGTCACAGTGCCCCAGGAGTCTTTTAAAATGAAATGTATTGGAGATACAGCATGCCTTTTATTCCATATCATTGTACAGTATCTGTGTTGTAAACGCTACTGTTAACAAAAGCAAAAAATTGCCTCGCCTCTTTGTGTCAGCAGTTACTTTAATGTTTACCAGCAGCACTTTCAGTGTATCATTTTTAACTGACCAGGCATTCAATATTGGCTTAACATCGCCTTCCTCTTAGAGTATATTATCCTCTTCAAACTTGCTTTGGGCTAGCTGAGCCTGTTCTTCCAGTTCCACACAATAGTGAAGTCATGAGCCAGAGCAAAGATCATCAATTAAGAAGATGAACAACTTGATAGTGAAAACACAACAATAACACAGAAAGGTAAATGTAAGCTAAAGGTGAAACCAACAGTTCTTTTTTGGTTTTGGTTTGAACTTTATGTTAAAACCAAAAACGTCTTAAATAGTTTATATTTCTAACAAAAAAGCCTTTTTTTTTCATCTTATCTGTTAATTTGCAGAGATGTTTGTGGTTCATAAAAATAGAGTAGGAGTGAGAGCTCTGTGTCTATCTCCCTCAGCTATTTGCATCTTTTGCCTAACATCGCTTAACTGGTTAAGCCCGACATCCAACAATCCCCTTTCAAACCCCACCGCCACCCCTGTTCCAGTCACTACATGTTCCCTGCTCTCCGGCGCTCCCCTGACAGCCTGCCAAGCTGCCGCACAGCCTTCCATCCTCTGGGACATGGGAGAGGATGGCCAGCCATGTGGAAAGACAGAGAGAGCGGGGGGGGGGACGAGTGCAGGATGAGAATGAGTAAGAGAGAGAGAGGGCGTGAAGCGGTGAAGTGAAACGTGGTTATCTTTTTGTCACTTGTTCAGGGTGAGGGATGTTGAATTCAGGCTATGGGGTACTGCCAGCGACATGTTATGCACACTAGCACACACACACACACACACACACAAATAGACACACATGGAGAAAAATATTTTTGCATGTCTTTCAGTGCTCATTTGTCTCTCCTTGACTTATTTTCCATTAGACCAAAGGGAAAATTCAGAAACGCTATCTCTTCCTCGCTGTCTTTTCTTTCTCACTCCTGTCCACCTTGCCCTCCTTTGTTATTCCAAGTGTTAGGTCATGAATGATTGACAGGGCACAGCTGGAGAGGCCTGCTCCCTTCCCTTCCCCTATCTCTCTCACTACATCCACACTCACACCTCATACAGACCTCTTTGGCTCACAAACACACACGCATTACACACTTTGATACACATTCTGTCCTCCGTGAGGCATTTTCACACACACAGTGTATGTGCTCTATCGGAGCATGTCAGTCAGGCTGCCTATACAGTATATGCTCTCACTCAGGCTCTCCTCTCTGCTGTGTTTTATTTTAGAGTCCCCATGCAGGCAGACAGGCCAGCAGGCAGCACAGAGTAATGTCACCCAGCAGGGTAAGATTCAGCCTCCACAGTAGTGCACACAGGGGGGAGGAGAGGAGAGGAAAAAAGGAGGCATAGCTAGACAAGAAAGCAAAGAAATGCAAGGGAGAGGAACAGGGCAGAAAGTATGTGACGGGGGAGAGAGGGAAGGAGGTAAAGTACAAAAGAGTAAAAACAGGAAGGCACTCGTGGAAAGAAAAAATATATCTTGTATTGGTTTGGACATGGTTTAAAATATACAAAATGACATACTGTAGATGCAAACCATTCAGCATATATTTTAAGAGACCATTAGAACACTGACAAAATGCATTAGCCGTCACACAGAGTAAGTTTTCTCTGTAGGAATATGATTACGATTTGTATGTATACTTCTAATATATATCTTGCAGCATGTGGAGAGAAAAACGGAGGGTAGGAGGGGGAGAGAGGGAGACTCTGAGACGAGATGTTCTTTGGACCCTGTTTCCTATTCTTAGAACAGACAACAGCACTGAAGGCCACAGCAGCTCCCTGCCACTGCTATGAACACATTGCGGCTCTGAGAATAGGACAGCTAGTCTGAAGCTAGTTTCACACTCTGAGGTGCTTCTGGTCACGCCAGTCTTAAACCTGTAGACCTTTTCGCTCAAATATGAGTGAGAGTGATTGATTCATTGTCCCATCAGTGTTGGCAGACCCTATGTGCTCCACAGGATTCCATAATTTACCATATGATTTGAGTTTTTTGTATCAAACTTGCACTATTTCTCACAATGACACTCACACACTTCTTAAATTTTCTACCGCATGCACACATAATACGTGTTTGCACCTCTGCTCTGTTTCACCGCAGACCCAGATATCATGACACAGCGAGTCAGAGGACCCTTGCTTCATCTAAAATGCAGACAGGCTATTTTTCCGCTTGTATGCCAGCCTGTTTTCATTTGCTCCTCATGAATCATTTAGCGTGCACACACAGTTTCATGTACACGCGTAGTTTTTTGATCCTCAAGAGCCGGGAACATGTGTTTTTGCTGGGGCCTTACCATTTATTCCCCAACAGCTTAAAAACACTGACACACAGGAAGTGGAATTGATCTTTGGTTAAAACATCTTTCATCTGTACACATCTTCAGCATTGTTTCTAACCTTGAGAATTCACTTGGCATCATATCGGACACCATATTTGTAGCCACTGTTGTTTTAATTATGCAGTTGCTCAGTATTTGTAGCTTGGTTTTTAATATTTTAGCAACTTAAATGTCTGTAAAGCCTTGAGAGGAATAAGCATTGGGATTCAGTTGCACTACAGGTCTACAGGTCCAGTTTGAAACGATGACTACCTGAAAAGACACCAGCAATTAGTTGGAAGACAGGGTAGGGTAAGTTTGAACCGCCATGTTGCATCTGCACTGCTGAAGTGTCAGTACCAGCACTCCTCTGCAACTTTATCTCATCCCCTGTGGAGCAGGGACACACCAAAAGAAAATTCCTCTATGGGAATCAATAAAGTAATTTTTCCCTAAAGGCTTTTAGTTGTTACTTACGGCAAAATTTGACGGCTTCACACTGTTGTATCTACTGGGAGTCATTTTGGACAATGTAGGTTTTTTGTAGCAATCCAATTTTTTTTTAAAAACATATTTAAGAAATAAGTAGTGACTATTACAAACAATACACTGAAACAAAAACGTGTCCCAGGACAAACAAAAAAATAATGATATATATACATTTTTACAAATAATTAAACAGAGGAAAGATGGGAGGGAGGGAGAAAAACAACACACACAGAAACAGACACACACAGACAGGCACAAGACAAGGGACCAGACACCTGCGCAAGTTAGAGGTCCGGACCTCACAGAGTCTGGACAGTGTAGGTTGTTAAAGCAAACTGGTAACACAAGGTTAAGCAGCAGTGGTACAGCGGGAGGGGGGAAGCTCTGCGGCTGCAGAACAGGCCATGTTTATACCCATCCACCCCTGACAGGCTGGCTGACTGAAGCCCAGCACAGCAAGAGAGTGAAGAAACTGCATGTGTGCACACAGTCTGTCCGTGCACTACTCTTACACACTTACCTACCCCTATGCTTACACATGCGTGTGTGACAGGGTTTATGATTTGAGAGTGAGGGGGGAAATGGAGAGGGATGAACTTGGTTAAGAAAACACCAGTCCGATTCCACTGGCGCCTCTCCTACAGATGAGAAGAGACAGAGGGGGGGGATAAGACAGGAGAGAGGGAG